>NC_053393.1:493278994-493588369 GCF_905171765.1 Bufo bufo | reverse complement strand
GCATCTGTGGGACCCTCTTTCAGAGATGATGTCCTCCACCCAACTCTCAAAAAGCTGAGGGGTCTTCAGGAGAGGTGGGCAGTCGAGCTGGGCTATCAGACGGTCAACTCTGTAGCTGTGATGTCATCTTTCCTACAAAATGGACATGTCCACGCCCTTAACTACGATTATTTTATATTAATCATTTCCAGGTAATTATTGAATGTTATATCAACAGAGGAGAAGCAGGAAAGTGGAAATAAACCAGACATGAACCAAAACTCTGATAATGATTGATACAAGAAATCAGTTAATTCTTTCCTGCCACATTTTCAACTCTTTTGATCATTACATTATCACTCACATATGCATTTCTCATTGATTTGTTAGCTAACTATCTGTCCTAGCCGTATAGAAAAGGCCCCTTAAACTGCATGTACTGCATGAAGTATTTAGGTAAGCTGTATACATCATGGGATGTTAGATATCCCTTCCTGAAAACCTCATAGTAGCCATTTCATCTGAACATTCCGCTTCTTTATGGGGTTATTGACAGCACACACTTCATTATCTACCTAAAAGGATGACGACAGCCAGCCAGAGATGCATCCCAACACAAGGACCACCCTGGAGTAATCCCCGGTGAAATCACGCTTTTAGGGCATTGACTCTTCTTGTAAGAGTGGTGCTCTAACTGCTAGGGTGCATCTGTGGGACCCTCTTTCAGAGATGATGTCCTCCACCCAACTCTCAAAAAGCTGAGGGGTCTTCAGGAGAGGTGGGCAGTCGAGCTGGGCTATCAGACGGTCAACTCTGTAGCTGTGATGTCATCCTTCCTACAAAATGGACATATCCACGCTCTCAACGAGGAATATAACATATTAATTATTTCCCGTCAATAATTGATTGTTATATCAATAGAGGAGAAGCAGGAAAGTGGAAAGAAAGCAGACATGAACCAAAACTCTGATAATGATTGATACAAGAAATCAGAGTTAATTCTTTCCTGACACATTTTCTCCTCTTTTGATCATTACATTATCACTCATATATGCATTTCTCATTGATTTGTTAGCTAACTATCTGTCCTAGCCGTCTAGAAAAGGCCCCTTAAACTGCATGTACTGCATGAAGTATTTAGGTAAACTGTATACATCATGGGATGTTAGATATCCCTTCCTGAAAACCTCATAGTAGCCATTTCATCTGAACATTCCGCTTCTTTATGGGGTTATTGACAGCACACACTTCATTATCTACCTAAAAGGATGACGACAGCCAGCCAGAGATGCATCCCAACACAAGGACCACCCTGGAGTAATCCCCGGTGAAATCACGCTTTTAGGGCATTGACTCTTCTTGTAAGAGTGGTGCTCAAACTGCTAGGGTGCATCTGTGGGACCCTCTTTCAGAGATGATGTCCTCCACCCAACTCTCAAAAAGCTGAGGGGTCTTCAGGAGAGGTGGGCAGTCGAGCTGGGCTATCAGACGGTCAACTCTGTAGCTGTGATGTCATCTTTCCTACAAAATGGACATGTCCACGCCCTTAACTACGATTATTTTATATTAATCATTTCCAGGTAATTATTAAATGTTATATCAACAGAGGAGAAGCAGGAAAGTGGAAATAAACCAGACATGAACCAAAACTCTGATAATGATTGATACAAGAAATCAGTTAATTCTTTCCTGCCACATTTTCAACTCTTTTGATCATTACATTATCACTCACATATGCATTTCTCATTGATTTGTTAGCTAACTATCTGTCCTAGCCGTCTAGAAAAGGCCCCTTAAACTGCATGTACTGCATGAAGTATTTAGGTAAGCTGTATACATCATGGGATGTTAGATATCCCTTCCTGAAAACCTCATAGTAGCCATTTCATCTGAACATTCCGCTTCTTTATGGGGTTATTGACAGCACACACTTCATTATCTACCTAAAAGGATGACGACAGCCAGCCAGAGATGCATCCCAACACAAGGACCACCCTGGAGTAATCCCCGGTGAAATCACGCTTTTAGGGCATTGACTCTTCTTGTAAGAGTGGTGCTCTAACTGCTAGGGTGCATCTGTGGGACCCTCTTTCAGAGATGATGTCCTCCACCCAACTCTCAAAAAGCTGAGGGGTCTTCAGGAGAGGTGGGCAGTCGAGCTGGGCTATCAGACGGTCAACTCTGTAGCTGTGATGTCATCCTTCCTACAAAATGGACATGTCCACGCACTTAACTACGATTATTTTATATTAATCACTTCCAGGTAATTATTGAATGTTATATCAACAGAGGAGAAGCAGGAAAGTGGAAATAAACCAGACATGAACCAAAACTCTGATAATGATTGATACAAGAAATCAGAGTTAATTCTTTCCTGCCACATTTTGTCCTCTTTTGATCATTACATTATCACTCATATATGCATTTCTCATTGATTTGTTAGCTAACTATCTGTCCTAGCCGTCTAGAAAAGGCCCCTTAAACTGCATGTACTTCATGAAGTATTTAGGTAAGCTGTATACATCATGGGATGTTAGATATCCCTTCCTGAAAACCTCATAGTAGCCATTTCATCTGAACATTCCGCTTCTTTATGGGGTTATTGACAGCACACACTTCATTATCTACCTAAAAGGATGACGACAGCCAGCCAGAGATGCATCCCAACACAAGGACCACCCTGGAGTAATCCCCGGTGAAATCACGCTTTTAGGGCATTGACTCTTCTTGTAAGAGTGGTGCTCAAACTGCTAGGGTGCATCTGTGGACCCTCTTTCAGAGATGATGTCCTCCACCCAACTCTCAAAAAGCTGAGGGGTCTTCAGGAGAGGTGGGCAGTCGAGCTGGGCTATCAGACGGTCAACTCTGTAGCTGTGATGTCATCCTTCCTACAAAATGGACATATCCACGCCCTCAACTAGGAAAATAACATATTAATCAGGAAAGCAGGAAAGTGGAAAGAAACCAGACATGAACCAAAACTCTGATAATGATTGATACAAGTAATCAGAGTTAATTCTTTCTTGCCACATTTTTTACATTATCACTCATATATGCATTTCTCATTTGTTAGCTGACTATCTTTCCTACCTGTCCATAAATGGCCACTTAGACTTCCCGTACTGCATGAAGTATCCAGATAAGCTGCATAGATCATGGGATGTTAGACATCCATTCCTGGTTGTCTGATAGTAGCCATTTAATCTAAACATTCACAAATCTTTATGGGGTTATTGACAGCACACACCTACATCATTATCTTATAGAATGATGATAGTCAGCCAGAGGTGCATCCCAACACAAGTACCACCCTGGAGTAATTCCCCAGTGAAATCACTCAGGGAATTGACTCTTGTAGGAGTGGTGCTCAAACTGCTAGGATGCATCTGTGGGACCCTCTTTCAGAGATGATGTCCTCCACTCGACTGAGGGGGTCTTCAGGAGAGGTGGGCAGTCAAGCTAGGCTATCAGACGGTCAACTCTGTAGCTGTGATGTCATCCTTCCTACAAAATGGACATGTGCACACCTGCAAGGAAGAATACAACATATAAATAATTTCCAGGCAATTGTGGAGGCAATAGAGAAGAAATACAAACCGGATTCCAAAAAAGTTAGGACACTAAACAATTCGTGAATAAAAACTGAATGCAATGATGTGGAGGTGCCAACTTCTAATATTTTATTCAGAATAGAACATAAATCACGGAACAAAAGTTTAAACTGAGAAAATGTACCATTTTAAGGGAAAAATATGTTGAATCAGAATTTCATGGTGTCAACAAATCCCCCAAAAGTTGGGACAAGGCCATTTTCACCACTGTGTGGCATCTCCCCTTCTTTTTACAACACTCAACAGACGTCTGGGAACCGAGGAGACCAGTTTCTCAAGTTTAGAAATGGGAATGCTCTCCCATTCTTGTCTAATACTGGCCTCTAATTGTTCAATCGTCTTGGGCCTTCTTTGTTGCACCTTCCTCTTTATGATGCGCCAAATGTTCTCTATAGGTGAAAGATCTGGACTGCAGACTGGCCATTTCAGTACCCGGATCCTTCTCCTACGCAGCCATGATGTTGTGGTTGATGCAGAATGTAGTCTGGCATTATCTTGTTGAAAAAGGCAGGGTCTTCCCTGAAAGAGATGACATCTGGATGGGAGCATATGTTGTTCTAGAAACTGAATATATTTTTCTGCATTGATGGTGCCTTTCCAAACATGCAAGCTGCCCATGCCACACGCACTCATGCAACCCCATACCATCAGAGATGCAGGCTTCTGAACTGAGCGTTGATAACAACTTGGGTTGTCCTTGTCCTCTTTGGTCCGGATGACATGGCGTCCCAGATTTCCAAAAAGAACTTTGAATCGTGACTCGTCTGACCACAGAACAGTCTTCCATTTTGCCACACTCCATTTTAAATGATCCCTGGCCCAGTGAAAACGCCTGAGCTTGTGGATCTTGCTTAGAAATGGCTTCTTCTTTGCACTGTAGAGTTTTAGCTAGCAACGGCGGATGGCACGGTGAATTGTGTTCACTGATAATGGTTTCTGGAAGTATTCCTGAGCCCATTCTGTGATTTCCTTTACAGTAGCATTCCTGTTTGTGGTGCAGTGTCGTTTAAGGGCCCGGAGATCACGGGCATCCAGTATGGTTTTATGGCCTTGACCCTTACGCACAGAGATTGTTCCAGATTCTCTGAATCTTCGGATGATGTTATGCACAGTTGATGATGATAGATGCAAAGTCTTTGCAATTTTTCGCTGGGTAACACCTTTCTGATATTGCTCCACTATCTTTCTGCGCAACATTGTGGGAATTGGTGATCCTCTACCCATCTTGGCTTCTGAGAGACACTGCCACTCTGAGAAGCTCTTTTTATACCCAATCATGTTGCCAATTGACCTAATTAGTGTTAATTGGTCTTCCAGCTCTTCGTTATGCTCAAATTTACTTTTTCCAGCCTCTTATTGCTACTTGTCCCAACTTTTTGGGGATTTGTTGACACCGTGAAAATTGGAATCAACGTATTTTTCCTTTAAAATTGTAGCGGGGTGCAATATTAGAATCCACGATCTCCTGGTATAACAGGTAAATCCACAGTCAGCGCTGAACAGTAAGGCAATGTTCCCAATCCTCCCAATAACCGGACGAAACACAGTCTGGGAGTCAACTGCCGGCTTTATTCACAAGCTTGCATATTTATACAGTTCTCCATACAATGGGTTAATTACCATAGCCCAATATATATAGCAAAACACATATAGCATACAGCACAACCTACAGACAACCTTTCTTACATTATAGTCCAGAAGGGGCTAGGTTTGCCACAATGCTCCCCCAGAACCAAGCCGGCATACACAGTCTGATCCCAACGGATCGGCTTGGGGATGTCCGGGAGAGTACTCACAGATCACTTTTCAAGTTCAGTTTGTCTGGATAACCCGTCGGCGTTACCGTTTTGTTTCCCTGGGCGGTAGTAGATGGTAAAGTCAAACGGCTGCAGCGCCAAACTCCAGCGCAGCAGCCTGGCATTGTCTCCAGCCACACGGTTTAGCCACACCAACAGGTTGTGATCTGTGAGTAAGGAAAAAGGTTGTCCATACAAATACGGCTGTAACTTTTTGAGGGCCCACACCACGGCCAGGCACTCCTTCTCAATGGCGGCGTAGCTTACTTCTCGTGGCAATAACTTTCGGCTCAAGTAAGCTACGGGGTGTTCTCCGCCATCGGCTCCAACTTGGCTCAGCACTGCTCCCAATCCAAACATTGAAGCGTCTGTGTGAACAAGAAATCTTTTAGTTGGATCAGGAGCAGCAAGTACGGGAGCATTAGTTAGAGCAGTCTTTAGTTGTTGGAATGCCTGATCACACTCTGGGGCCCAGACAACCTGTCGAGGAAGATTCTTACGTGTCAAGTCAGTCAGGGGTTTGGCCAGGGCGCTATAATTGGGCACAAATTTTCTATAGTACCCTGCGGTACCCAGAAACGCTAGCACTTGGGTTTTTGTCCTAGGGGTGGGCCATTTAGCTACAGCTTCCACTTTAGCTGGTTCCGGTTTCTGTTGCCCGCTTCCCACCTGGTGGCCCAAGTACTGCACTTCGGCCATCCCTATATGACACTTGCTGGGTTTCAGCGTTAACCCTGCCTCTCCAATACGATCTAGGATGGCCCCTATGTGTTGTACGTGCTCTGCCCAGGTCTGGCTGAATATAGCGATGTCATCTAAGTAGGCACAGGCGTATTCCTGGAATCCGTCCAGTAACCGATCTACCATCCGCTGAAAAGTTGCCGGAGCGTTTTTCATCCCGAATGGCATGGCCCGAAATTGATACAGGCCAAACGGGGTGACAAATGCCGACTTGGGTATGGCATCCTCGGCTAGTGGAATCTGCCAGTATCCCTTACATAAATCTATGATAGTGAGATACTGGCCCCGGGCCATCTTATCCAGCAGCTCGTCTATCCGAGGCATCGGATAGGCATCAGACACCGTTTTGTCATTTAGCCTCCGGTAGTCGACACAGAACCGTGTCGTGCCGTCCTTCTTGGTTACCAGCACTACCGGCGATGCCCAGGGGCTATCGGAAGGTTCAATAACCCCTAGCTGCAACATCTCGTCAATTTCCGTTTTCATATGTGTCCTGACTGCTTCAGGGACGCGATATGGAGTCTGCCGCATAGGTAGCTGTCCCGGGGTTTCGACTCGGTGGGTGGCTAGCGGAGTGTACCCAGGCAAATTGGAGAAGGTAGCCCCTTTAGCTATAATCAGCTCTTGTACCTGGGCACGCTCCTGAGGGCTTAGCCGCTCCCTCAGCTGGACCCCCTTGGAGGGCTCTGTCTGTTCTTCCTGTTCTAATAGGTCAGGTAGGGGCAGATTCTCCTGATCCTCAGAGGCTGAGGCGCATATCGCCGCCACGTCCTCTATCCTCTCATGGTAGGGTTTGAGCATGTTTATATGGAGCATGCGTCTCTTCCCTACCCCTGAGTAGGGGCCAATCACATAGGTGGTGTCACATCTCTGCTCCACCACCTGGTATGGGCCTTGCCAGATGGCCTGCAGCTTGTCTGTGCGGACGGGTTTTAAAATCAAAACCTTCTGCCCCACTTGAAAGCTGCGGTCTCTGGCTCCCCTATCGTACCAGCGGCGCTGGCATTGCTGGGCCGCCCGGAGGTTGGTGCGCACAGTCTGAGTCAGCGCCTCCAGACGGTCCCGGAACTCCAGTACGTAAGATACGATAGGGGTTCCATCTGGGCTACTCTTACCCTCCCAATGCTCCCTAATTAGGTCTAACGGCCCTCGTACCCTCCTTCCAAACAGTAATTCAAAAGGAGAAAACCCTGTCGATTCTTGGGGTACCTCCCTGTATGCGAAGAGCAGGTGGGGTAAAAACCGCTCCCAGTCTTTGTGCGCTTCTCCAAACGTACGGAGCATTTGTTTCAGCGTACCATTAAATCTTTCGCACAGCCCATTGGACTGGGGATGGTAGGCAGAATTTATTATTGGCTTAATGCCACATATCCTCCACAGTTGTTGGGTGACCTCGGCAGTGAATTGGGTGCCCCTATCGGATATTATTTCTTGGGGAAATCCTACCCGGGAAAATATCTTCATTAAAGCCTCGGCCACAGTTTCAGCATGGATATTAGTGAGGGCTACGGCCTCAGGGTATCGTGTGGCATAGTCCACTACTGTTAAGATAAACCTTTTCCCAGAGGGACTGGGTTTGGGTAAGGGCCCCACTATGTCGACGGCCACCCTACTGAAAGGTTCTGAAATAATAGGGAGGGGACATAATTTAGCTTTGTGGCGGTCACCTCGCTTGCCTACTCGCTGGCATATATCACAGGAGGTGCAGTACTGCCTCACATCTTTAGAAATCCCTGGCCAGAAAAATGCATGGGTTAACCTATATCGGGTACGGGCGGGTCATCCCTAGATGCCCAGACAAGGGAATATTGTGCGCAATCCTAAGTAGCTCTTGCCGATATTTCTGGGGAACCACTAACTGTTTGGTGGTCACTGTGACTGACCCCCCCACTCCTCTTTCAGCAATACGGTACAGTAGCCCCTTCTCCCACGTGTACCGCTCCCCCTCTAACCCAGCCTGGTCCGTGTGTACTCTGTCCCTATATATCTGTAGCGTGGGGTCTGACTTTACCTCTGCCTCAAATGTAGTTGGGGTATCCCAGGACATACGGGTCGTGTGGGGGTCATGGTCTCTTACCTGAGCCTCAGAGTGTGCTAGTGGAGCCGTGATGCGAGCCTGCTGCCGTGTGGTCACTGGATGAGCTTCCTGGTGTGGAGCCTGGGGCACAAAAGCAGAGGTCATCTGGCCCAAGTCATTCCCCAGTACAACATCCGCTGGTAGATTTTGCATGAGGCCCACTTCCACAACCCCCTCTCCCACACCCCAATCCAAATGCACTTTAGCAGTGGGTAGTCGGTACACTGCTCCCCCTGCCACCCTTACGGCCACTGATCCGCCAGTGTGAGCGGGACCTGGAACCAGATGGGGTGCGATCAAGGTGAGCGTGGCTCCGGAATCTCGGAGCCCTTGTACTTCCTTCCCTTCTAGGGTTACCAGCTGGCGATGATGCTGTCTGTTGTCGGTGGCTCGAACGGACATCACCTCGTGTAATACCCCTAGAGGTTCCTCGGCTCGCACACTCCACATCTCTTGGGCAGCTGGCTCCCGCTGATAATGGTGGGCAGCAGCCCTTGGTGCCGGATTCGGTCGAGCTTGGTTCCAGGCGGGTCTGCCTCGATTTTGGGTGCACTCACGGGCCATATGCCCCCACTGTTTGCAGGTGTGGCACTGGATATTGGCACGTCCATTATACCTGGAGGGTGGTGGTAGGTTCCCTGGGGACGGGCGAAAAGGAGATGCAGTGGGAGCGTGGGGGGGTGGAATGCTGGGTGACCCCGCGGGTCGCGGGTAACTCTTGGGGAGGGTTACCTGATGCCTTCTCGCATCAAAATGCTGATCGGCTAAGCGTGCCGCTTTGGTTAGGGTGAGAAGCTTCCTGTCCCGCACCCATTCTTGTGTCTCTGGAGACAAACCGTTGAAGAATTGCTCCAACAGCATTAACTGTCGCAATTCTTCCATAGTAGTGGCTTGGCTGGCTTGTATCCACCCTTGTGATGCTTGGTCCAGCTTGTGTGCCCACTCAGCATGAGAATCTTTCTCTGGTTTTCGCAGGTTTCTAAATTTCCGCCGGTATGCTTCTGGGGTAATGGCATACCTCTCTAATATCGCTCGCTTTACTTTTTCATAATCTTTGCTGTCCTCGCTGGGTACAGCGCGATATGCTTCCGCTGCCCGCCCTGCTAGCTTGCCTGCCAGCAAGGGGACCCATACTGCCCGTTCCAAGTCATGTAAATCACACAGCCTTTCAAAATCCTGTAAAAACCCACCAAAATACTTTAAAGGCATGATAGGGGATTTTGGGTTTTACCTGGCTGTAGAGTGACCCAGTTGTGGATTCCGCTCGGGACGGTGCATGCTGCGGGCTGTGTGCCATCACGTACTCCTGCACATTTGCCATTGCCATTTGCATCATGGCCTCTGATATAGGCTGTGGCAGAGATTCCGGCCTGGTTCTCATTTCCCTCTGGTAGAGTGTCTCCTCCATGGCTGCTGGGGGTGTAGCGCTGCGGGCTCTGTCTCCCTCTATCAGCTCGGCAATTAGTACATCCTTGGGTTTGTTGCTGGCTACTTTACCCCTGGCTTCCAATAGCTCTTTCAATGTCTGCCGTTTCAAAGCAGCATAATCAATCTCCATTCACCTCGTTGTTCGTTCCTTTGTTCCATACAAATTGCCCTTCACTTTCCTTGTTCGGTAGTTTCAATTTACACGAACACCGCTTTTTGGCTGTAAGGTTGGATCCCATCGCTTGCCACCAATTGTAGCGGAGTGCAATATTAGAATCCACGATCTCCACTGGTATAACAGGTAAATCCACAGTCAGCGCTGAACAGTAAGGCAATGTTCCCAATCCTCCCAATAACCGGACGAAACACAGTCTGGGAGTCAACTGCCGGCTTTATTCACAAGCTTGCATATTTATGCAGTTCTCCATACAATGGGTTAATTACCATAGCCCAATATACATAGCAAAACACATATAGCATACAGCACAACCTACAGACAACCTTTCTTACATTATAGTCCAGAAGTGGCTAGGTTTGCCACAAAAATGATACTTTTACTCGGATTAAACGTTTGATCTGTCATCTACATTCTATTACAAATAAAATATTGACATTTGCCATCTCCACATCATTGCATTCAGTTTTTATTCACAATTTGTTTAGTGTCCCAACTTTTTTGGAATCCGGTTTGTATAAAAGTTGATGTAAACTAGAAATAAAACAAAACCCTGATAACGATTGATGCAAGAAATTATTTTAACTTCTAGAACAATGGTCTCCAACCTCTGGCTCAGCAAGTGCTGCTGTAGAAATACAACTACCATCATCCCATAATAGCCAGCAACTGTCAGAACATGTTTGGAGTTGTTTTCCACTCACTAAACATCTCAGGGGAAATTTATCAAGAGCAGGGGGGATGCATTTAATTTATCATGAAGTTCACGCCTGGTTACAAATTAAGTGCATCCTCTGACAGTCTATGCGCCCTGAATGAATTCTTGGCCAGCTCACAGCTGCCATAGATTTCGGTCATCATTTACAGCAGAAAACTAGCATACATCAAGTAAATCTTCTGGGGCTAATGTCTAAGTCCACCCCTTTCAAAAAATGAAGAGGCTGGCAGTAAAACGCCATTTACAAGCATTTTAAACAGAATTTGCAACTTTTGTTTATCAGTTTTCTGGTGTACAGGAATGATAAATCTCTCCTTGTGCTGTGAACTACCAAAAGCAGTGGACTTAATAATTAGGCTATTTTCACACTCGTGTTTGGTGCGGATCCGTCATGGATCTGCACAGATGGATCCGTTCAGATAATACAACCGTCTGCATCCGTTCTGAACGGATCCATCTGTATTATCTTTAACATAGCCAAGACAGATCCGTCTTGAACACCATTGAAAGTCAATGGAGGACAGATCCATTTTTTATTGTGCCAGATTGTGTCATAGAAAACGGATCCGTCCCCATTGACTTACATTGTGGCTCAGTTTCGTCAGACGGACACCAAAGCAGAATGGAGATGGAACGAAGGCAAACTGAGGCATACTGATCGAATCCTTTTCCATTCAGAATGCATTAAGGCAAAACTGATCCGTTTTGGACCGCTTGTGAGAGCCCTGAACGGATCTCACAAACGGAAAGCCAAAACGCCAGTGTGAAAGTAGCCTTAATCATCGCCTCTCCTTACCTTGGTGTTATCATGGTTGCTATTGTTTGTGTGACCAGTGACAGTGACCAGTGAAATAGTGGGAACATTAACCAGTAAGATAGAGCAGCATCCAGGAAGATAGGGGAGATCATAAGCAGTAAGATAGGACAGAGACTAGTAAGATAGGATGAATAATAACCAGTAAGATAGGGTAATGACCAGTAAGACAGGACAGTGGAAATGTCAGACTATTAAGACCACTGATACATACGATAATGGGCGATACAGTAATTAATAATGGGTAAATTGTGAGAGTCACCCACAATAAATATCATCCATAACCCCAATTGTAGTATCAAAAAAATGATTTTACTGATTCATGACCATACCCAAAAACAGGACATTGAGATAACCCATAATTCCCAACATATCTTCTCTGGTGTTCTACATCATCAATCTCAGTGAATTGAAGATAGGACAGTTAGCAGTAAAATAGGGCGGATAGAGACCAGTAAGGTAGGGTAATAACCAGTGAGTTAGGACAGTGACCAGTAATATATGGAAGTGAATTGTAAGATAAGGCAGTGATCTGTAAATTAGGGTGGGAAGTGACCAGTACGATAAAGGGGGCAGTGAATAGATGAACCAAAGGCACTTTCCAAATGGTCTGAAAGCTGGAACCTTATTGGCTGCTATAAACAAGCTCCGCTCGTCTTATGCAGTGGTTTAGATGAACCTCTTCATACACATAAATCATCCCATACAGTTCCCTGGTCCAGTAATGATCCCCCTCCTGCAATGTCAGAACTTACCATGATCTAAAGAGGGGGCGCAGACTTCACTACAGACACACGGATGCTTCTCTCTTGCAGACAGAGGGGGTGATGCAGCAGAGCTGGGAGAGATCTTCCTCCTCCTGCAGCCGGCAACCAGGAATGACAGTTGGTAACCGCAATTATCATTCATGTTTCTGAGGGGAAGTGCTGATTGGTTGATCAGATTCTAATCCACCAATCAGCAGCTCTCTGTTCTCTACAGCCTGGGACTGGAGGAGCACACAACAGCCCGAGCCCTGAGTGCAGCACAACTGATGTGTGCGACTGGGAGGTGGACCAGTTATTACCCCCAGAGCAAAGTGTTGGTAGGGTTGATGCAAATTAAATTTCTCATTAGTGTCCAGACTTTTGCTCTTTTGCCCCTGAAATACTTCAACTTTTTTGTTTATAGCAGGGTACATATGGTTAAAGGAAAACATTTTTTTTTATTTCACTATGTCGTAAATAAGCATTATTATTAATCCCACTAGATAGATTTCATCCCGTTCCTGTTATTTTTCACCTTCCTGACAGAGCCTAGTTTTAAAAATCTGTAACTTTGGGATGCTTTAACCACTACAGGACCGCCGTACGCAGGATTGCGTCTTTGCGGCGGCCCTGTTATTCTGAGTGGACGCGCCGGCGCGTCCTCTCGCGAGAGGCGAGATGTCCTGTGAACACGTGCACACAGGCGCGCGCATTCACAGGAACTGCAGGTAAGCGAGTGGATCTACAGCCTGCCAGCGGCGATCGTTCGCTGGCAGGCTGCAGATGCGATTTTTTTAACCCCTAAAAGGTTTATTAGAGCTGTTTTGATAACAGAGTCTAATATTCCTGCTACCTGGTTCTCTGGTGGTCCATTTTGCTTGGATCGACCACCAGAGGACACAGGCAGCTCCGTAATATGTAGCACCAAACACCACTACACTACACCCCCTCCACTGTCACTTATTAACCCCTTATTAACCCCTGATCACCCCATATTAGACTCCCTGATCAGCCCGCTGTCATTGATCACCCCCCTGTAAGGCTCCATTCAGACGTCCGTATGTGTTTTGCGGATCCGCGGATCCATGGATCGGATCCGCAAAACGCATACGGACGTCTGAATGGAGCCTTACAGAGGGGTGATCAATGACAGGGGGGTGATCAGGGAGTCTATATGGGGTGATCACCCCCCTGTAAGGCACCCACCCCGACCCTTAGGTGCACCCACACCGACCCTTAGGTGCACCCACTCCGATTCTTAGGTGCACCCACTCCGACCCTTAGGTGCACCCACCCCGACTCTTAGGTGCACCCACCCCGACCCTTAGGTGCAACCACCCCGACCCTTAGGTGCACCCACTCCGACCCTTAGGTGCACCCACCCCGACCCTTAGGTGCACCCACTCCGACCCTTAGGTGCACTCACCCTAGTCATTAGGTGCACCCACCCCAACGATTAGGTGCACCCCCCCGACCCTTAGGTGCACCCATTCCGACTTTTAGGTGCACCTACCCCGACTCTTAGGTGCACCCACCCTGACCCTTAGGTGCACTTACTCCGACCCTTAGGTGCACCCACTCGAACCCTTAGGTGCACCCACTCCTACCCTTAGGTGCACTCACCCTAGTCATTAGGTGCACTCACCCTAGTCATTAGGTGCACCCACCCCAACGATTAGGTGCATCCACCCCGACTCTTAGGTGCAACCACCCCGACCCTTAGGTGCACCTACCCCGACTCTTAGGTGCACCCACCCTGACCCTTAGGTGCACTTACTCCGACCCTTAGGTGCACCCACTCCGACCCTTAGGCGCACCCACTCCGACCCTTAGGTGCACTCACCCTAGTCCTTAGGTGCACTCACCCTAGTCATTAGGTGCACCCACCCCAACGATTAGGTGCACCCACCCCGACTCTTAGGTGCACCCACCCCAACCCTTAGGTGCACCTACCCCGACTCTTAGGTGCACCCACCCTGACCCTTAGGTGCACTTACTTCGACCCTTAGGTGCACTCACTTCGACCCTTAGGTGCACCCACTCTGACCCTTAGGTGCACCCACCCTAGTCATTAGGTGCACTCACCCTAGTCATTAGGTGCACCCACCCCGACCCTTAGGTGCACGCACTCCGACCCTTAGGTGCACTCACCCTAGTCATTAGGTGCACCCACCCCAACGATTAGGTGCACCAACCCCGACCCTTAGGTGCACCCACTCCGACCCTTAGGTGCACCCACTCCGACCCTTAGGTGCACTCACCCTAGTCATTAGGTGCACCCACCCTGACCCTTAGGTGCACCCACTCCGACCCTTAGGTGCACTCACCCTAGTCATTAGGTGCACCCACCCCAACGATTAGGTGCACCAACCCCGACCCTTAGGTGCACCCACTCCGACCCTTAGGTGCACCCACTCCGACCCTTAGGTGCACTCACCCTAGTCATTAGGTGCACCCACCCTGACCCTTAGGTGCACCCACTCCGACCCTTAGGTGCACTCACCCTAGTCATTAGGTGCACCCACCCCAACGATTAGGTGCACCCACCCCGACTCTTAGGTGCAACCAACCCGACCCTTAGGTGCACCCACTCCGACCCTTAGGTGCACCCACCCCGACCCTTAGGTGCACCCATTCCGACCCTTAGGTGCACCCACTTAGGTGCACTCACCCTAGTCATTAGGTGCACCCACCCCAACGATTAGGTGCACCCACCCGACCCTTAGGTGCACCCACTCCGACCCTTAGGTGCACCTACCCCGACTCTTAGGTGCACCCACCCCAACCCTTAGGTGCACCTACCCCGACTCTTAGGTGCACTCACCCTAACCCTTAGGTGCACTTACTCCGACCCTTAGGTGCACCCACTCCTACCCTTAGGTGCACCCACTCCGACCCTTAGGTGCACTCACCCTAGTCATTAGGTGCACTCACCCTAGTCATTAGGTGCACCCACCCCGACCCTTAGGTGCACCCACCCCGACCCTTAGGTGCAACCACCCTGACCCTTAGGTGCACTTACTTCGACCCTTAGGTGCCCCCACTCCGACCCTTAGGTGCACCCACTCTGACCCTTAGGTGCACTCACTCCGACCCTTAGGTGCACCCACTCCGACCCTTAGGTGCACCCACTCCGATCCTTAGGTGCACTCACCCTAGTCATTAGGTGCACCCACCCAAACGATTAGGTGCACCCACCCCGACTCTTAGGTGCAACCACCCCGACCCTTAGGTGCACCCACTCCGACCCTTAGGTGCACTTACTCCGACCCTTAGGTGCACTCACCCTAGTCATTAGGTGCACCCACCCCAACGATTAGGTGCACCCACCCCGACGCTTAGGTGCACCCACCCTGACCCTTAGGTGCACTTATTTCGACCCTTAGGTGCACCCACCCTGACCCTTAGGTGCACTTATTTTGACACTTAGGTGCACCCACTCCGACCCTTAGGTGCACCCACCCCGACCCTTAGGTGCACCCACTCCGACCCTTAGGTGCACTCACCCTAGTCATTAGGTGCACCCACCCCAACGATTAGGTGCACCCACCCGACCCTTAGGTGCACCCACCCCGACCCTTTGGTGCACCCACTCCGACCCTTAGGTGCACCCACTTAGGTGCACTCACCCTAGTCATTAGGTGCACCCACCCCAACGATTAGGTGCACCCACCCCGACCCTTAGGTGCACCTACCCCGACTCTTAGGTGTCTTCACCCTGACCCTTAGGTGCACTTACGCCGACCCTTAGGTACACCCACTCCGACCCTTAGGCGCACCCACTCCGACCCTTAGGTGCACTCACCCTAGTCATTAGGTGCACTCACCCTAGTCATTAGGTGCACCCACCCCGACCCTTAGGTGCACCCACTCCGACCCTTAGGTGCACTCACCCTAGTCATTAGGTGCACCTACCCCAACGATTAGGTGCACCCACCCTGACCCTTAGGTGCACCCACTCCGACCCTTAGGTGCACCCACTCCGACCCTTAGGTGCACCCACATAGGTGCACTCACCCTAGTCATTAGGTGCACCCACCCCAACGATTAGGTGCACCCACCCCGACCCTTAGGTGCACCCACTCCGACCCTTAGGTGCAACTACCCCGACTCTTAGGTGCACCCACCCCAACCCTTAGGTGCACCTACCCCGACTCTTAGGTGCACCCACCCTGACCCTTAGGTGCACTTACTCCGACCCTTAGGTGCACCCACTCCGACCCTTAGGTGCACCCACTCCGACCCTTAGGTGCACTCACCCTAGTCATTAGGTGCACTCACCCTAGTCATTAGGTGCACCCACCCCAACAATTAGGTGCACCCACCCCGACTCTTAGGTGCACCCACCCGACCCTTAGGTGCACCCACCCTGACCCTTAGGTGCACTTACTCCGACCCTTAGGTGCACCCACTCCGACCTTTAGGTGCACTCACCCTAGTCATTAGGTGCACCCACCCCGACTCTTAGGTGCACCCACCCCGACTCTTAGGTGCACCCACCCCGACTCTTAGGTGCACCCACCCGACCCTTAGGTGCACCCACCCGACCCTTAGGTGCACCCACTCCGAACCTTAGGTGCACCCACTCCGGCCCTTAGGTGCACTCACCCTAGTCATTAGGTGCACCCACCCCAACGATTATGTGAACCCACCCCGATTCTTAGGTGCACCCACCCCGACCCTTAGGTGCAACCACCCCGACCCTTAGGTGTACCCACTCTGACCCTTAGGTGCACCCACCCCGACCCTTAGGTGCACCCACTCCGACCCTTAGGTGCACTCACCCTAGTCATTAGGTGCACCCACCCCGACCCCTAGGTGCACCCACTCCGACCCTTAGGTGCACTCACCCTAGTCATTAGGTGCACCCACCCCAACGATTAGGTGCACCCACCCCGACCCTTAGGTGCACCCACTTTGACCCTTAGGTGCACCCACTCTGAACCTTAGGTGCACTCCCCCTAGTCATTAGGTGCACCCACCCCAACGATTAGGTGCACCCACCCCGACTCTTAGGTGCACCCACCCCGACTCTTAGGTGCACCCACACCGACCCTTAGGTGCACCTGTAACAGAACTATGCCGCATGTCTGGCCTGTTAATAGGACCGAACGCGGTTGGAATTTGTGACAGACCCATCCGTATGGATTAAAAAATGGCACCCAGATAGCTAATGTGACAAACTGCCATTTGCCACTGGGCATTGTAGAAAACTTATGGCTAGCCTCCTGCCCTACGACTATGGCCCCGGGACATATTACCCTTCAAGAACCGTGTAACAGAACTAGGCCGCATGGCTGGACTGTTAATAGGACCGAACGCTGTCAGCGGTGTATACTAAAGATTCTGTGGAACTAAAATCGGATGCGCAAATACACGAACACCGCTGACCCTTACCTTCTTCCATACTGACCTTTCAGCTCCAGAGACTAAGTCCCGTTTGAAGATGGGACTTAGTCATTTTTCTGCATGAAATTGACGACCCTACAGCCCAAATCTATGGAACTGTTTTGGAAAGGAAATTGTGCTTGCGGCTGGTCATAAAGGACTTCCACTTAACTTTTTATCCGCTGGAGGGATTTGTGTGATTTTTGGAAGTGTTTATGTTTGATGTATGCTGAGTTTAAATATGTAATTTTTTATGGAGATGGAATGTATGGTTTTAAAGTTACAGTGTATGTTTAAAAACTGTATTTTTACTGTCTGTGATGATTATGTTAATCCATAATTATATCACAGACAGAAGGGAGGATTTTATGTGTTTGGGTGGTGATTCCTGTCCTGTTGTTCCCACATGTGTATTGGTGATTTCCCTTTGTCCTGAGAGATAATTGAATTGCGCTTCGGGTGTCTCCAGGGCAGAGAGGAGGAAACCATGATGCATTGTGGGGATGTGTTGTGTCTGTGTGTCCTGGGTGCTGCGTGTCTGTCCTGTGTCGCAGTCCTCCTTCTGGTCCCCTAGGGGCGTGCACACCAGATGGGGACCTGCATAAATACGGGCGGGTAGCCCTCAATAAAGGGTCAGTTCTTCTTGATCTCTCAAAACGTAGCCTTGTCTCATTATTGGAGGGAATTGCTGTATTACGCTGGGGATTGCTATGCTCTGCATATTCCCTGGAGCTTTAATCTCTTTCTTCCTGTCCCTGACACCCTCTCCTGGAGGAGAGATCTTTCCCACACCGTCCTGAATGCTGGAGGTTCATTCAGGGTGGAAGGAAGACGGCGCGGCTCCAGTTAAGCTACGGCGGTTGTGGAGTCTGCGGTGGTTGTGGTGTCCAGTGCGGTGCTTGTGGTCCTCGGCGCAAGCTAGGAAGCGTCCATTAACGGAAGGTGATCCATTACAGCTAATTTTATTGTATTTGTGTACTCTGAGCGGCAGTCACCTAATGATATGCACTCAGACTTGAGCTATCTGGGAATATGTTAAATGTCTGTGTTTGCTGTGATGGTGTGACATTGTTTGTTTGGGTGGTGATTCCTGTCCTGTTGTTCCCACATGTGGATTGGTGATTTCCCTTTGTCCTGAGAGATAATTGAATTGCTCTTCGGGTGTATCCAGGGCAGAGAGGAGGAAACCATGATGCATTGTGGGGATGTGTTGTGTCTGTGTATCCTGAGTGCTACGTATCTGTCCTGTGTCAGAGTCTTCCTTCTGGTCCCCTAGGGGCGTGTACACCAGATGGGGACCTGCATAAATACGGGCAGGTAGCCCTCAATAAAGTGTTCATGTTTTTCTAACCCTTCAAAACGGAGCCTCGTCTCGTTCTTGAGAGGGAAAATATGGGATAGTTACGCCGCTCTCTTTTCCGCTGAACCTGACTCTGCCTCTGGAACACGTGGATGGGGTTATACCAGCCTTCCTCGTACACAGCAGCTTGCCAGGAAAAGGACGTCCCCAACGGCTGATACCCTCTCACTATCTGGGTAGCCGTTACATTGGTGGCAAGCAGTGGGATTGGTCCTTTTATCCAACGAGCAAGTGCTGAATGGAGTCTCAATACGCCCGGCTGAAAAGACCCACACTAAAGGATTTATTGGAGAGTCGTGGTAGGAGTGCCAGTAACAGACCACGGAGGGAGCTGATCGCTAACCTGCTGGAGCTGGACGGAATGAATAGATCCATGGAAGGAACGGAGCCCCTTGCATCTGCCAGCGAGGACAATGCAATTACTGGTATCGTACAGTGGAGGTTATCCTTGTATCCAGAAACGTCCGTGGAACTAATAAACCAACTGTTCCGGGAAGCAAGGGAAGAGATGCAAACTAAGAGGGGACAAGAACTGGAACTGGTAAGAGCTAGGCAGCTCATTACACATGCAGTTCCTACTCCCACACCCCCTGCTACGGGAAAAAAAATACCATTCACTGCATTTAAAGCTTTTGTAGAAAGTGAGGAGGAAATAGATGGATATTTGGCGGACTTTGAGAGACAGTGCTCACTACACCAGGTACCGCCAGACCAATGGGTCCCTATTTTGTCTTGGAAATTGTCGGGCAAAGCCAATGAAGCCTTTCGGGCTCTTGCTCCAGAGGATATTTTGCAATACCAGCAAGTTAAAAAGGCGATGCTAACCCGATATGCCGTAACCCCAGAAGCCTACCGCCGTCGCTTCCGAGAGTCCAAAAAGAAGGCTGTGGACTCCCACATGGAATGGGCAAACAGGATACAAAGGGTGGCGTCACATTGGGTGCGAGGGTGCAATGCCAACACCGGAGAGGAAGTGTTACAGTTGTTCTTGATGGAACATTTCTTCCAAGATCTGGCTGCGGAAATACAGGACTGGGAGAGATCGCCGCCCTGCCAACTTAACTGAGGCAGCGCGTCTAGCAGTTGAATACGCGGAAACAAGGAAGGTGAGCCAAGGTACCACACGACCAGCACCTAGAACAGAGACACGCACCCCAACCTACGCTGCACGCACCGAATTTCGGGCTCCAGTACCCCCAGGACCGCCACGCCCCCAGGGGTCTAATAACCAGCCCCGGGAACCTTACAAAGTGACATGTCATCGCTGCAGCAACCCAGGACATAACCCCTAACTGGAGGTGCATAACCCCTAACAACGAGACCATCGCGCCCCTCGGCTGCTCACTGCCTGGAAATTGAAGGGAGCCCTGAGGAGTGTTTGGGAATCTTGTATGAGGCCAACCCCATACAAGCTGCCTCCCCAGATAACCGCCAGCATCACCACCAGGAGGTGCGAGTGAACGGACAGATAGCACAAGGCCTAAGGGACACTGGTGCTACCATCACTTTGGTACAGAAACATCTGATAAAACCAGAACATGTATCTAATTGTACCGTTGCTGTTCGTGTCGCAGGGGGGGCTGTTTTTTGCTTACCCACCGCCCGGATACACTTGGATTGGGGAGTCGGGTCGGGAAAGACCACAGTGGGCATCATGGACAATTTACCTGCGGAGGTCGTGTTGGGCAACGACATTGGCCCTCTAGCCTCAGCCTTTTTACCCACGACTGCTGCTGCTTGCCCCGTGACCACCCGCTCACAGGCCCGTACTGAGGACGATTCTGCAACAGGTCGGGAGTCCCAGGTAAGCCACCAGCAGTCACTTAGCACCAACACCCCAGAGAGACCCATAGCTTGGGACACCCCAGAAGAGTTTGGGAGGGAAACTAGACAGGACCCTACCCTCCAAAGGTACCGAGAATTAGCCGACAGTAGAGGGGATGAGCGGGAACGTTTTATATGGGAGGGCGACAGGTTGTATAGACTGACCGAAGGCAGAAAGAGAGGCTGTGTCCCTTCGCAGAAGCGCCAACTAGTAGTGCCCAGAAAGTACCGGTTGGAGCTTCTCCGAATTGGCCACGACATCCCGTTGGCAGGGCATCTAAGGGGTAACCGCACCACCCACAGGTCACCCAGACCTTCTTTTGGCCGGGGGTCTCGAGGGATGTGCGACGTTACTGCAGCACTTGTGACGTATGCCAACGGGTAGGTAAGAGAGGGGATCATCCTAAAGCTCGACTGTCACCTATGCCCGTGATCGAGGAGCCATTTAGCAGGGTGGCAGTCGACCTAGTAGGACCCCTACCTAACCCCAGCCCCTCGGGCAAAAAGTACATTCTGACCGTAGTGGACTATGCTACCCGCTACCCAGAAGCCGTCGCTCTGACGAATATCCAGGCTGACACTGTCGCCAGTGCCTTAGTCGGGATATTCACCAGAGTGGGACTCCCTCAGGAAATCCTATCTGACCGAGGAACCCAGTTCACTGCAGACCTAACTCAGCAGCTATGGAAAGTCTGCGGTGTCAAAGCCCTGCTTAGTTCACCGTACCACCCTCAAACTAACGGCCTCTGTGAACGCTTTAACGGTGCCCTAAAGCAATTGCTGCGGACCTTTACGGCGGAATACAGAGACTGGGAGCGATTCTTGCCACACCTCTTGTTCGCATATCGAGAGGTGCCGCAGGAATCCACAGGGCTCTCCCCCTTCGAGTTGCTCTATGGACGGTGGGTACGAGGCCTCCTCGACCTCGTCCGGGAGCACTGGGAGGGAGAGATAGAACATGAGGGGGTTCCTATCGTACCTTATGTGCTGGAGATGCGGGACTGCATGGGGCACCTAGCCAGGATGGCCCGAGAACACCTCCAGGCGGCCCAGGGCCGTCAGAAACAGTGGTACGATCGGGGCGCTAGACTGAGAACGTTCCAGGTAGGGCAGAAAGTCCTAGTACTTAGACCAGTTAAAGGGAACAAACTACAGACCTCCTGGCAAGGCCCTTACAAGGTGGTGGCCCAGGTCTGTGACACCACCTATGTGATTGCCAGTAGCAAGGACGAAAGGATACAGAAGTCCTTTCATATAAACTTTTTAAAAGAGTACCAGGAAAGACCCGAAGATATAGCAGCCATATGTATCCCGGCCACTGAAGATCCTGACAGCCTCCCCATCCCAGATCTGTTAGCCGAATCCGAGCCTAAAACTCTGCTTAATACAGTACAGCTAGGGGAGCGAATAACTCCCACAGAAAAGGAGCAACTCCAACAATTGCTAGCTGAGAAAAGAGTGACGTTTTCCCAGGAGCCCGGTTACACCCCCTTAGCGACACATTATGTCGAAACCCCAGGACAAAACCCTCTCCGACAGACTCCCTATAGAATCCCCGAAGCCGTAAAAGAAGAGATGAGAAAGGAGATTCAGTAGATGTTAAAACTAGGAGTTATAGAGCCATCCGACAGCCCCTGGGCATCCCCAGTCGTTCTAGTCCCCAAAAAGGACGGAACGACCCGGTTCTGTGTCGATTATCGACGCCTCAATGACCGAACCGTGACAGACGCATACTCCATGCCCCGAGTGGACGAACTATTAGATCGTATTGCCAGGGGACGCTATCTGACCACCATCGATCTGTGCAAAGGGTACTGGCAGATTCCCCTGGCTAAGGACGCTATCCCTAAGTCGGCGTTTGTCACCCCGTTTGGCTTGTACCAGTTTAAGGTCATGCCCGTCGGGATGAAAAACGCCCCAGCTACCTTTCAGCGCTTAGTGGATCGCCTCCTTGATGCAGGGGTGTAGCTAGAAATGCATGGGCCCCATAGCAAAAATAATTTTATGGGCCCCCCCTAGTGCCATCCACAGATCCCCCTCCCCTAAATAGTGCCATCCACAGATCCCCCTCCCCTAAACAGTGCCATCCACAGATCCCTCTCCCCTAAACAGTGCCACCCACAGATCCCCCTCCCCTAAACAGTGCCATCCACAGATCCCCCTCCCCTAAATAGTGCCATCCACAGATCCCCCTCCCCTAAACAGTGCCATCCACAGATCCCCCTCCCCTAAACAGTGCCATCCACAGATCCCCCTCCCCTAAACAGTGCCATCCACAGATCCCCCTCCCCTAAATAGTGCCATCCACAGAACCCCCTCCCCTAAACAGTGTCATCCACAGATCCTCCTCCCCTAAATAGTGCCATCCACAGATCCCCCTCCCCTAAACAGTGCCATCCACAGATCCCCCTCCCCTAAACAGTGCCATCCACAGATCCCCCTCCCCTAAACAGTGCCATCCACAGATCCCCCTCCCCTAAACAGTGCCATCCACAGATCCCCCTCCCCTAAACAGTGCCATCCACAGATCCCCCTCCCCTAAATAGTGCCATCCACAGATCCCCCTCCCCTAAACAGTGCCATCCACAGATCCCCCTCCCCTAAACAGTGCCATCCACAGATCCCCTCCCCTAAATAGTGCCATACACAGATCCCCCTCCCCTAAATAGTGCCATACACAGATCCCCCTCCCCTAAATAGTGCCATCCACAGATCCCCCTCCCCTAAATAGTGCCATCCACAGATCCCCCCTCCCCTAAACAGTGCCATCCACAGATCCCCCTCCCCTAAATAGTGCCATACACAGATCCCCCCTCCCCTAAACAGTGCCATCCACAGATCCCCCTCCCCTAAATAGTGCCATCCACAGATCCCCCTCCCCGACACTCACAGGAGCACATTTATAAACTAATTAGTAACTTGAACTTTAATCATTGACAGTGCTGAATGCTGATCTCTTTACTTGCATTGGATACCTTAGCTCCGGTAACGGTACAGCAGGCAGTGCGGGCGGGCGGCGCTCACTCACTGACGTCACGCGCCTGCGCCGCCTAGTGGGAGGAGCAGGCGTGTGATGTCAGTGAGTGAGCGCCGCCCCCCGCACTGCCTGCTGTACCGTTACCGGAGCTAAGGTATCCAATGCAAGTAAAGAGATCAGCATTCAGCACTGTCAATGATTAAAGTTAAAGTTAATGATTAGTTTATAAATGTGCTCCTGTGAGCGGCGTGGCCCTGTATATTCTAACCCCCAGGCAAGCATCCCTGTCACCATGGGAACGCCTGGGGGTTAGAATATGATCGGATCTTCAGTGGCCTGGCTGGAGCCTCCCCAGCCTCTGTGTCGGCCCGGCCCTGCATGTCCTGACTCCTCCCCAGCCAAGCGGGCGGTCCGCGGCTCGGGCCTGGCTGCTGTTTGTAGTGTGTGTAAAAAAATAAATAAAAAAAATAAACAGAAGGCGGCCCGGACGGGCCCCCAGTGGCGTAGGGCCCCATAGCCACTGCTATGGTTGCTATGGAGATCCCTACGCCACTGGGTGTATGTACTGTGGTACCTATGTGCATAATGTGTATAAGTAGGGTTTGGAATCTTACCAGTCTTGAAGTGGGATTCTTGAAGAAATACAATTGCGGCCTTGCCTCTTCGTAAGAGAATTTGCGAGCGTTTTCGTGGCTCATTCAGACCTCTGACGTTCATTGAAGCAACTACCACAGATACCATGATATAACAAATAAGTAGTGGTTAATAGAGCATGGGTTCACCAAGGGAGAAAAAATAGTGACAAGAGAGGAGGAAGGAAAGGCAAAGAACGCCGCTATAAGCCAGAAGGTTAAGAATGTGAGATACTCTACCAAGCACCTGTGAGGACATAAATTTCTCTTCTTGACAGCTATGATGGGGGTTTTCCGGGGGGGGGGGGGGGGTCTCGTAGAGTGCTCAAGGGCCAGAAAGAGGCCGTCGAAGTAGGTAAGGCCAGAGTGGGGTCTTGAACCGGCCATTCACCCAGCATGTTGTGGGGATATTATAAAGTTTTACCGATTATTAAGTGTTAGGTATACGCGAGAGAGGGAGAAGGAAGTCATATAAATACAAAAGAAACATTATAGAAAACGGTGGGAAAGCCATTATAAAATCTGGATAGGTATGATGGGGGAGGCTGAGTATTAGTGGTTCCTCCGGTACTTTGCCTGACCGAGGTTTTTAGCGGTCCTAGGTAAATCTATTATATGGTGTAAAATAAAATAGCGTGGCATATAGGACTCAGCTCAAGCTGGGTCAAAGAAAACGAAGAGGACCAATATTGCTCCGGCTTGCAAATTCGCCAACCATATAGCGCCCGGCGAAGCGGGGATCCCGGTCAGGGGAGGTAGGTATATATTGACATCATACTGCATTATCATATTAGCTAACTAGTTAACATAAACCTAACAATTGCTAATAACATAAAGAGCCTGTGCTCTGGCAAATTAAGGTTTTAAACCTGAAAACTACTAGATAAACCCACTAGTCCTAGTTAACTAGGTGTGGAGTGTTCATAAAAACCTGCATAGAGCTTCTGGTTCAGTTCAGGTCTTGGCTTTGGAGGTGCTCCTACGGCTCAAAGCTTCTCCTTTTCCTGGTGAGACCAGCTGCCAGGAGTCAATCGCAGGAGGAGATGGAAGGGGGTTCCTTTGGTTTGCCGGCATCCATGAGGGGATATCTATAGGCAGTATGCCCAGGATCTCCCAAGCTGCCCGTAAGTCCACAGGTGATCTGATGGTGATCTGCTTCCCATTCTTCATGATCGCCAGCCCAAAAGGGTACAGCCAGCGAAATGGCGTAGCAGAGGTTTTCAGTGCTTCTAGCAGCAGGCACAATAATTTGCGCTTTGCTAAGGTTGAGCCTGCTTTTCTTGGAAAATCAGGATGACTGAGTCTTCATATTGGAGCTGAAGGAAATTCCTGGCTGCTCTTAAGTAATGCCGCGGTGTCCACATAACTCAGTAGGCCGCATATAACGTCCCTTGGCAGATCATTATGTTTTGGTTTCGGGCGGAGAGCTCTGTGGATCCTTTCTACCACAATGGTTGCAGCTCTGTCAGGGCCCAGCAGGGTGCTGAATATTTTTTTTGCAGCCGCGGGAAGTGCCTCCGGTGCCACTGATTCAGGTAAGCCTCGCAAACATAAGTTTCGTCTCCAACTGCGGTTTTCCTGATCCTCCAGTCGCAGGAAAGCGTTGTTGAGAAGGTCTTTGTGGTCTTGCAGGACATTTTTGGTGTCTGCGCCATATCTGATGATAGCTTCTTGTGTGGTTTCTAAAGCCACCACCCTATGGCCTAAGTGTCTCAGGTCTTCTTTAATTTCCGACAGGTCTCTCTTTAGTGGAAAAGAAACGTCTCTGAGAATGGCTTTAGACACTTGGGGATCTCTTGAGGCGGGTCCCCCGTCTGAGGTGTCAGAAATGCTGCCAGCATCGGACAAATCTCCTTCCTCCTCGTGGCGCAATTTCCCAGGCGCCATCTTGGCAGCCTTCTCAGGTTGCGATGTAGGTCTCTTCTCGAGATCTGGCTGTTTGGACCGAGCTGGAGTGTGCTCAGCTGTGTCTTTGCTTATATCTCTGATAGTTTTCCCCATTTTGAGCTAGTAGAAGCGCTACATATAGGGTAAATGGCCGATCAGGCATAGGAGCTCAGGCGCATGCAGCCATTCAGCAGCATGGTCAAGCTCCGCCCCCTATGTGGCGGATTTCTAAGACAGTGACAGGGTTACCCAGGTGTTTTTCTCCAATTTCCGGTGAAAATTTTATTATCAATTTGAATAAAACCATATATATTCTTTATTTCATCCTATAATAATTTTGCACACAGCATGCTTACTACACCACTAGATGCATGCTTCAAGTTAAGGGATCTAGTTTTTAAAATGCGGTCATTTATAAGGGTTTTCTATCATTTTGCAGCTCAATGCCATTACATGTGTGCAATGGGGCCTGAACCATTTTCAGTTTATTATCAGAAAGGCCCCAGGTGCTTCTTTATGTTTGCCGTGTTTCAAGACATAAGATTAGGGCCACAATGGGGAAATTTCTGAAGACAGGAGAAATGGGGTGATACATTTTGGGGTGTACTTCTTCATTTTCATGTACTCTGTAGAAAAAAAATAAAAAACTCTTTAAATTAACACGTGTAAAAAATGAAAAATAATGGTTTTTTTTGCCTGCTTATCATAAATTTCTGCAAACAAATAGGGGGTCTAAAAGCTCACTACACCTCTAGATGAATACCTTAGGGGGTCTGGTTTTAAAAATGGGGTCATTTATGGGGGTTTTCTATTATTTCGGCAGCTCAACACCATTATAAGTGTGCAATGGGCCCTAAAACATTTTCAAGCAAAATTTGTGTTCTGAAAGCCACTGGGTGCTTCTTTATGTTTGGGCCCTGCCGTTTGTCAAGACATAAGATTAGGGCCACAATGGGAATATTTCTGAAGACATGAGAAATGGGGTGATACATTTTGGGGTGTACTTCTTCATTTAAATTGACACTTTTGTGTAAAAAAATTAAAAATGATTTTTTTTTCACCTTCTTAGCATTAATTTCTTTAAAAAACTAGGGGGTCAAAAAACTCATTACAGCCATAGATGAATACGTTAAGGGGTCTAGTTTTTTAAATGGGGTCACTTTTGGGGGGGGGGGGTATATTATTCTGACACTTATAAGCCTCTGCAAGCTTGTTGCAAGAAAAAAAATGTACTTCAAAAATGTTTAAATTAATGTTAAAATGGTAAGTTTTCAAAATTAATAAAAAAGTAAAAGTTTTTTGTAAGTGCAGCCAAAATAAAGTAAAGATGTGGAAATATATTTCTGATAAAAATAGTATAGTATATATGTATGTATGTCAAATATTGCAGTTGAAAATAGGAAAATATGGCAATTTTTCCAAATTTTCATAGATTTTTAAGTTTTTTAATAAAGATACGCATATTTTATCGGTAAAATTTTACCACCTAAGTAAAGTGCAATATGTGACGAGAAAACATTGTCAGAATTACTTTGATGTGCAAAACCTTTACGAAGTTATTCTCTGCTAAAGTGACACATGTCAGATTTCCAAAATCTGGCTTGGTCATTAAGGCCTAAACAGGCTTAGTCACTAAGAGGTTAAATATTCCACCCCCAGTATAGCAAACCCCCTTTCATTCAGGTTCAAATTATCTGCTAAATACAGTTTGTATCATAAGGACACAAGTAGCAGAGTTAAAACCTCTAAAATATAACTTTTAATAGTATAAAATAAAATATAATTAACCCTTACATAAAGACGATAGCTTATAATAATCACAAGTCCACAGAAAAACTAGTGTGACACGATATACTAGACATACCAAGATAGCGATATAATTGGAACAAGTAAATAGGATTATCTAGGGCATAATATATCATACACGTAAACAGTGCGGGCACAAAACGAAAATGCTGTTGAGGGTAGCCAGACCATTCACAGGCAACCTGTGGCCAGCAGGCTGCCTGTTTAAATAGCAGAACAAGTGGGTCACATGACATGGCCAACGTCACATGACCCAAGTCCAGCCCAAACCATCTGAGTGCCGATAAATTGTGATTTGCGGTCAGTACCTCTTTCAGCTAGAAGGATGCGAGCCGAGCTGAGGAGGCATGCGCGACCGGGTCCTCCCTGCCCCTGGTCCCAATGGAGCCGAGGAAGCAGGCCGAGTCATCGCTCCTGCACAGATGCGGGATGCCAGCAGCGCTGCAAGAAGGAATCACGTCGCCGGCTCCCCGTTACACTATGATAATGATTGTGTGTGTCAGATCAGGGTGATGAGGAGTTGGCGGTGATATAACATCATTGCTTTATTTTGTTAGCCAATATAATGTATCATTAACAGAGCGACCTTGATTAGGTGGTACATATAGCTGTGCTGGCTCCTCCTCCCATCAGTTGCTTGATGCACATGGAGGTGACTAGGAGCAGAACACCATATGTGTGGCGTCTGCGCTCCTGAACATAGAAGCCCAACGGCTTAGGTAGGTTTAGCGTAGGACCCGCCTGACCTGAGACCACCTTTGCGCTTGGTAGGCGGGCACAGATGTGTTTTGATCAAAATATATTGGCTAAGTGTCTCAGATTTTATCATATCAGAGTGAGGACTTATATAATGTCCATATATAATGCTTGCATCTACTTTACTAAGTGCATTATTATCTTATTTCTGCGATTTTCTTCAATAATATAATGTATCATACCTGCAAAACTCTCATTTTGTTTCTCTTAATGAGAATGATAAAACAGTTTAAGTGGAGATGAAGGCACTCAGGATTCTGTGAGGTGCTTGAAAACAGGGTAGCAAACGAAAGGATAAAGTAAAGATATCCAGCAGTGTAAATATTCTTTTGAATCTAATTTATTTTATAAAGTTGGATAATTTGGAATAAGTTTTCAGTCTTTATAACCTTCCTCAGACCATCTATAAGAGTGACATCCAGAAACATAATATTACATCAAATATTGCAAAGTAAGATCCAATAACAACTGTTTGAATTCAAAGATTCAAGAATAAAATAGGCTTATACAGGCTACATGAAATGGTAATCTAATAATTAAAGCTGAAAGAATTAATCAGTACTTAATTAAAAATTCTCTATTCCTTGGTTGAACTTGATAGACTTATGTCTTTTTTCAACTGTATTAACTATGTACCACCACTGGTTCTTCCACTTTAAAGAGGACCTTTCATGTATTTTTTAAGTACTTTTACTTGCAGGGTACGCTCCATTTATGCTGCCATCATTGTTGTTTTGTTCAAATACTGTTCGCTTGCCCTGCTGGGCCCCCTGCAATTTTCCCGTCCAGTATGTTAATACTGAGCATCGGTACAGAAAGGAGGAGACGCCAGGGTTTCTCAGTGGGCATCTCCTTCTCCTTGGCTGTGCCGTGGTCCAATCGCAATGGAGCGTGTCACAGCCAGGGAGAAGGTGAACAGTTTTTTCTCCCTGGCTGTGATGTGTCCCGCTGCGATTGGGCCTTGGCACAGCCAGGGAGAAGAAGACACCCACTGAGAAACCCTGGCATCTCCTCCTGCCTGTATTGATGCTCAGTCTTAACATACTAGGCGCAAAAACTGCAGGGGAACACAGTGGGGAATCATGGGGTATTCGAAAAAAACAACAATGATGGCAGAGTCAGCAGAGCAGACCCCGCAAGTAAAGGTACTTAAACAAAAAAAAAATACATGAAAGTTCCTCTTTAATCCATTTCTACCCATCTCAAATTATAGTAAAGTACTTTGTAGTTTTTGTAACATTATGACGTATTCTAAATCATTCTTATTTATTAGACAGAAAACCACTTTGGAACCATTGGATTTAAAAAACAAACAGAAAAAAACTGTGTTTTGGACTAACAAAGTTTCTTTCGTAGAGGTCTTCTTAAATTCTGATCTTCCTGGACTTGAGGATCTTAACTTTAGACTTCTTCTGTCATCGACCTCACAATTCCAACCATTCTTTTAAGCAAAAGCAATGGCAGCAATACCCGTTCTCTTAATACTCACGAGTATCAAAGTCAATTCTCCAATTTTTTTGTTTTTATTTATTTGCATGAACTTTCAGCTGCTCTTATAAAACCCAGTCTTTGTAACTTTGTCTAGCACAGTCTCTTACCCCTCCTTCCTCAATTTTCAGGTGTGAGAGGATTGCCATATATTTGCAATATAAGTACAGGTTTCAGAGCTGCTTTTCTGTAGTTATAGGAAGTCCATAACCTTGTCTGAGGGAAGAACTTCGACCCTCCTCTCATTGGTCTGCAGGTACTCAGCCCTGCTGGTTGGTTGGTATACTGCAAAAAGTCTTGGGCAGATAACTATCTTTAAAGTCGGTCCAGCTCTGGCAAGGTCTTTTTCAGCATAGCAGATCAGTGGGTAAAGTCTTTCCTGGTTGGATGGCACAGGTCACCATAAACTGTATTTAACACACATGGTGTTGTTAACTTGGGCAGCACCTGAGCATTGCTGCTTGTTGGTCATGGCTTTGTTAAACAGCTGCTACAGCCTGCACTTAGGGAAGATAGAATTGAAAACAAACTTGAACAGTTTCACATATTCTAGTAGAAATAACTCCACAATAAGATTAGTTGAGTATAGCTCGATCCATAGTTTTCAACTCTATCCAGAATAACTTACTCTATGTCATGGACGTTCCCGTGACAGGTACTAGGAGATCGGAGAGACTGGCAACTCGTGGGTTAAATTGACAAGTTCACTATGGATCTTATTGTGTCCGTGTTTTGGTGAATGGCACATCCCTTGCTTTAGGTGTTGCTTGTTGGTGATTTGCCTTTCCCATAAGTAGCCGCTTCTCACTCTTAGAGGTGCGGTTTATAGATTTTCGTCCTGCCTTCTAACTAGCTGGTCCGTTGTACTCTGTGGTGCTTCTGGAGTTGCCAATTTTCTACTTTCAGATAAGTCTTGTCTTTTCTTATTGTTTTGTGTTTGTTATATTCCCTGTTGTTTGTATCTGGGCCTGAGACAGAGACTTCCATTTGTCCATCTGGGGAGGAATGGGTTGTCTCTGGTCCTAACCTAATTCCAGGACATTATAGGGATATAAGGGCCTAGGTATACAGCATATGAATATTCATACCTTCAAGGTCTATTCATATTGATAGGTAGTTAGGGCCCGGATTAGGGCTGTCCTGTTCCTTCCCTAGTTTCAAGGCCCAGTTACTGTTCCCCTTCCCTCCTATGTTTAGTGTGGAGTTTTTCCCACACACTGATCGTGACACTCTATGGCAGGATGAGCCTTTGATTAGGTGGATTAAGTTTTAAAATTTCATTTACTTCCCACCACCACCACTACATCAGATGGATTAAACAAAACAAATGAAAGTCCTTATAACCTTTCTCAGTCCAACACTTCTTTTAAATAACATTGGCCAACAGAACCATAGAGGTCCTCTACCAAAGCAAAATAAACTTTACAAAATCCTATACCTCCTCTAATTATCTTTATATTAAGAAATTAACACTTACATACATTCATCATTAACCTCTCAATTATTTGTTCAATGTTCAACTCAATGTGTAATAATTCTAACAAAAACGTATACATGTAACAATTTACACTTCATAGTAGTCTTCATATTTGGTCTTCAGTGTAGGGATGAGTGAATCGACTTTGGATGAAATGTCACGAACCAGCGGGTGTGAACCCACTGTGCCACATGTCCTACCTCCTCAGTACCTCCTCAGAGTACCCCTGATGGTGGGGATAGACTTTTCAGAGAGGAACACCAGTTCGCTACCTCTTGAGGAGGATAGGCACACGGAGCAGCTGGTCCAGGCGGACCAGGAGGTACTTGAAAAGGGTACCAGAGGTGCAGGACTGAAGGATGAGGCAGAGGCGTAGTCAGACAGGCAAAAGGTAGGCGGCACAGGTACAGGTCAGGCAATCCGGGTTGGCAACAAGAGATTCAAGGCAAGCAGGTAGGGATATAACAGGTAGCAGAGTCCAGGAATACAGATACGAATCAGGAACACAAGAACACAAGCTAAAACCATGAACCTTAGCAGGACACAAAGACCTTGACACTGAGGCATCTGGGAAGGGGGCTGAGCCACTTATATATGCGCAGGAGGGCTAGGATAGGTCAGCAAAGTCACATCACCTAACCCATAAAGCCCAGGAAGTGACACGTGCCGGCCCTTAAGGAAGTGCTGCAGGAAACAAACAGCAATCATGCTGTGGCCAGGGCTGAGAGCAAACTGTGGAGCGGATCCCATAACAACAGCACCCACACAGACAGAGCCCAGGAGTGCAGCGGTGAATGAGAAGCACCGGCCGCAGATCACCTCTGAACACAGCACCCGGGACCGCGGCGGTAAGTAGGGGAACAGCGGCACACAGCAGCAGGTGTTACATAAAACATCCGAAGTCGATTCGCATAAAACTTCGTCCTAACAGTACAATACAAATTAATTTATGAAGTTATTGCGCAAAGTCTCGCAAGACTTCGCGACGCAATAACTTTGGCTCATCGGAGCCAATACAGTCTAATACTGTACGAAGCTCCTGCTCCGTACAGTATTAGAAAGAAGTTTTATGCGAATAGACTTCGGATGTTTCATCTGAAGTCGATTCGCTCATCCCTACTTCAGTGCATTAAACAGTAACAGTCAATAATGTTCAATGGTTTTTGATGGCCACCATCACAAGATAACACATATAACAGTTAATTTTAGTTCTGTTACATTTGTATATTAATAGCACATTGTGGTATGAAACAAAAAAACATATACCTGCTATAATATGTCTTCATTCGCTGGTATCTTCTTAAATATAAACATTTTAAACAATAATGTACCCATGAAAACGAGCAGTGTATAATGTGATGGAACAATGAATCCAGCCAGCAAAAGAAGCAATATGGATAATAACAATACATTAGTAAGTGGCTTGTATTAACTTCCTCTACATGATAAATGCCACTTACTGAAGTGAGACAACCCCTTTAATCACATGCTTTTGATTGTCTATAAAACTCAACACCATTATTATCACATTTATTCAGGAACCTTCTATTATACCCAGTGTTACAATCTTGTAATCTACCCAATTTTGTACTTTAGTATAGGCTTAATTTCATAGCCTTTGCTATTTTAGTTTCCAGATGTACTAGCTTTATCAATGTTGCATCATTAATTAAATGCTTTGTACTATCTATAATTACACATATAACAATATATACATAATGCACTTGGCACACACATATATTGAGCATATGTGCTATATCAAGTACACACGTATACACAAGAAACATAAAACCTTTTTCTTTTCCTTCCTTCATGGAGGTGTCTCCCCCTCCTTCTATGTCATCTAAGTCTGCCCCTTTCGGTCAGACTATGCGATCCATCCTCTTTTAGTCAGACTGCCCTTAATCAGTCATAAAGACAGATATCTGGTATTAGTTGAACAGTCAATATGCAATAAAAGAGATATAAAATTCAAGACATAAACAAACAAATCAGACAATGCAGATAACACATGAAGTGCCCATCTAATACCATAGAATGGTTTCCATGACATTCACACACCTAAGTTTCTTTGAACTCAAAAAAATTTGGCTGCCATAAAAACAAAAAATCTCCCATAAAAAATAATTAAAAAGATAATTCTATACAGTCATAGTTTAATTCCTTGCTGTTACTATTTCTTGGTATTGACTCATTGTAAGCAGAGTTGAGCGAACACCTGGATGTTCGGGTTCGAGAAGTTCGGCCGAACTTCCCGGAAATGTTCGGGTTCGGGATCCGAACCCGACCCGAACTTCGTCCCGAACCCGAACCCCATTGAAGTCAATGGGGACCCGAACTTTTCGGCACTAAAAAGGCTGTAAAACAGCCCAGGAAAGAGCTAGAGGGCTGCAAAAGGCAGCAACATGTAGGTAAATCCCCTGCAAACAAATGTGGATAGGGAAATTAATTAAAAAAAAAAAAAAAAAAATAACCAATATCAATTGGACAGAGGTCCCATAGCAGAGAATCTGGCTTCACGTCAGCAGAGAATCAGTCTCTTCATGCCATAGCAAAGAATCTGGCTTCATGTCAGCAGAGAATCAGTCTCTTCATGCCATAGCAGAGAATCTGGCTTCATGTCAGCACAGAATCAGTCTTCATGTCATAGCAGAGAATCAGGCTTCACGTCACCCACCACTGGAACAGGCCACTGTCACACATTTAGGCCCCGGCACCCAGACAGAGGAGAGAGGTCCCGTAACAGAGAATCTGGCCTTATGTCAGCGCAGAATCAGTCTTCATGTCATAGCAGAGAATCAGGCTTCACGTCACCCACCACTGGAACAGGCCACTGTCACACATTTAGGCCCCGGCACCCAGACAGAGGAGAGAGGTCCCGTAACAGAGAATCTGGCCTTATGTCAGCGCAGAATCAGTCTTCATGTCATAGCAGAGAATCAGGCTTCACGTCACCCACCACTGGAACAGGCTACTGTCACATATTTAGGCCCCGGCACCCAGACAGAGGTGAGAGGTCCCGTAACAGAGAATCTGGCCTTATGTCAGCACAGAATCTGTCTTCATGTCATAGCAGAGAATCAGGCTTCACGTCACCCACCACTGGAACAGGCCACTGTCACACATTTAGGCCCAGGCACCCAGGCAGAGGAGAGCGGTCCCGTAACAGAGAATCTGGCCTTATGTCAGCGCAGAATCTGTATTCATGTCATAGCAGAGAATCAGGCTTCACGTCACCCACCACTGGAACAGGCCACTGTCACACATTTAGGCCCCGGCACCCAGACAGAGGAGAGCGGTCCCGTAACAGAGAATCTGGCCTTATGTCAGCGCAGAATCAGTCTTCATGTCATAGCAGAGAATCAGGCTTCACGTCACCCACCACTGGAACAGGCCACTGTCACACATTTAGGCCCAGGCACCCAGGCAGAGGAGAGAGGTCCCGTAACAGAGAATCTGGCCTTATGTCAGCACAGAATCTGTCTTCATGTCATAGCAGAGAATCAGGCTTCACGTCACCCACCACTGGAACAGGCCACTGTCACACATTTAGGCCCCGGCACCCAGACAGAGGAGAGCGGTCCCGTAACAGAGAATCTGGCCTTATGTCAGCGCAGAATCTGTATTCATGTCATAGCAGAGAATCAGGCTTCACGTCACCCACCACTGGAACAGGCCACTGTCACACATTTAGGCCCAGGCACCCAGGCAGAGGAGAGAGGTCCCGTAACAGAGAATCTGGCCTTATGTCAGCGCAGAATCTGTATTCATGTCATAGCAGAGAATCAGGCTTCACGTCACCCACCACTGGAACAGGCCACTGTCACACATTTAGGCCCAGGCACCCAGGCAGAGGAGAGAGGTCCCGTAACAGAGAATCTGGCCTTATGTCAGCGCAGAATCTGTATTCATGTCATAGCAGAGAATCAGGCTTCACGTCACCCACCACTGGAACAGGCCACTGTCACACATTTAGGCCCCGGCACCCAGACAGAGGAGAGCGGTCCCGTAACAGAGAATCTGGCCTTATGTCAGCGCAGAATCTGTCTTCATGTCATAGCAGAGAATCAGGCTTCACGTCACCCACCACTGGAACAGGCCACTGTCACACATTTAGGCCCCGGCACCCAGACAGAGGAGAGCGGTCCCGTAACAGAGAATCTGGCCTTATGTCAGCGCAGAATCTGTCTTCATGTCATAGCAGAGAATCAGGCTTCACGTCAGCCACCACTGGAACAGGCCACTGTCACACATTTAGGCCCAGGCACCCAGGCAGAGGAGAGAGGTCCCGTAACAGAGAATCTGGCCTTATGTCAGCGCAGAATCTGTATTCATGTCATAGCAGAGAATCAGGCTTCACGTCACCCACCACTGGAACAGGCCACTGTCACACATTTAGGCCCCGGCACCCAGACAGAGGAGAGCGGTCCCGTAACAGAGAATCTGGCCTTATGTCAGCGCAGAATCTGTCTTCATGTCATAGCAGAGAATCAGGCTTCACGTCACCTACCACTGGAACAGGCCACTGTTACACATTTAGGCCCCGGCACCCAGACAGAGGAGAGAGGTCCCGTAACAGAGAATCTGGCCTTATGTCAGCGCAGAATCAGTCTTCATGTCATAGCAGAGAATCAGGCTTCACGTCACCCACCACTGGAACAGGCCACTGTCACATATTTAGGCCCCGGCACCCAGACAGAGGTGATAGGTCCCGTAACAGAGAATCTGGCCTTATGTCAGCACAGAATCTGTCTTCATGTCATAGCAGAGAATCAGGCTTCACGTCACCCACCACTGGAACAGGCCACTGTCACACATTTAGGCCCAGGCACCCAGGCAGAGGAGAGAGGTCCCGTAACAGAGAATCTGGCCTTATGTCAGCGCAGAATCTGTATTCATGTCATAGCAGAGAATCAGGCTTCACGTCACCCACCACTGGAACAGGCCACTGTCACACATTTAGGCCCCGGCACCCAGACAGAGGAGAGCTGTCCCGTAACAGAGAATCTGGCCTTATGTCAGCGCAGAATCTGTCTTCATGTCATAGCAGAGAATCAGGCTTCACGTCAGCCACCACTGGAACAGGCCACTGTCACACATTTAGGCCCAGGCACCCAGGCAGAGGAGAGCGGTCCCGTAACAGAGAATCTGGCCTTATGTCAGCGCAGAATCTGTATTCATGTCATAGCAGAGAATCAGGCTTCACGTCACCCACCACTGGAACAGGCCACTGTCACACATTTAGGCCCCGGCACCCAGACAGAGGAGAGGTTCATTCAACTTTGGGTTGCCCCGCAATATAATGGTAAAATAAAATTAAAAATAGTATTGAATGAGGAAGTGCCCTGGAGTAGAATAATATATTGTTAAGGGGAGGTAGTTAATATCTAATCTGCACAAGGGATGGACAGGTCCTGTGGGATCCATGCCTGGTTCATTTTTATGAACGTCAGCTTGTCCACATTGGCTGTAGACAGGCGGCTGCGTTTGTCTGTAATGACGCCCCCTGCCGTGCTGAATACACGTTCAGACAAAACGCTGGCCGCCGGGCAGGCCAGCACCTCCAAGGCATAAAAGGCTAGCTCTGGCCACGTGGACAATTTGGAGACCCAGAAGTTGAATGGGGCCGAACCATCAGTCAGTACGTGGAGGGGTGTGCACAGGTACTGTTCCACCATGTTAGTGAAATGTTGCCTCCTGCTAACACGTTCCGTATCAGGTGGTGGTGCACTTAGCTGTGGCGTGTTGACAAAACTTTTCCACATCTCTGCCATGCTGACCCTGCCCTCAGAGGAGCTGGGCGTGACACAGCTGCGTTGGCGACCTCTTGCTCCTCCTCTGCCTTCGCCTTGGGCTTCCACTGGTTCCCCTGTGACATTTGGGAATGCTCTCAGTAGCGCGTCTACCAACGTGCGCTTGTACTCGCGCATCTTCCTATCACGCTCTAGTGTAGGAAGTAAGGTGGGCACATTGTCTTTGTACCGGGGATCCAGCAGGGTGGCAACCCAGTAGTCTGCACACGTTAAAATGTGGGCAACTCTGCTGTCGTTGCGCAGGCACTGCAGCATGTAGTCGCTCATGTGTGCCAGGCTGCCCAGAGGTAAGGACAAGCTGTCCTCTGTGGGAGGCGTATCGTCATCGTCCTGTGTTTCCCCCCAGCCACGCACCAGTGATGGGCCCAAGCTGCTTTGGGTGCCACCCCGCTGTGAACATGCTTCATCCTCATCCTCCTCCACCTCCTCCTCATCCTCGTCCTCCTCGTCCTCCAGTAGTGGGCCCTGTCTGGCCACATTTGTACCTGGCCTCTGGTGTTGCAAAAAACCTCCCTCTGAGTCACTTTGAAGAGACTGGCCTGAAAGTGCTAAAAATGACCCCTCTTCCCCCTCTTCCTCCTGGGCCACCTCCTCTTCCATCATCGCCCTAAGTGTTTTCTCAAGGAGACATAGAAGTGGTATTGTAACGCTGATAACGGCGTCATCACCACTGGCAATGTTGGTGGAGTACTCGAAACAGCGCAACAGGGCACACAGGTCTCGCATGGAGGCCCAGTCATTGGTGGTGAAGTGGGTCTGATCCGCAGTGCGACTGACCCGTGCGTGCTGCAGCTGAAACTCCACTATGGCCTGCTGCTGCTCGCACAGTCTGTCCAGCATATGCAAGGTGGAGTTCCACCTGGTGGGCACGTCACATATGAGGCGGTGAGCGGGAAGGCCGAAGTTACGCTGTAGCGCAGACAGGCGAGCAGCGGCAGGGTGTGAACGCCGGAAGCGCGAACAGGAGGCCCGCACTTTATGCAGCAGCTCAGACATGTCGGGGTAGTTGCGAATGAACTTCTGCACCACCAAATTCAGCACATGCGCCAGGCAAGGGATGTGCGTCAAACCGGCTAGTCCCAGAGCTGCAACGAGATTTTGCCCATTATCGCACACCACCAGGCCGGGCTTGAGGCTCACCGGCAGCAACCACTCGTCGGTCTGTTGTTCTATACCCCGCCACAACTCCTGTGCGGTGTGGGGCCTGTCCCCCAAACATATGAGTTTCAGAATGGCCTGCTGACGTTTACCCCATGCTGTGCTGAAGTTGGTGGTGAAGGTGTGTGGCTGACTGGATGAGCAGGTGGAAGAAGAGGAGGAGGAAGCTGAGTAGGAGGAGGAGGAGACAGGAGGCAAAGAATGTTGCCCTGCGATCCTTGGCGGCGGAAGGACGTGCGCCAAATAGCTCTCCGCCTGGGGCCCAGCCGCCACTACATTTACCCAGTGTGCAGTTAGGGAGATATAGCGTCCCTGGCCGTGCTTACTGGTCCACGTATCTGTGGTTAGGTGGACCTTGCCACAGATGGCGTTGCGCAGTGCACACTTGATTTTATCGGACACTTGTTTGTGCAGGGAAGGCACGGCTCTCTTAGAGAAGTAGTGGCAGCTGGGAACAACATACTGTGGGACAGCAAGTGACATGAGCTGTTTGAAGCTGTGTGTGTCCACCAGCCTAAATGACAGCATTTCATAGGCCATTAGTTTAGAAATGCTGGCATTCAGGGCCAGGGATCGAGGGTGGCTAGGTGAGAATTTACGCTTTCTCTCAAATGTTTGTGAGATGGAGAGCTGAACGCTGCCGTGTGACATGGTTGAGATGCTTGGTGACGCAGGTGGTGGTGTTGGTGGTACATCCCATGTTTGCTGGGCGGCAGGTGCCAACATTCCTCCAGAGGCGGAGGAAGAGGCCGAGGCGGCGGCAGCAGCAGCAGAAGAGGCCGAGGCGGCAGCAGCAGAAGATGTAGCAGGGGGAGCCTGAGTGACTTCCTTGTTTTTAAGGTGTTTACTCCACTGCAGTTCATGCTTTGCATGCAGGTGCCTGGTCATGCAGGTTGTGCTAAGGTTCAGAACGTTAATGCCTCGCTTCAGGCTCTGATGGCACAGCGTGCAAACCACTCGGGTCTTGTCGTCAGCACATTGTTTGAAGAAGTGCCATGCCAGGGAACTCCTTGAAGCTGCCTTTGGGGTGCTCGGTCCCAGATGGCGGCGGTCAGTAGCAGGCGGAGTCTCTTGGCGGCGGGTGTTCTGATTTTGCCCACTGCTCCCTCTTTTGCTACGCTGTTGGCTCGGTCTCACCAGTGCCTCTTCCTCCGAACTGTGAAAGTCAGTGGCACGACCTTCATTCCATGTGGGGTCTAGGACCTCATCGTCCCCTGCATCATCTTCCACCCAGTCTTGATCCCTGACCTCCTGTTCAGTCTGCACACTGCAGAAAGACGCAGCAGTTGGCACCTGTGTTTCGTCATCATCAGAGACGTGCTGAGGTGGTATTCCCATGTCCTCATCATCAGGAAAAATAAGTGGTTGTGCGTTAGTGCATTCTATCTCTTCCACCCCTGGGGAAGGGCTAGGTGGATGCCCTTGGGAAACCCTGGCAGCAGAGTCTTCAAACAGCATAAGAGACTGCTGCATAACTTGAGGCTCAGACAGTTTCCCTGATATGCATGGGGGTGATGTGACAGACCGATGGGCTTGGTTTTCATGCGCCATCTGTGCGCTTTCTGCAGAAGACTGGGTGGGAGATAATGTGAACGTGCTGGATCCACTGTCGGCCACCCAATTGACTAATGCCTGTACCTGCTCAGGCCTTACCATCCTTAGAACGGCATTGGGCCCCACCAAATATCGCTGTAAATTCTGCTGGCTACTGGGACCTGAGGTAGTTGGTTCACTAGGACGTGTGGCTGTGGCAGAACGGCCACGTCCTCTCCCAGCACCAGAGGGTCCACTAACACCACCACGACCATGTCCACGTCCGCGTCCGCGTCCCTTATTAGATGTTTTCCTCATTGTTCCCGTTCACCACAATTTTGAGAATGGCAAATTTGGGAATGCTTTTTCAACCCAGAACAAAAAGTCTGCTTTTACGGTCACTACAAATAACTTGACCAGCTAAAACTGTGCAGATTTGGTTGAATAGAGATGTGAGACCTGTTTTTTTTTGCGCTGTGTGACAGTTATAGGTTTAATCACAGAATGACACTTCTATCAGCACGCTAGCGTGTGTCTTAGGTTTTTCTGAATGACACTATCAATACCTTCAATGTAAGTGTTTCTTTTTGGGATAGATTTCAAGTAGGCCTCAAATACCACAAACTAGTTATTTTGAGAATGGCAAATTTGGGAATGCTTTTTCAACCCAGAACAAAAAGTCTGCTTTTACGGTCACTACAAATAACTTGACCAGCTAAAACTGTGCAGATTTGGTTGAATAGAGATGTGAGACCTGTTTTTTTTTGCGCTGTGTGACAGTTATACGTTTAATCACAGAATGACACTTCTATCAGCACGCTAGCGTGTGTCTTAGGTTTTTCTGAATGACACTATCAATACCTTCAATGTAAGTGTTTCTTTTTGGGATAGATTTCAAGTAGGCCTCAAATACCACAAACTAGTTATTTTCAGAATGGCAAATTTGGGAATGCTTTTTCAACCCAGAACAAAAAGTCTGCTTTTACGGTCACTACAAATAACTTGACCAGCTAAAACTGTGCAGATTTGGTTGAATAGAGATGTGAGACCTGTTTTTTTTTTGCGCTGTGTGACAGTTATACGTTTAATCACAGAATGACACTTCTATCAGCACGCTAGCGTGTGTCTTAGGTTTTTCTGAATGACACTATCAATACCTTCAATGTAAGATTTTCTTTTTGGGATAGATTTCAAGTAGGCCTCAAATACCACAAACTAGTTATTTTGAGAATGGCAAATTTGGGAATGCTTTTTCAACCCAGAACAAAAAGTCTGCTTTTACGGTCACTACAAATAACTTGACCAGCTAAAACTGTGCAGATTTGGTTGAATAGAGATGTGAGACCTGTTTTTTTTTGCGCTGTGTGACAGTTATAGGTTTAATCACAGAATGACACTTCTATCAGCACGCTAGCGTGTGTCTTAGGTTTTTCTGAATGACACTATCAATACCTTCAATGTAAGTGTTTCTTTTTGGGATAGATTTCAAGTAGGCCTCAAATACCACAAACTAGTTATTTTCAGAATGGCAAATTTGGGAATGCTTTTTCAACCCAGAACAAAAAGTCTGCTTTTAAGGTCACTACAAATAACTTGACCAGCTAAAACTGTGCAGATTTGGTTGAATAGAGATGTGAGACCTGTTTTTTTTTGCGCTGTGTGACAGTTATAGGTTTAATCACAGAATGACACTTCTATCAGCACGCTAGCGTGTGTCTTAGGTTTTTCTGAATGACACTATCAATACCTTCAATGTAAGATTTTCTTTTTGGGATAGATTTCAAGTAGGCCTCAAATACCACAAACTAGTTATTTTGAGAATGGCAAATTTGGGAATGCTTTTTCAACCCAGAACAAAAAGTCTGCTTTTACGGTCACTACAAATAACTTGACCAGCTAAAACTGTGCAGATTTGGTTGAATAGAGATGTGAGACCTGTTTTTTTTTGCGCTGTGTGACAGTTATAGGTTTAATCACAGAATGACACTTCTATCAGCACGCTAGCGTGTGTCTTAGGTTTTTCTGAATGACACTATCAATACCTTCAATGTAAGATTTTCTTTTTGGGATAGATTTCAAGTAGGCCTCAAATACCACAAACTAGTTATTTTGAGAATGGCAAATTTGGGAATGCTTTTTCAACCCAGAACAAAAAGTCTGCTTTTACGGTCACTACAAATAACTTGACCAGCTAAAACTGTGCAGATTTGGTTGAATAGAAATGTCAGGTCTATTTTTTAGGCGCTGGGTGACAGCCTCAACTTGCCCCTGATGTAATATATGGCCAATAAATAACCACACTGTTGATGGTTAAATGCACTTGGGTGACACAGGCTCAGCCTGCACCAGATGTAGTATACGGCCAAAAAATAACCAGACTGTTGATGGTTAAATGCACTTCTTTGACACAGGCTCAGCCTGCAGCTAATGTAGTATATGGCCAAAAAATAACCAGACTGTTGATGGTTAAATGCACTTCGGTGACACAGGCTCAGCCTGCAGCTGATGTAGGATATAGCACAAAATAACCACACTATCGATGGTTAAATACACTTGGTGATAGCTCGTGCTGGCGCACCACAAGTCACAAAATGGCCGCGGATCACCCCAGAAAAAAAGTGATCTAAAAACGCTCTGGGCAGCCTCAAAAAAGTGAGCAAGTCAATAATAGCACTTCAATGATCCACAGCTGCAGATCGATCACAGAATCAAGTCTTTTGGAGGAGTTAATCTGCCTAATCTCGCCCTAACGTCGCAGCTGCAACCTCTCCCTATACTGATCATAGCAGAGTGACGTGCGGCGCTACGTGACTCCAGCTTAAATAGAGGCTGGGTCACATGGTGCACTGGCCAATCACAGCCATGCCAATAGTAGGCATGGCTGTGATGGCCTCTTGGGCCAAGTAGTATGACGCTTGTTGATTGGCTGCTTTGCAGCCTTTCAAAAAGCGCCAAGAAAGCGCCGAACACCGAACCCGGACTTTTACGAAAATGTTCGGGTTCGGGTCCGTGTCACGGACACCCCAAAATTCGGTACGAACCCGAACTATACAGTTCGGGTTCGCTCATCCCTAATTGTAAGCATTCATTGTACAACATCAAACATACAGCCCGCTAATCATAGCCAATCAACAGTCTCTGATGATTCTAAACCCAGAACTGTTTCAACAAAGATATTTCTACCTTACAGTTTCCAACATCTTCATGTTCTTAGTGCTATACATTTATTGACACACACTAGATTACAAGAGCTAACCAGTTCCTTTCTGGCCATTTTACTCACTGCACTGTTACAGACTAATCTAAACCCCCTCAACATCAAATTAGCTTTGATATTTACAATTTGCAAGCTATCACTACTCAAATTCTTGCAGGTTGTCACTAACAATTTCTATTTGCCCAGGAGAACCCTGCTCATTTCTCATTTTGACTTCAAACCAAGTCACCTGTCCAAAGCCCCACTCACAGACTAATTGATGAAATAATCTGCCCACAGATTATCGCCTTCCCTGGTTTCCTTATGAATGTCCAGGGTCCCATCTGGAGTGGCTGGGATCAATACTATCCTCTCTTTTTATCACCCTATCAACAATAAGCGAATTTATCAACCCGAATCTCACTTCTGTCACCCTGTTTTTTAACGTAAATTCAAAGATTTGAGAATAAAATAGGCTTATGCATGCTAAGGGAATAAAAATATTTACTAAGTATGACAAAATATATATTAGTGTATATATATATATTGTAAGGGATCGCTCTCTCTCAGGGGGTCGCAATCAAAGAATTCTCCTCTGACAACGGGGTTCAAGTCCAAAAGGTGCTTTATTTTGGCACTTCAGCACCATCACACACATAAACATAAAAAATAAACACCTGCCTGTCTGGGCTCTACCTAATAAACGTGTTGTCTCTACCTCACCTATAGAGCGCCGTTCACACACCGGATTAGATCTGGCTTCCTCAGCCATATACGGTCCAGCAGCCTCCAGGCTGTGACCACACTAGCTCCTTTCGGGGAGATGGTCCAGAAGTCCTCCCCACTCATACAGTGCGACCCTCTTTCCGTAGGTGTCGCTGGGCCCCACGACCCTCAGGCTTTACAAAACCTTGTGTCCCCTCAGGAAGGTTGTTTTATCCCTCCTTGATTACAGCAGCAGGCTTTACCTGCGATCACCTCCGGCAAAAGACAATACATGTAGTGGAAGGGTGTTGAATGGCAAATCTATCCCCCAGTCCACATGAAATCCAGCCCAGAACAACATCTAGACAAAACTGTCTCAGCAAACTACACTTTGCTGAAACCACTGTAGCTTTCTGGATTTCGGTTATCTCACCCAGCTGAGGTATCTGGGTGGGATATACACGCCCCCCAGCACTTATACAGTACACATCACCACTATATATATAAATATATACAAATATATATATATATATTGTAGGAAGGCGCAAAGGGCCGTCATTGATGGAAGATATGTGTCACCGAGATTCCTGGCCTCGGTGAGGTAAGCGCCGGTAGTTTTAAGTGTCAGCGGTAGCTAGTGCTGACTGACACTCTTTTTGTTAGTATGGCTGTAAAGCCAATCCGGGCAAGCTCTTACTGGGAATAGCCAAAGTGCTGGGTGGGTGGCTCCTCCCCAGGCTCCAGGCCGGTGTTCTAACAAAAAATACCTTACCCCTTGTGAATTCCGGGGGTGTGCGCCTCAACTTCCGGGGCTGTGCGCCTCAGCGCAAGCGCACTACCATGGCACAGGTAAGGTAAAATAACAGGGAGCGTGACTCACGGACAACTCGTGTGCGCCCTCAGGGGTAAGGAGGTCTTTTCTCCTTACCCTCACACTGCGCACGCGCGGATTGTGAAATCTCCTTTTGCTTTTAGCACTATCAGCCACCCGGGGGGTGGGTGGTGGGTGCAGCATATTGGGGGGGCATAACCCTAACCCTTAACCCTAACCCGTGAGTCCATGAGTCAGCGCTCCCTGTAATTTTACCTTACCCGTGCCGCGGTAGTGCGCTTGCGCTGAGGCGTACCCCCCCCCCGTAAGTTGAGATGCACAACCCCTGAAGTCACGAGGGGTAATGTATTTTCACGAAGTATGGATTTTTGTTAGAACACCGGGTCTTTTTGGCCTACATAAAAAACCCAGCCAGCAATCTCAGCTGGGTGTGGTTTATCCTCCATCTGACAGAGAAGCTGGGAAGTCTCTGTGTTTTGTGACCTGTGAAGTTGTGCCATGCTAAAGGGCTGAGAGTCGCATGCTGGGAAACAGGCCCCTAAAGCCTGCTGTGGATTGCGGGTGGAAAACTGCTAACCAGGTGAAGATTTTGTTCTATGGACATTACATGGTGTGAAAAACACTAAGAATGTGAACGGTCATTTTTGTTTTTCCCTATGTGTGAATAAGCACCGAACTGTTTTAGTTAAAGACTTTGTGATTGCTAGTGATGAGTGGCAGGGGTCATATTCGAATTCGCGATATTTCGCGAAAATTTCGTAGAATATTCGTAGAATATTTGCAAATTCGAATATTCGTTATATTCTACGATTTTTTTTACTCAAAAAATCAGCAAGGTAATGATCGTGTAATATGCGAATATTCGTATTCGAAATTTTGAATTTTTATTGCGAATTTTGAAACTTTTAGACAAAGAATATTATAGCACTATATTAGCTAAATTGCTCTATATTATTTTTTTTTTCGAATATTCGCTATATTGCTATAACTTTGTTTTTTCGAATATTCGTAATATTCTAAAACAAGAATATATAGCAATATAGCGAATATTCGAAAAAAACAAATATAGAGCAATTTAGCTAATATAGTGCTATAATCTTCTTTGTCTAATAGTTGTAATTTTTTTCTCATCTGAAGTTCAGATTGGAAAAAAATGACAACTATAAAAAAAAAGATTATAGCACTATATTAGCTAAATTGCTCTATATTCGTTTTTTTCGAATATTCGCTATACTGCTAAAACAAGAATATATAGCAATACAGCAAATATTTAAAAAAAAAAGAATATAGAGCAAAATTCGCAAACAACACTACTCCTAAAGTCAAGTATATTGCAGCCTTCTTATTGGCCCACAAGCTAGAAGCAGGGAGGGATCATGTGTACTGATTAAAAAAAAAAAATCTAATATAAAAAAATAAAAAAATCTAATATTCGAAATTACGAATATATATCACTATATTCGAAATATTTGCGATAAATATTTGAAATTCGAATATTCGTGATCAACACTAGTGAGTGCCTCTCTACTGCATCCGCTAGCCTGTCTACCAGAGCAATACCCCACTATATATACAGTACAGACCAAAAGTTTGGACACACCTTCTCATTCAAAGAGTTTTCTTTATTTTCATGACTATGAAAATTGTAGATTCTGTCACGAGGGTGTCGAGGACCACGCCTGACTCCGTTATACCCGGGGTCAGGAAGTCGCAGCGGTTGGCTGCACGCTCTATTTAAGATAGGGCTGTTTTCCTTATGGTAGCTTTCTGGGTTTGCTTAGCAAACCCTTTTGGCTCACTCAGGGATCCGTAGCTCCTTCTCCTCAGCTGTTCCTTGTCCAGCACTCCCAGACCTCCTTATATTTCTCTCTCACACTTCTCTGGTTGCCAGAGATAGAGCTTCCTGCCTGGACATCTATTCTGACCTTCTGGAGCTGTGTTGCTGCGTTCGCTGGTAGTTGGTCCAGTACGCTACCCTCCAGATCCCTGTTGGACCTTTTTGGTTTATTGTGGTCGCCCACCTGGGTGTGTGTGTTTGTATGTTTTGTCTGTCCTCTCCCTGGTGTTTCCCTCTTAGTGATAGTGGTGTGGACTAGCGATCCCACCGGCCTGTTCACTATCCAGGGCTCATATTAGGGAAAGCCAGGGTTTAGGCACGTGATCGCCGCACGGGTGAGGAACCCGTCTAGGGACGTCAGGGCAGTCAGGTGCCAGCCGCAAGGTGAGTTAGGGGTCACCACCTTTCCCTCTCCCTTGGGCAGGGCTTTCCCTGTTTTCCTCCCTGTGCGTGTCGTCGGTCATTACATTATCTCTGGCCTCAGCCGGGGGGTATACGTTTCCTCCATACGTACATCGCAATTTGTGTTGCCAGCGGTTATTATTTTTGGTGATAAGACGGAGACTATTTCTTTCTTTCTAGACAGTGGAGCAGGGGTAAATTTGATAGATGCCCATTTTGCCCGCACTTTGGGTTTGTCTCTCTGTACTTTACAGAGACCCATTCCCATATTCGCTATTGATTCTGCTCCTCTGTCTCAGAGAAACCTCACGCACATTGTTCATAATTTACACCTTCGGGTAGGGGACCACCATAACGAGATGCTTTCAGGTTATGTTCTGGAGGGGCTTCCCACTCCGGTAGTGCTGGGTCTTCCCTGGTTGGTAGCGCACAATCCAGTGGTGGATTGGCAGGCCAGGGAGATATTGGAGTGGAGTGAGCAGTGCAGAGAAAATTGCTTAAATAGCAATTGCTTAGTCGCCTCCATAACTACCCTACCTACATTTATTTCGGACTTTGAGGATGTTTTTTCTGAAAAGGGTTGTCAGAAGTTACCACCTCATCGTCCTTATGATTGCCCGGTTAACCTTATTCCCGGCGCAAAATTACCCAAGACCAGGTTATATAATCTTTCGGGTCCAGAGAGACAAGCCATGAAAGATTATATCTCCGAGAGCTTGGCTAAGGGACACATCAGACCCTCTTCTTCACCCGTGGCTGCAGGGTTTTTCTTCGTTAAAAAGAAAGATGGGGGCCTGCGTCCTTGCTTAGATTTTCGCGAATTAAATCAGATAACCATCCGAGACCCATACCCTCTTCCTCTCATTCCTGACCTGTTTAATCAGATTGCGGGTGCTAGGTGGTTCTCCAAACTTGATCTTAGGGGTGCCTACAATCTGATTCGTATTAAGGAGGGGGATGAGTGGAAGACAGCGTTTAACACCCCTGAGGGGCATTATGAAAATCTAGTTATGCCTTTCGGTCTGACCAATGCTCCTGCCGTCTTTCAACATTTCGTTAATGACATTTTTAGTCATCTAATCGGCAGGTTTGTGGTAATATACCTAGATGATATTTTAATTTATTCATCTGATCTGAAAACACATGAGGTGCATGTCAGACAAGTACTGCAGGTCCTACGGACAAATGAATTATATGCTAAAATTGAAAAATGTGTCTTCTCCGTTCAGGAGATACAATTCCTGGGTTATTTTTTATCTGCGTCAGGTTTCCGTATGGATCCTAGGAAGGTCCAGGCAATTTTAGATTGGGATCTTCCTGAGAACCTCAAAGCACTACAACGGTTCTTGGGCTTCGCGAATTTCTATAGGAAATTCATTAAAAATTATTCACTTATTGTAAAACCGCTTACTGACATGACTAGGAAGGGGACTGATTTTTCTAAATGGTCTGACGCCACTAAAGTTGCTTTTTCCTCTCTAAAAGAGAGGTTTACCTCAGCACCTGTACTGGTCCAACCTGATGTCTCTCAGCCTTTTATTGTTGAAGTCGATGCGTCAGAGGTGGCAGTGGGGGCGGTGCTGTCTCAGGGTCCGTCTCCTGCCAAATGGCGTCCTTGTGCTTTCTTTTCTAAAAAACTATCTGCAACAGAAAAGAACTACGATATTGGCAATAGGGAACTATTAGCTATTAAACTTGCGTTTGAGGAGTGGCGTCATTTCTTAGAGGGGGCAGTCCACCCCGTCACTGTGATTACGGACCACAAAAATCTTCTGTACCTCGAATCAGCTAAGCGTCTCACCCCTAGACAGGCTAGGTGGTCGCTATTTTTTACCAGGTTTAACTTTGTGATTACCTATCGTCCTGGGGCAAAGAACACCAAGGCTGATGCACTATCTCGTTGTTTCCCTGGAGGGGGTAATGTGAGTGATCCGGTACCCATTCTTCAAAGAGGAGTGGTTGTTTCTGTGGTACACTCTGTTTTGGAGGGGACGGTGTTAGAGGCCCAGGGGGACGCCCCGGTCTCTTGCCCCTCAGAGAAATTGTTTGTACCGTTGAACTTACGTTTCAAATTATTAAAGGAACATCATAATTCGGCACTTGCTGGGCACCCGGGTAGTAAAGCAACCTTGGAACTATTGTCTCAGGATGTATTGGATTTTGGATTTTGTGTCTTCTTGTTCTACCTGTGCGCGCGCAAAAGTTTCACATACACGTCCTGCAGGGTCTCTATTACCACTCGTCATTCCCAATAGACCGTGGACACATCTGTCAATGGATTTTATCACTGACTTACCTTTGTCTGCGGGTAAAACAGTTATTTTGGTAGTAGTGGACAGGTTTAGAAAAATGGTACACTTCATTGCGTTACCCGCACTACCTAATGCTAAGACTCTTGCTCAGGTATTCGTCAGTGAAATCGTGAAGCTTCACGGGGTCCCCTCCGATGTTGTTTCGGATCGGGGTACCCAGTTTATTTCTAAATTTTGGAAAGCTTTTTGTTCTCGTTTGGGGGTACACTTGTCCTTTTCCTCTGCTTTCCATCCTCAGTCGAATGGACAGACTGAGCGTACCAACCAAAACCTTGAGACATATCTGAGATGTTTTGTGTCTGAAAACCAAGAGTTGTGGTCATCATATTTACCGTTAGCTGAGTTTGCCATAAATAATCGTCGTCAGGAATCCACTGGCAAGTCACCATTTCTTGGTGCATATGGTTTTCATCCCCAATTCTGTACTTTCAAAGAGGGGGGGTCTTCTGGGGTTCCCGAAGAAGAACGGTTTTCGTCATCTCTTTCATCGGTATGGCAGAAGGTGCAAGCTAACTTGAAAAATATGGGAGGTAAATACAAATGCATGGCTGATAAGAGACGGTCGCCAGGTCCGGACCTAGGAGTGAATGACTATGTGTGGTTGTCTACTAGGAATATTAAATTGAAGGTTCCCTCTTGGAAACTGGGTCCTAGGTTTATTGGCCCTTACAAAATTGTAGCCATCATCAACCCCGTGGCTTTTCGCCTGGAGTTACCTCAGACTTTTAAAATTCATAATGTTTTTCATAAGTCGTTACTCAAAAAATATGTTCCACCTCTAGAACCATCACCGCTGCCACCCCCTCCTGTTGTCGTGGATGGTAACCTAGAATTTCAGATATCCAAAATTGTTAATTCTCGTCAGGTCCGCCGCTCTCTTCAATATCTGGTGCATTGGAGAGGTTACGGTCCCGAGGAAAGAATGTGGGTTCCTGCGTCTGAGGTAAACGCCGACAGGTTAGTTCGGGTTTTTCATGCCTCTCATCCTGAGAGACCTGGTCCTGAGTGTCCGGAGGCCCCTCGTAGAGAGGGGGGTACTGTCACGAGGGTGTCGAGGACCACGCCTGACTCCGTTATACCCGGGGTCAGGAAGTCGCAGCGGTTGGCTGCACGCTCTATTTAAGATAGGGCTGTTTTCCTTATGGTAGCTTTCTAGGTTTGCTTAGCAAACCCTTTTGGCTCACTCAGGGATCCGTAGCTCCTTCTCCTCAGCTGTTCCTTGTCCAGCACTCCCAGACCTCCTTATATTTCTCTCTCACACTTCTCTGGTTGCCAGAGATAGAGCTTCCTGCCTGGACATCTATTCTGACCTTCTGGAGCTGTGTTGCTGCGTTCGCTGGTAGTTGGTCCAGTACGCTACCCTCCAGATCCCTGTTGGACCTTTTTGGTTTATTGTGGTCGCCCACCTGGGTGTGTGTGTTTGTATGTTTTGTCTGTCCTCTCCCTGGTGTTTCCCTCTTAGTGATAGTGGTGTGGACTAGCGATCCCACCGGCCTGTTCACTATCCAGGGCTCATATTAGGGAAAGCCAGGGTTTAGGCACGTGATCGCCGCACGGGTGAGGAACCCGTCTAGGGACGTCAGGGCAGTCAGGTGCCAGCCGCAAGGTGAGTTAGGGGTCACCACCTTTCCCTCTCCCTTGGGCAGGGCTTTCCCTGTTTTCCTCCCTGTGCGTGTCGTCGGTCATTACAGATTCACACTGAAGGCATCAAAACTATGAATTAACACATGTGGAATTATATACTGTCACGGAACCATGAACCAGACGTACAACAAGAGATAAGTGAAAATAAGAAGGCTTTATTGAAAATAAAGCTGTAAAGCAAAAGTCCAAACGGATGGTGAAACCGAGCAGAGTCTTTGCGAAGCCAGAGGTCAGGAACCAGAAGGGTAGTCAGACGAAGCCAGGATCAGGAACCAGCAGGGTAGTCAGACGAAGCCAGGATCAGGAACCAGCAGGGTAGTCAGACGAAGCCAGGATCAGGAACCAGCAGGGTAGTCAAACGAAGCCAGGATCAGGAACCAGAAGCAGCAGCAGTCTTAGAAGCATGTGAACACAAGAGGACCAAGCAAGGAACTGAAGCCACAGACCTCCTATATATATGAGCTAGGCATCCAGCTCCTCCCAGGGGAAGGAGGAGCCGCAGGGTGGAAGGCTACAAGAAACCCAGAAACCAAGATGGCCGCCAGCACATGTCAAACGAAGGAGAGCAGCAAGCAGGTGAGACCATGACATATACATAACAAACAAGTGTGAAACAACTGAAAATATGTCATATTCTAGGTTCTTCAAAGTAGCCACCTTTTGCTTTGATTACTTCTTTGCACACTCTTGGCATTCTCTTGATGAGCTTCAAGAGGTAGTCCCCTGAAATGGTTTTCACTTCACAGGTGTGCGCTGTCAGGTTTAATAAGTGGGATTTCTTGCCTTATAAATGGGGTTGGGACCATCAGTTGCGTTGAGGAGAAGTCAGGTGGATACACAGCTGATAGTCCTACTGAATAGACTGTTAGAATTTGTATTATGGCAAGAAAAAAGCAGCTAAGTAAAGAAAAACGAGTGGCCATCATTACTTTAAGAAATGAAGCTCAGTCAGTCAGCCGAAAAATTGGCAAAACTTTGAAACTAAGGGCTATTTGACCATGAAGGAAAGTGATGGGGTGCTGCGCCAGATGACCTGGCCTCCACAGTCACCGGACCTGAACCCAATCAAGATGGTTTGGGGTGAGCTGGACCGCAGAGTGAAGGCAAAAGGGCCAACAAGTGCTAAGCATCTCTGGGAACTCATTCAAGACTGTTGGAAGACCATTTCAGGGGACTACCTCTTGAAGCTCATCAAGAGAATGGCAAGAGTGTGCAAAGCAGTAATCAAAGCAAAAGGTGGCTACTTTGAAGAACCTAGAATATGACATATTTTCAGTTGTTTCACACTTGTTTGTTATGTATATAATTCCACATGGGTTAATTCATAGTTTTGATGCCTTCATAGTCATGAAAATAAAGAAAACTCTTTGAATGAGAAGGTGTGTCCAAACTTTTGGTCTGTACTGTATATATATATATATATATACACAAACATATAACATACAGAGTAATACAAGTAAATAATAAATTACCTGGCCTACAACAACAATATGGTGAGCTCCCATCGCAACACTATCAATGGCTCATTCCCCATGGTAATACAGACAGAGAGAGAGATAGTAAAATTACACCATCTTACCCAATCAATCTCATTAGTGGAGCTGAGAGCTTTGTCTCCTGCATAAAACTTTTCTTTTGGCTCCTCCTACTCAGGATGTCAAGTGTGCAGTACCAAATATATGTATGTGGCACAGGTGTATTTGAAAGTGGTGACTGTAACGGCTACCCAGATAGTGAGAGGGTATCAGCCGTTGGGGACGTCCTTTTCCTGGCAAGCTTCTGGGTACGAGGGCAGCTGGTATAACCCCATCCACGCGTTCCAGAGGTAGAGTCGGGTTCAGCGGTAAAAAGAGCGGCGTAACGATCCCATATTTTCCCTCTCAAGAACGAGACGAGGCTCAGTTTTGAAGGGTTAGAAAAACATGAACACTTTATTGAGGGCTACCCGCCCGTATTTATGCAGGTCCCCATCTGGTGTACACGCCCCTAGGGGACCAGAAGGAGGACTGTGACACAGGACAGATACGTAGCACTCAGGATACACAGACACAACACATCCCCACAATGCATCATGGTTTCCTCCTCTCTGCCCTGGAGACACCCGAAGAGCAATTCAATTATCTCTCAGGACAAAGGGAAATCACCAATACACATGTGGGAACAACAGGACAGGAATCACCACCCAAACACACAATGTCACACCCTCACAGCAAACACAGACATTTAACCTATTCCCAGATAGCTCAAGTCTGAGGGCATATCATTAGGTGAATGCCGCTCAGAGTACACAAATACAATAAAATTAGCTATCTGGGTGCCATTTTTTAGTCCATACGGATGGGTCTGTCACAAATTCCAACCGCGTTCGGTCCTACACTGCGTGCAGAATTATTAGGCAAATGAGTGTTTTGACCACATCATCCTCTTTATGCATGTTGTCTTACTCCAAGCTGTATAGGCTCGAAAGCCTACTACCAATTAAGCATATTAGGTGATGTGCATCTCTGTAATGAGAAGGGGTGTGGTCTAATGACATCAACACCCTATATTAGGTGTGCATAATTATTAGGCAACTTCCTTTCCTTTGGCAAAATGGGTCAAAAGAAGGACTTGACAGGCTCAGAAAAGTCAAAAATAGTTAGATATCTTGCAGAGGGATGCAGCACTCTTAAAATTGCAAAGCTTCTGAAGCGTGATCATCGAACAATCAAGCGTTTCATTCAAAATAGTCAACAGGGTCGCAAGAAGCGTGTGGAAAAACCAAGACGCAAAATAACTGCCCATGAACTGAGAAAAGTCAAGCGTGCAGCTGCCAAGATGCCACTTGCCACCAGTTTGGCCATATTTCAGAGCTGCAACATCACTGGAGTGCCCAAAAGCACAAGGTGTGCAATACTCAGAGACATGGCCAAGGTAAGAAAGGCTGAAAGACGACCACCACTGAACAAGACACACAAGCTGAAACGTCAAGACTGGGCCAAGAAATATCTCAAGACTGATTTTTCTAAGGTTTTATGGACTGATGAAATGAGAGTGAGTCTTGATGGGCCAGATGGATGGGCCCGTGGCTGGATTGGTAAAGGGCAGAGAGCTCCAGTCCGACTCAGACGCCAGCAAGGTGGAGGTGGAGTACTGGTTTGGGCTGGTATCATCAAAGATGAGCTTGTGGGGCCTTTTCGGGTTGAGGATGGAGTCAAGCTCAACTCTAAGTCCTACTGCCAGTTTCTGGAAGACACCTTCTTCAAGCAGTGGTACAGGAAGAAGTCTGCATCCTTCAAGAAAAACATGATTTTCATGCAGGACAATGCTCCATCACACGTGTCCAAGTACTCCACAGAGTGGCTGGCAAGAAAGGGTATAAAAGAAGAAAATCTAATGACATGGCCTCCTTGTTCACCTGATCTGAACCCCATTAAGAACCTGTGGTCCATCATCAAATGTGAGATTTACAAGGAGGGAAAACAGTACACCTCTCTGAACAGTGTCTGGGAGGCTGTGGTTGCTGCTGCACGCAATGTTGATGGTGAACAGATCAAAACACTGACAGAATCCATGGATGGCAGGCTTTTGAGTGTCCTTGCAAAGAAAGGTGGCTATATTGGTCACTGATTTGTTTTTGTTTTGTTTTTGAATGTCAGAAATGTATATTTGTGAATGTTGAGATGTTATATTGGTTTCACTGGTAAAAATAAATAATTGAAATGGGTATATATTTGTTTTTTGTTAAGTTGCCTAATAATTATGCACAGTAATAGTCACCTGCACACACAGATATCCCCCTAAAATAGCTAAAACTAAAAACAAACTAAAAACTACTTCCAAAAATATTCAGCTTTGATATTAATGAGTTTTTTGGGTTCATTGAGAACATGGTTGTTGTTCAATAATAAAATTAATCCTCAAAAATACAACTTGCCTAATAATTCTGCACTCCCTGTATTAACAGTCCAGACATGCGGCATAGTTCTGTTACACTGCTCCCCTTTTGTAGAACACTCCGGCAGACCCGGATTGATCCTTTTCGGGTCAACTTGGGGCTGTCCGGTCTGCTGTTAAGGTAAAAGTTCAGTTTGTCTGGACAGTCCGTCTGCGTTCCCATTGAACCGGCCAGGGCGATATTGAATGGAAAAGTTATACGGTTGTAGGGCCAAGCTCCATCTCAGCAAGCGTCCATTGTCCCCAGCCACTCGGTTCAGCCATACCAGGGGGTTGTGGTCTGTGATCAGGGTGAATTCCTGACCGTAAAGGTACGGTGTGAGCTTCTTTAGGGCCCAGACCAGGGCTAGACATTCTTTTTCCACTGCCGCATAGCTCACTTCCCTGGGTAATAGCTTTCTACTCAGGTATGCGACAGGGTGTTCCCCCACCCCCATCTTCTCCGACCTGGCTTAGCACTGCCCCCAGTCCGTACATGGACGCATCTGCGTGGACGACAAATCTTTTGTTAGGGACGGGGGCCGACAAAACGGGTGCGTTGATCAAGGCTTGTTTCAGGTTTTGGAATGCTGCTTCACAGGCGGGAGACCACAGGACTACCCTAGGCAAATTCTTCTTTGTTAAATCTGTCAGGGGTTTGGCGATGGCACTGTAGTCAGGGACAAATTTCCTGTAGTACCCCGCTGTCCCTGAGAATGCTAACACTTGAGTTTTAGTGTGGGGTGTGGGCCAATTGGCTACGGCCTCTACCTTAGCAAGTTCTGGTCGTTGTTTCCCACACCCCACTCTGTGTCCCAGGTACTGGACCTCAGCCATACCGAAATTACATTTCTCTGGTTTCAGGGTGAGGCCGGCGGCCCTAATCTGATCTAGCACAGCCTCTACGTGTCTCAGGTGCTCCCCCCAAGTCTCACTATAGATCGCAATGTCATCCAGGTATGCGCAAGCGAAATCCTGGAAGCCATCAAGGAGGCGATCCACTAAGCGCTGAAAGGTAGCTGGGGCGTTTTTCATCCCGAAGGGCATGACCTTAAACTGGTACAAGCCAAACGGGGTGACAAACGCCGACTTAGGGATAGCGTCCTTGGCCAGGGGAATCTGCCAGTATCCTTTGCACAGATCGATGGTGGTCAGATAGCGTCCCCTGGCAATACGATCTAATAGTTCGTCCACTCGGGGCATGGGGTATGCGTCTGTCACGGTTCGGTCATTGAGGCGTCGATAATCGACACAGAACCGGGTCGTTCCGTCCTTTTTGGGGACTAGAACGACTGGGGATGCCCAGGGGCTGTCGTATGGCTCTATAACTCCTAGTTTTAACATCTCCTGAATCTCTTCTTTTACGGCTTCGGGGATTCTATAGGGAGTCTGTCGGAGAGGGTTTTGTCCTGGGGTTTCGACATAATGTGTCGCTAAGGGGGTGTAACCGGGCTCCTGGGAAAACATCACTCTTTTCTCAGCTAGCAATTGTTGGAGTTGCTCCCTTTCTGTGGGAGTTAATCGCTCCCCTAGCTGTACTGTATTAAGCAGAGTTTTAGGCTCGGATTCGGCTAACAGATCTGGGCTGTCAGGATCTTCAGTGGCCGGGATACATATGGCTGTTATATCTTCGGGTCTTTCCTGGTACTCTTTTAATAAGTTTATATGAAAGGACTTCTGTATCCTTTCGTCCTTGCTACTGGCAATCACATAGGTGGTGTCACAGACCTGGGCCACCACCTTGTAAGGGCCTTGCCAGGGGGTCTGTAGTTTGTTCCCTTTAACTGGTCTAAGTACTAGGACTTTCTGCCCTACCTGGAACGTTCTCAGTCTAGCGCCCTGATCGTACCACTGTTTCTGACGGCCCTGTGCCGCCTGGAGGTGTTCTCGGGCCATCCTGGCTAGGTGCCCCATGCAGTCCCGCATCTCCAGCACATAAGGTACGATAGGGACCCCCTCATGTTCTATCTCTCCCTCCCAGTGCTCCCGGACGAGGTCGAGGGGGAGAACCCTGTGGATTCCTGCGGCACCTCTCGATATGCGAACAAGAGGTGTGGCAAGAATCGCTCCCAGTCTCTGTTTTCCGCTGTAAAGGTCCGCAGCAATTGCTTTAGGGTACCATTAAAGCGTTCACAGAGGCCGTTAGTTTGAGGGTGGTACGGTGAACTAAGCAGGGCTTTGACACCGCAGACTTTCCATAGCTGCTGAGTTAGGTCTGCAGTGAACTGGGTTCCTCGGTCAGATAGGATTTCCTGAGGGAATCCCACTCTGGTGAATATCCCGACTAAGGCACTGGCGACAGTGTCAGCCTGGATATTCGTCAGAGCGACGGCTTCTGGGTAGCGGGTAGCATAGTCCACTACGGTCAGAATGTACTTTTTGCCCGAGGGGCTGGGGTTAGGTAGGGGTCCTACTCTGCTAAATGGCTCCTCGATCACGGGCATAGGTGACAGTCGAGCTTTAGGATAATCCCCTCTCTTTCCTACCCGTTGGCATACGTCACAAGTGCTGCAGTAACGTTGCACATCCCTCGAGACCCCCGGCCAAAAGAAGGTCTGGGTGATCCTGTGGGTGGTGCGGTTACTCACTAGATGCCCTGCCAACGGAATGTCGTGGCCAATTCGGAGAAGTTCCAACCGGTACTTTCTGGGCACTACTAGTTGGCGCTTCTGCGAAGGGACACAGCCTCTCTTTCTGCCTTCGGTCAGTCTATACAACCTGTCGCCCTCCCATATAAAACGTTCCCGCTCATCCCCTCTACTGTCGGCTAATTCTCGGTACCTTTGGAGGGTAGGGTCCTGTCTAGTTTCCCTCCCAAACTCTTCTGGGGTGTCCCAAGCTATGGGTCTCTCTGGGGTGTTGGTGCTAAGTGCCTGCTGGTGGCTTACCTGGGACTCCCAACCTGTTGCAGAATCGTCCTCGGTACGGGCCTGTGAGCGGGTGGTCACGGGGCAAGCAGCAGCAGTCGTGGGTAAAAAGGCTGAGGCTAGAGGGCCAATGTCGTTGCCCAACACGACCTCCGCAGGCAAATTGTCCATGATGCCCACTGTGGTCTTTCCCGACCCGACTCCCCAATCCAAGTGTATCCGGGCAGTGGGTAAGCGATAAACAGCCCCCCCTGCGACACGAACAGCAACGGTACGATTAGATACATGTTCTGGTTTTATCAGATGTTTCTGTACCAAAGTGATGGTAGCACCAGTGTCCCTTAGGCCTTGTGCTATCTGTCCGTTCACTCGCACCTCCTGGCGGTGATGCTGGCGGTTATCTGGGGAGGCAGCTTGTATGGGGTTGGCCTCATACAAGATTCCCAAACACTCCTCAGGGCTCCCTTCAATTTCCAGGCAGTGAGCAACCGAGGGGCGCGATGGCGGGGTCTTGTTGTTAGGGGTTGTGCGCCTCCAGTTATTATTGGTTGATCCCAAAGGGGAATAACGGGCAATATGCCCTGGGTTGCTGCAGCGATGACATGTCACTTTGTAAGGTTCCCGGGGCTGGTTGTTAGACCCCTGGGGGCGTGGCGGTCCTGGGGGTACTGGAGCCGAAATTCGGTGCGTGCAGCGTAGGTTGGGGTGCGTGTCTCTGTTCTAGGTGCTGGTCGTGTGGTACCTTGGCTCACCTTCCTTGTTTCCGCGTATTCATCTGCTAGACGCGCTGCCTCAATTAAGTTGGCAGGGCGGCGATCTCTCACCCAGTCCTGTATTTCCGCAGCCAGATCTTGGAAGAAATGTTCCATCAAGAACAACTGTAACACTTCCTCTCCGGTGTTGGCATTGCACCCTCGCACCCAATGTGACGCCACCCTTTGTATCCTGTTTGCCTATTCCATGTGGGAGTGTCACGGCTGAGGATGTGGGAAACCCTCAGCCGTGCGATGTCTCTCTGAAGCATAGCTGTTAGCCCAGGACAGGAATCAGAGAGCGGGTCACCTCCTATCACATCCCTAATTCGGACCCTGTCTCCTAGCCATATGAGCCGACTCTGATGGTGGGAGGGCTCATGCACTGGACCCTGTAATTCCTACTAGCCCTCAGGGTGGCCCTGGACTAGGAGCAGGGTAAGACGACCTGTTCCTCCTGGACACAGAGCAAGAGGAGTCTCACTGGCCAAGCTATAGGGGAGAAGGGAAACATATACAGACATATGGCAATGGCAGGTAGTTGAAACTAGTATCACACCTACCTGCCACAGACACACAGCCTGGAACCCGTGCACAAGTGCTGCAGTCCACAACCACATAGACGGACACAGCACACACCAAACATCACACAGGAAGCCAGGACCATACGCTGCAATAAACATAAAGACACCACTAGACATATAATATAAATGAACAATAATGTCTAACATAAATTTATGACCACAAAGGTGACCCCCACTGGCAGATGGAAATACCAGGAGGGTGTCTCCAGCAAAGTATGGCTGAAGAACCCCTCAGCTTCAGGTCTCCACTGAGGCTTTATAGCCCAAGTAGCCACACCCACACAGACACACCCAGTGTTCACACACACAGAAGGGAATTAACCCTTCTCACACCAGGGAAGGGAAGACAGCCACTTAAAGGAGAAAGTGCACATTTAACTAAAAACCCTGTGCACACCAGACAAACACAAGGCACACCTAATAGACAGGTTGCCAGGTGCAACCGCCTGCAAATGACAGCGAGCAGCCTAGCAACCAGCTCCAGCTGCTCGACTGCCACATAACTACATGTTGCCAGCGGCAACCACAAGTGAGGCAACATACTAGCGGCCCTCACCTGTGGTTGAACAACCAAACCAGACCGCAGGCAACAGCATGCGGATACAGGAGTCACGACCATGACCATGGTCGTGACAGGGAGTCCACAGCCTTCTTTTTGGACTCTCGGAAGCGACGGCGGTAGGCTTCTGGGGTTACGGCATATCGGGTTAGCAGCGCCTTTTTAACTTGCTGGTATTGCAAAATATCCTCTGGAGCAAGAGCCCGAAAGGCTTCATTGGCATTGCCCGACAATTTCCCAGACAAAATAGGGACCCATTGGTCTGGCGGTACCTGGTGTAGTGAGCACTGTCTCTCAAAGTCCGCCAAATATCCATCTATTTCCTCCTCACTTTCTACAAAAGCTTTAAATGCAGTGAATGGTATTTTCTTTCCCGTAGCAGGGATGTGGGAATAGGCACTGCATGTGCAATGAGCTGCCTAGCTCTTACCAGTTCCAGTTCTTGTCCCCTCTTAGTTTGTATCTCTTCCCTTGCTTCCCGGAACAGTTGGTTTATTAGTTCAACGGACGTTTCTGGATACAAGGATAACCTCCGCTGTACGATACCAGTAATTGCATCGTCCTCGCTGGCAGGTGCAAGGGGCTCCGTTCCTTCCATGGATCTATCCATTCCGTCCAGCTCCAGCAGGTTAGCGATCAGCTCCCTCCGTGGTCTGTTACTGGCACTCCTACCACGACTCTCCAATAAATCCTTTAGTGTGGGTCTTTTCAGTCGGGCGTATTGAGACTCCATTCAGCACTTGCTCGTTGGATAAAAGGACCAATCCCACTGCTTGCCACCAATGTAACGGCTACCCAGATAGTGAGAGGGTATCAGCCGTTGGGGACGTCCTTTTCCTGGCAAGCTGCTGGGTACGAGGGCAGCTGGTATAACCCCATCCACGCATTCCAGAGGTAGAGTCGGGTTCAGCGGTAAAAAGAGCGGCGTAACGATCCCATATTTTCCCTCTCAAGAACGAGACGAGGCTCAGTTTTGAAGGGTTAGAAAAACATGAACACTTTATTGAGGGATACCCGCCCGTATTTATGCAGGTCCCCATCTGGTGTACACGCCCCTAGGGGACCATAAGGAGGACTGTGACACAGGACAGATACGTAGCACTCAGGATACACAGACACAACACATCCCCACAATGCATCATGGTTTCCTCCTCTCTGCCCTGGAGACACCCGAAGAGCAATTCAATTATCTCTCAGGACAAAGAGAAATCACCAATACACATGTGGGAACAACAGGACAGGAATCACCACCCAAACACACAATGTAACACCCTCACAGCAAACACAGACATTTAACCTATTCCCAGATAGCTCAAGTCTGAGGGCATATCATTAGGTGAATGCCGCTCAGAGTACACAAATACAATAAAATTAGCTATCTGGGTGCCATATTTTAGTCCATACGGATGGGTCTGTCACAAATTCCAACCGCGTTCGGTCCTATTAACAGTCCAGACATGCGGCATAGTTCTGTTACAGTGACCAAGTCTGTTGGGAAGCTAGAGGATATATAAGACTCAATGTGACTCATGTGACTAACCCATATGCCTGAACAGATGCTACCTAGAAGTTAGACAAGAAAGCAGAAAATATATATCGCCATCCAGCGGTAAGGTAATAGTAGGGAAATAGAAAAGAGTGAGCGCAAGAAGAAAATAAAAGAGGAAAATGAAAAGAATGGAGGAAAGAATAGAAAAATAAGTGGAAAGGGGGTTATAAAATTGTTATAGACCAGGGAGTGTGAATCCACTGTGCCAACTAACTGACTTGGCTTTAGGCTAAACCCTAAGTGCCAGGTCACATGACCGGAATTCATTTTTTTTCACAATTTTTGACGCATTTTTTATGAGTTTTTTTATGCTTGGGTTTTTTTCAAACAGATCTGCGGCAAAAAAAAATGCAGAAAACGCACATACTTTTTTCTGCTTCCTAATAATTTCAATGGGAGATTTAGTGCCAATTCTGCCACAAGATAGGGCATGCTGCTTATTTTAGCCACGCTTCTTTTTCACACATTTAAAAAAAAGTGCTGCTTCCCATTGAAATTAATGGGAGACATTTTCTGGAGCTGATTTTGAAGCAGAAACACTCCAAAATCAGCACAAAAAAAATCAGTCTGAACGAGCCCTATGAGGTTGTTATTACGGCGCTCTACTGGTATTTACCCTTTAACCCCTGTACAGGGATCTGGACTTTGCTACAGAGAAGCAACCAGACTGCTATCATTTGGGACATTCACAGTATAGTTGAAAGGTGACCTACTGGGTTCAAGGACTTTGGTACAAGCACCAGGAGCTCTAGGCACAGAAAATGCACAAAAATGCACCAAACTCCTGTAGTCTGAACAGTTATTTGACTGCTGGAAACTTGCCTGGATGACGGGGAGCAGGGAAACCATACCACAATCGTTGGGGCAGTCTCTAAGGCTGGGTTCACATCATGTTCTTCCCATCCATTTAGTGTATACAAAAAATGTAATGTATACTTTTTTTTTACTATTTACCATTTTTTACATTTTTTTTTTACTGGACTGTGCAGGATACAAAAACATGGTGTTCTGTGTTTTTGCATCCTTATTTTTCTAGCGTATACGTCAAACAGAGGCATAAAACATGATGTGAACCTACCCTAATACTGCAGATATTTTGCAACACTGAACTGGAGACACTAGTAGAGCTGGTAGGCAGGGTAGTGGTGGTTGCAGGAACAAGACAGGCAGGAACCAAGACTGTAGCACAGACAGGATAGATAGACTAGGATAACTTAAGCACAGACTTGAACTGAAAGCTGAACTGTTAGGTCAGCAGTACACAGGCTGGATGAATATACAGCAGGGTACAGATGGTAAGGCTACTTTCACACAAGCGTTTTGGCTTTTCGTTTGTGAGATCTGTTCAGGGCTCTCACAAGTGGTCCAAAACGGATCAGTTTTGCCCTAATGCATTCTGAATGGAAAAGGATCCGCTCAGAATGCATCAGTTTGCCTCTGTTCAATCACCATTCCGCTCTGGAGGTGGACACCAAAACGTTGCCTGCAGCGCTTTTGCTGTCCGCCTGATAAAGCGGAGCCAAACGTTTTCTCTGACACAATCTAACACAATAGAAAACGGATCATGGCTGTAGAAGACATAATACAACCGGATCCATTCATGACAGATGCATGCGGTTGTATTATTGTAACGGAAGCGTTTTGCAGATCCATGACGGATCTGCAAAAAATGCTAGTGTGAAAGTAGCGTAACACAGGTTGGATAATGCATATATGTATTTGATGAATCCTGTTGGGGCAAAACCCCCAGTTCTATAATTGTCGGGGCCCTAATTGAAATGTTCTCATGAAAACTCAGGTGAGCTGACACAGGCGTATTGCTGAATCAGATACACTCTCATACTTTATTCCATACAAGCATATATCTTTATACAGATAATCATAGACAAATCTGGCACACCGCCAATGGGGTGGAAATTAATGATTTGATTGGTTATTCATAAGAGGTAATACTTCTGCACCATACTAAAAGAATTCTTCTTAATTAAAAAGTTTCTGCAGCATCTTATCTCAAAGTTAGTTCAGAAGGAACATAACTCTCTCTTGGATGTCAGACTCTGATAAGGGGGAGCGAGGGAGCTTTGGCCTTGTAGCTAGAGCACATTTTTAACTATTTACACAGAGACTCCGTAATCCTGCCAGCTGGTTCATTAATTCTACCACATATGTACAAGATGGAGGACATGTTTATACAAAATGGATTCTCATCTCTCACAGTTCCCCCATTTTGAGATATTTTGGAACTGACATCTAAACCCAGAGGTACTTCAGGTGGGATAGGTCCAACTGCCAGCCGGAGGCCAGATTCCCTCTCAGGTATGGATGCAGTTCCCAAGACCTCTCAATAATCCTGGTAGTTTCTCCTTTTGGTACAGAACCTGTTGGCACACATAAATATAAGCTTAATCCCAGCATAGTCAAAGGGATTGCCAGATAAGGCATAGTTTTTGAATTCAGGGGACTGTGAGCAAAGATCCAACAGTCTTTAATTTTTCTGTCAGTGTCATTGAGTCCTCTAAACAGCACCTGGTGGTGTCGGATAAGTGCATTCTCCAAATTATCCTTCAATTGTTGGTACAGTGCAGTTGTTCCCAGGATTAGGGCGGCCATCAGCAGGAGGATCCTCATTCTTGGGTATCTGAACTTTCTTGCAGTGAGAAGCGTGTATCCAGTTAGGCTTTCCTTCAACCTTTACTGCTGTATGAGTAGTCAACAGGACTTGGAAAGGACCATCAAATCTGAGATCCAGGCCTTTTCTCACATGTCTTTTTATTACCACCCAGTCTCCTGGTTGCAGACTGTGTGTTCCTTCTACTGAATCTGGAAGGGAAGCAAACACTTGTTTATGGGTGTGCTCAAGCCTCTTTGTGAGGACCCGCATGTAGCTTGTTAGGCTATTATAGTTCATTTGCTACTGTTGTGGAAAATACAATCCTAATCTGGGGGCGCATTCAAACAGAATCTCAAATGGGGATAATCCTGTCTGAATCAATAACTTCAGGGACATCATACCTGCACACCAGTTCACTGACCAGCTTCTTTGCTGTGTTCTTTGCATTTGCCTTTGCTACTGGGAAGGCTTCCGGCCACCCTGAAAAAAGATCAACACACACAAGAACAAATTCTTATACTCCTACCTTAGGCAGTTGTATATAGTCTATCTGCATTCTCTGGAACGGGTAAAGTGGCCTGGGGGTGTGCTTGCTTGGAGTCTTCACCACTTGACCGGGATTGTTCAATGCACAGACCATACATCCTTGTACATACCGAGAGGCTACTGTAGAAAATCTTGGAGCAATCCACCCTGCATTAACCACACTTACCATGGCACCTTTTGTTAGGTTAGTGGGTCCGGGGGCCTCCTGAGCCATAGCCATGATAGACAAATTTTGTCCTTGTTTCTCCAAATTCCATGTTCATCAGGTTTGGCCCCTTGTTTTGCCCAAAGTTCTTTTTCCTCTGGAGGGGCTTGTTTGAGCTTTCTTTGAAATGTACTTACAGAAATGTCCTCAGGTCTTAAGGCTCTCACCGGGGTGGCGTCAGCATTTAGTGGCTGGAGTGCAGCTCGTTTGGCTGCCTTGTCTGCTCGATCATTGCCTTTTGCTTCCACCGTGGTACATCTTGTATGAGCCTTTACCTTAATAATAGTGACCTCCTTTGGTAATAACAGAGAGTTTATAAGTTCAAGTACAGAGTCTTTATTTTTAATTGGCTGGCTTGCTGATGTTAGAAAGTCTCTAGCCAGCCATATGGGTCCATAGTCATGTGCAATACCAAAAGCATACCTTCAGTCCATGTAGATGTTCACATTCTTCCCCTTGGCCAATTTACACCTCTCATTGAGTGCCTTCAGCTCCGCCTCTTGCGCTGACATGTAAGGTAGCAGTGGTTCAGCTATCCCTACCTCATGCTGTGTGACCACTGCATATCCAGTGTGGACCCGGCCGTCCTCTCCCATGAACCTGCTTCTGTCTTCAAAATAATCAAAATCAGGGTTATCAAGGGGGTTTTCATGTACATGATTAAATCCTGACATTTCTTGTTGCATTAATTGTATACAGTCATGGGGGTCATGTTCCATCATGTCATTTAGGAGGCTGCCTGTACCTTCTATGCCCCCTTCCCTCATTTTTGAATCTGTGATTGGTAACAAAGTACCAGGGTTCAGAGTAGTACATTTGTTGAAAGAAATGTTAGCAGGCATGAGGAGTGCACACTGGAGTCTGAGTTGCCTAGCCATAGAAATATGCTTAGGTTGAACCTGTGTTAATATGCCCTGTATGTCATAAGGTGTTGTACAATCACCAGGTAGTCTAACACAATTTCAGAGGCTTTTTCTATCATTGCCTGCACTGCCGCTGCCGCCCTGACACAGGAGGGGGCGCCTCTGGTGACAGGATCTAATCTGGCTGAAAAGTATGCCACTAGCCACTGGCGGTCACCATGTTTCTGAGTCAGTACAGCCGTGCTGTGACCCTGCATTTCTGAACAGAACAGGTTAAATTCCTTGTCATAATTTGGAATACCCAGGGCTGGGGCCAAGGTTATGCACAGCTTCAATGCATGGAAATTATTCATTGCCTTCTGTAAGGTGAAATGGGTCAGATGAGAGACAATCATACAGAGGCTGCATTAACATGGAGTTATGCCTAATCCAGGTGCGACAGTATGACACCATCCCCCAAAACACCCTTAGGCTTTGTGCTCTTTTGGGCACTTGTATCATTTCAACAGCCTCCTTTCTTTCTGGGGTTAGGTGGCAAGCTCCATGGGAGAGACAGTGTCCTAGAAATACAACCTTGTTTTTACAAAACCGCAGCTTCTGCTTTGAGGCTTTACACCCGTTCTGATGTAGGAAAATTAAAAGAGATATAGTTGCTTCACAGCAAGTCTCATTGTCTTCAGCACACAGGAGCAAATCATCCATGTATTGTAACAGGACCGCTGAGCCGGGCGGTGCCCAGTCTGTAAGATCAGATTGCAGAGCCTGTGTATACATGGTCGGGGAGTTCTGAGCTCCCTGAGGCAGGACGGTCCAAGTGTACTGGTTACCCTTAAATGTAAAGGCAAACAGTTACTGACAGTCTTGTGTAATGGGGCACTAAAGAAAGCATTTTCCAGGTCTATCACTGAAACACGTGGCAGTGGATGGAACTTGTGACAGTAAGGTATGTGGGTTTGGCACTATTGGAGTTTGTAAAACTATCACCTTGTTAACTTCTCTAAGAGCATGAACCATCCTGTAACTGACAGGCTGTCCCTTAACTGGTTTCTTCTTTATTGGGAACAGCAGGGAATTAGCGGGAGATACTGTTTTTTTCAATACACCGGCCTGAGAAAAGCATCAATTTGACTGGCCACTGCTATCTCCTGGGCATGACAGAGGGGGTACTGCTTCACTTGAGGGTGCTGACATCCTGGCTTGTACAGTGAGTGGAGACACAGGGAGTTTCCCTATGTCTGTTTTTTTATGTTGCCCATAAATCCTTCATTACCACCTCAAGAACAGCCTGGTCTACAAGGGTCAATTCTGAAGGTTCAGTCTCAGGCAGGGCTAGTGTCGCTTTTAATAATACTTCCTCTGGGGCCCCAAAACCTACACGGGCAGTGCCAGTTTCTCCCATAAATCCCACAGCTTGTACATAACAAGGGGTTAACTGATGAGGCTGCAGTGTGATTTGCCTCCCCCGAGCCTGCATGCCGGGCTTCTCCTCTCTATCCCTCAATTTCAACCTCACGAGCTACTTTTATCCATATATCAACCACTTCTTCACATCCATGATCCTTTATCCAACCAAAATGTGTTCTTCTGAATCTTTCCCAGACTAGCTTCCTCAGAGCTTCCTCTCTAAATCAGGGTGCCACCGTACTAGTACTCCTAGGGTTAAGTTTCCCATACTTCATCCCTGCCTTCTCCAACACTCTGTCCACATTCTTCAGAACCTCTTTACCTGCTATTTCCTTAACCAATGTTTTGGCTGTCTTATAACCTTCGGGTATACTAAAATTATTCTCCATTGCTCTTCAACTGTACCAGAACAACTATAGAAAGGACCAAAATTCACAGACGTCTGTTTTTCCTCAGTTTTCCCAGAGCTTCCCCATTATATTCACCTAGTGCACTCTGTTGCTGAGCTTCAGTTTCCCCAGAGCTTCCCCAGTACATCACCTAGTGTACTCTGTTCTGAGGTTTATTATACAAATCAAGTCTACAAACCAGACATCAGAGTCCAAGGACTTTAATTTCCCTTTCTATAATCTTCTGCAATTTTCCAAACACAGTAAAGAACAAACAAAACGTATAACGTGACTCCTAAAGCCAGACCAAAAACATCCCAATCAAAGTTACTCATGATCAGAAACTAAACCCAACAATTATAGGTATTTTCAACTTTTAAGGTTCTTTATCAATATAGACTCGACTGTAAAAGGACTTTATACGTACGTTCCTTCAACACTCCCTCGGGCCAGACAACCGGTCAGGGAGGCACAGATATAATGTAAGATAAAGTCTCTTACCTAGCAGTGCTGTCTTTTATATCTGTCCATCCTGGTCTGGATTATCCAAGTTGTTGATAGATCAATGAAGTGTCCTTTAGTCGAGCCCCTCGTTGAGGTGCCAAGTTTTGTTAGGGCAAAACCACCACTTCTATAATTGTCGGGGTCCTAATTAAAATGTTCTCAGGAGAGCTGACACAGGCGCATCGCTGAATCAGATACACTCTCATACTTTATTCCATACAAGCATATATCTTTACATAGATAATCATAGACAAATCTGGCACACCGTCAAGGGGTGGAAATCAAAATTAATGATTTGATTAATGCCTTAATTAAAAAGTTTCTGCAGCATTCTATCTCAAAGTTAGTATTCGTTAGCAGTGCATCCCGAATTCAGAAGGAACATAACTCTCTCTTGTATGGCAGACTCTGATAAGGGGGAGCTTTGGCCTTGTAGCTAGAGCACATTTTTAACTATTTACACAGAGACTCCATAATCCTGCCAGCTGGTTCATTAATTCTACCACATATGTACAAGATGGAGGACATGTTTATACAAAATGGGTTCTCATCCCTCAGCAGATGCAGATGCTGGTATTATAAAACCGCATTCACATTGTCATGCTCGATGCTAGCACTTATTGAGTCATTGAGATTAGTGATTATCATCCAGCGCATGTGCACAGAAGTTCCTCTCTCTCTCTGCCTTCTTTGTGTATGGTTTGGAGATTCTTGGATCTTACAGCACAGAGCAGTCATCTCCTGCTTCATTGATGGCCCATTGCTCTGTGCTCTGTTTCTGATGGCCATAATAAAGAGAAGACATACTCATTGTTAGGACAGGACCATTTGCCTACAGGTACAGGAGTACAAAAAGCAAGCAGGGTAACGTTCCTCTATGCTGTGTCAATACAGGATGGAGAGGTGAGGAGTGTCCATATGAACAGCAGATGTAGGATGTCAGAATAACGTAGGATGATCAGAAGGGTATGGGATCCATTAATGTAAATGCAGGACTGATTCCTTGTTATTCCAGGCTTTCTTTATTTCAGGTCACATTGGTGTAGAATAAATATTTAGCTGTAGAAACATTGATAATTAGGAAACCTACAGAAAATAATTAAAGATGGCACAGTAGCTTCAAGTTACTGCTCTGGTTGTATCTACGGTACTTCTACTTCCTTGAGATCAAAGTGAGAACTGGGCTCTCCAAACTGACTGCACTGATTACACCAGAAACTTACAGAATTATTTATAATGTTGTACAAACTATAAGGATACATCCACATGTGGTGTAATGGCTGTGGATTTGTGGGTGGAAAATCTACAGCGTTTTACAGTAGCAGACTCATCTACGTGCCATGTGAAAAAAGCCAAAGCATAAATTAACCCATGTCATGTCAATTTATGCTGCAGATTTCATTCTTTGGAATGCAGGGGATGAAATCCCGAGACAAATCTGCATGAAACGTACATTTTGCTGCAGAAACGTGAGAATTCTGCAGCATGTGTCTACCTCTGTTACAGGGTATGTACAGTATATAAGCATTTTATCCTTCACGGCCTCCACCCAGTTAAATCAAGTCATTTGTTAGTTACCATTAAACATCTACAATCCTGTACAATCTATAATGTATCTATATAATCCTAATCTTACCATCTCTAATTACAGTGATGTCATCTCTGTCTTCTGCATCTCTAATCTCTAGAGCTTCAAACTCCTCATTTTCCTCACTGTTGGGCACATAACACATAGGGCCAGATTTACCATTACACTTACATCTTACTCCACTTTTACATACGTCCAAAGTCAGATTTATTAATGGTCCTTTAATACTGTGAAAAATGTGGTTTGACGGTAGCAGTTTATCCTTCAGTAAGCGGCTTTACAAAAGTCGCACGTCTTTACGAAAAAGTCGCATGTTATATTAAAAAGTCGCATAAGATAAGCATGGTCCTCACTGGAGTGAACTTGCGCAATTTTTTGTGACTTTTTAAATAGTCGCAATAGTAAATCTGTCTAGAGATTAATTTACATAAGAAAACACGCCCACTTTCAGAAAACTGGCGAGCATAGCGCAGAGCCAATAAAAGTCGCAAGTTTTTGTGCAGTTTTAGCGATTGCGCAAAAATTTGCGACTTTTTCACTCCATTGTTTTGACTTGAGCTAATGATAAATCTGGCCCATAGACTATATGAAGTGACTGAAGGAAGGGATCGGCACTCCAAATTGCTGATGCAGTGAGTATTTATTGGTCACATAACACTGTATTAGTGACGCGTTTCGGCACTAATAGTGCCTTCTTCAAACTAGTGCATAAGTGGCGATAGACAAAACACAAAGTACAAAGCAGGATCAGCAACCTTTGGCCCTCCAGCTGCTGTGTAACTACAACTCCCAGCATGCACAGTTTCTTGGCTGTTAGGCTACTTTCACACCAGCGTTTTTATTGGCTCCGTCATGGATCAGAAAAAAAGCTTCCGTCATGATAATACAACCGTCTGCATCTGAACAGATCCAGTTGTATTATCTCTAAAATAGCCAAGACGGATCCGTCTTTAAAACCATTTCTTTTGTGTCAGAGAAAACAGATCCGTCCTCATTGACTTACATTGTGAGTCAGGACGGATCCGTCTTGCTCTGCACCACATCGCAGACAGAAAAACACTGTTTTCAGCGTTATTCTGTCCGCGATGGGGGCGCAACCAAACGGAATTGAATACATTCTGGTGCACTCCGTTCCCTTCAGTTCAGTTTTCTCCCCATTGACAATGAAAGGGGACAAGACGGAAGCGTTTTCCCCCCACTACTGAGATCCTATGTCGGATCTCAATAGCAGAAAGGGAGAGCGCAGATGTGAAAGTAGCCTTATTGTAACTCCCATAGAAATAAAAGGAGGATTCTGAGAGTTGTAGTTTCAGAACAGCTGGAGTGCTGGAAGTTGATGATCCCTTATATATAGTATGTGTTAATGTGGATAAATGCACTCTTGTACTATAAGAGAGATTTTTCTGATAAATTCTGAAATACTTTCCTCTCCATCATGATCTTGTAAACCATTAGCAGTTCTCCTCCATCTATGAGGATTTATACCGTGATACTGCCTTATGTAATGTCCTGTGACTACACTCACTATATAGGGAGGATTGTGAAGTCCGCACACCCTTGGATAGGAGGGTGCTCGTGGAGGACTTCAGTCAAGTAATTCAGTTTAGATAATCCACGGCACACCAAGACGTTTTTTTTATACTTGCAAATTTATTGTGTACAGAGGTACATAAATGTCAATATCATAATTAGGCCATAATATGTCCCAACGTTTTGGTCTTAATTAGACCTTTTTCAAGGGATCTGAAAAGGTATAGAAAAAAAATCCTATTTTTAGTAATTTTTCAGGTTGGCCAGAATTACATATAATTGACATAACACTAAAGAAGATTGAAAGAATGAAGCAAAAGATAAAATCTCAAGAGATTTAGAACTAGCTGGAAAAGACGAAGGTAGGTAAAGTATGGAGGATATGAGACTCGTGAAAAAGTAAAATGAAGGATATAAAGGATATAAGGCAGTGGGATATCGGCTGCAGCAGAAAGGTACTGAGATAATCGACCAAATTTGAATACATGTGAGAAAAGAAGCGATTAAATACATAGAAAAGAAGTTACGTTCCAGCAAAGTCAATAAACATAAATATCATGGGATATATAGGGTATATATCACAGTTCCAGCATAGAAAAAAAAACTAAAATCACACTTTTAATGATATACCTTAAAAGGATCCCAGTTGGATCCACTATATAAGACACAAAAAATATACAAACAGGATAAATGACCAATAATCACATCCAGCATTAGATAATGACATGGGGTACGGGAATAGTTATCCCTATATCTACCCCTATCCTACAACCTCAGCCCAGGGAAGGCTCCTAATGGTGGAGGCCCCCTGTCCGCGTACCTAGACTACTAACCCTCAAAAGTCCCTAAAGGGGTACTGCAGGGATTGTTCTAGAGTGCCCCAGGTATGAGGTGGGGATAATGAAGTACCGTTAGTACACCAATAAGCTGGATGGAAAAAACAGAAAACAAAACATATAGTACAGACATATACAAAACATATAGATGGTCAGGGTTGGCTTTATAGTCATACACCTGGATTACCTCGACGCGTTTCCCCCTAGACAGTGCTATGGGATCATCAGGAGGTTCAATAAAACACATAGAAAAAAAGCAATTAAATACATAGAAAAAAGTGAGGACACACAAGTCAATAATCAAGCAAGGAAGGGGTATAATATTACCTGAGGCCATGATGTATGAAGACGCTTACTGGAGGCGCTAATGATGTGTGTCCTCAGTGGGAATTTATATCATCGGACCGGAGGTCACGTGACCGGCGTGACCTCAGCCGGGGTTATGTGAATCACATGGTCGCAAGCAGCATCACGTGAGTCACGTGATCGTGGCAATGAGGGCAAGCATGCGCATTTGGCTATTAAAGGATGAACAGGGTAAGGGCAATCTGCGGCTGATGGGATAAACTATAAGTCGATATAACAAGTTATTGCGCCTGCGCGATTGCTAATGATGGTGACATACTGGTCGATGGATGAGGGTAAAAAAGGAGAATAATGAAAGGATAATCGAGTATATATGGTGATAGGTTCATACAGAGGAGAATTGGCTGAATAGAAGGTATTAGGAATAATCAAGAGGGATATATGTATATATATATATACACACAGTTATATGAAAATGAAAATATAGTTAATCAAAAAGGTAATACGAGTAAAGATGGAAATTAAATTTTTCTGATAAATTCTGAAATACTTTCATCTCCATCATTATCTTGTAAACCATTAGCAGTTCTCCTCCATCTATGAGGATTTATACCGTGATACTGCCTTATGTAATGTCCTGTGACTACACTCACTATATGACGCCATAGTTCAGAAGCCATGATTGTGCTGATAACTTACTGGATTTCCTCCATGCTCGCCCACGCTGTTATTATGGGTCTCATTGACCTAGAATTAAAATGAGCTTTTGTTAGAAGCAGTGACACTTGGGAAGCCTGCAGAAAATATCTCCTCCATAGTATGCCTCTTAAATAATGTAGTAAAAACCACCAGAGGACTGGCACCGGACTCCATAAAACCTCACTTTTAATTAATCTACATAAGAACAATAATTACAACCTCATGTGGATTATTCTGGACAAGCAACTGACGCGTTTCTGACTTTGGCTAAGGACCAATGAGCTCATAAATACATCAGCCATTTATTCCTGGATTTTTACATGATTTTGTAATTGTTATATGGACATGTATTGGCAGGTATTGGACATGTGTGCAGAAATTTGTATGCACCTGAACATTTTACTTAAGCGTAGCTGTGGGAAGTGCAGAGGTAGCAGTCTCATCCGAGCCCTGGGGTCTGTGTAACCCCTTCTGCCAAAAAAGCCCCAGGAACTTCCAGTTATGCCAGTTACACCACCTCAGTTCCTTCCCAGTTGTAAAAAGTCAGCCATCATTTACTTTGTAACATCTACAAACCTGTACAATCTATAATGTCTGTATATAATTCTAATCTCACCATCGCTCCACTTACAGCCTGATGTTCTCTTTATTACTGTCACGGACATCCCCGCGACAGTGAGTGGCAGGAGATCTTTGAGACTGGCAACACAAGGTTTGATTTGACATGTTTACCTTGTGGATCAATAGGCGTCTGTGTTGTTTCTGGTACTGGCCACACCCTTAACCTCCAGGTGTTGCTATTGTGGTCATTTAACTCTCCCTATTTAAAGTTGTCTCTCCCACAATGCTGTGCAGTTTATAGCTTCAGTTGGACCTGTGGATAGCTGGTGTTTGGGTCTCAGCTGAGTTCCTGGTGCTGCCATAGCTTCTTGGAGGTTAAGTGTTACCTTTCCCTTTGTATTTTGGCTTTTCTGTGTGTTGCATTTTCTTGTTTTGTATTAGGCCTTAGGGAGACTCCCGTTCATCCTTCCTTTTGGAGGAACAGGATGTCTCATTCCTGTCATTAGTACTAGGGTCCTTTAGGGTTAGCCCTGACTGACTACCTCTGGGGTCTGTTCATACTGGTAGTCAGTCAGGGATTTAATTAGGGTTTTCACTAGGAGGTGTCCATCTTCCTTCCCTAGTTTTCAGGCCTTATGTCCTTTCCCCTTTCCCTCCTATTTTCGGTGTGGGGTTTCCCTCCCACACTAGAGCGTGACAATTGCCTTCTTCATCTCCATTCTCTAGCCCATCGGTCTCTTCCTCATCTTCCGCACTATTGGACACAGAACAGACTGTATGCAGCAACTGTCTCATAAGCGACCATTGCTGCTTTTACCCCTTATAAGTGAAAGATAGTTTTCATCGTGTCCTAAATGAGACATGATGGCCATATTCTGCCGATAACATAGACCAGTGGTCCCTAACCTTTCTTGCACCAAGGACCAGTTTACTGCAAGACAAACTTCCCAGGGACTGGGAAGGAAGGGGGATGGGTGACTGAATCACAAAACAGAATAAAGTGCATATTATATAATTATTACATTTTTAACTCAACTCACCATAATGCAGAATTAGTGAGAGCGCTGAGCAACAGGACGTTCCATCCAGGGGGGATGGGAGACAGTGACACCTGAAGTGTGTTCCTTATGTCCAGTCTACTCCGTAATCTCGTTGTGGTTGCTATCATTCTAGAAAACACTGCTTCACAAAGATAAGATGTTGAAAATGGAAGCAGGGTTTTCAGCGCTTTTCTATCGATCTCAGGATATTCCGCCTTGACTTTATTTATTTATTATACTCACTTATATAGCGCTACTATATTCCGCAGCGCTTTACAGATATTAGCATCAAGCTGTCCCCAATGGGGCTTACAATCTAAGTTCCCTATCAGTATGTCTTTGGAGTGTGGGAGGAAACTGGAGTACCTGAAGGAAACCCACACAAATACAGAGAGAGCATACAAACTCCATGCAGATGTTGTCCTTGGTCGGATTTGAACCTAGAACCCCAGTGCTGCAAGGCACCAGTGCTAATCACTGAGCCACTGTGCTTTAAACCAGAATGTTGGGAGAATACTTTTAGGGCCACCCTCATTTGCGGTCTCAAGCAGTTGGTTTTCTTTCAGCACGGCCAAGGTCGATTCACCCGGCTTGTTCACAAATGGGTCATGGATCCATTCCTTCCTAGTTCTCGGGTCTTTTGTGGTTGGAAAGTAACGCTCAAACTCTTTTAAAAGCTGAGATGGGTAAGGGAAGGTCCAGGCTCGGTCTCTGCCAAAATCCCTGGTAATGTTGTAAACATGTCAAATATCCCTAGTGTCACTCGTCATTCCCATAATTCCAGTTTGGCCTGGAATGCAGCACTTTATCTGCCAACTTCAGGACAGTTCTCTTTCTCCCATGAAGTCACAGATTGAGTTTGTTCAGCAAATTGAATATGCCACACAAGTAAGAGGTTTACAACCCATTATTTACTACTGAAATATGCAGCAAGTGGTGATTCACTTTCTAAAAGAAACTTAAGAAGCGGTTCTCGTCACTCAAAAACTGTGGCCATAGATCTACCTCTAGAAAGCCAACTCACTTCTGTGAATAACAGAAGATGTTGTGTTCCTTGTCCATCTCCACACAGAGATGCTCAAACAGACGTGAGTAAAGGGCAGGTACTTTGATGTAATTTATTACGTTAATCACATCTTTGAAAACGCTGTCAAGCTGAGGTGACATTTTCTGGCTAGCCAGCATTTCTCTATGGATGACACAGTCCACAGACTCTTAATCAGAGTTTCAGACACAACCTCTTAGACCTGACTAGTGAAACCAGAAAGCCGTCTAGTCAGGGCAACCCCTCAGCCCTTGCATACATCCACACAAAATGACTTCTGACTATGCAGCAGTATTTGTCTGGTCGGATCCCGGTATTTTTTCCAGGTAGTGGCCGGATCTCTGCCATTATAGTCAATGGGGCCGGTGGGTATTGCTGTAACATCTGGCACATCTTCTGGAACATCTTGCCGGAACTATGCCGGCAAAGTGAAACAGGCCTTACATATTATGTTCATATCTGCCTGCATTTATTTCAGGCTGACATAGTAACAGTACCTGAATTTGCTGCACAAAACTGACTAAGGGCTCGTGTGAATTAGGGAAGGGACTGGTGGTAACTGGACTCTGCTGCACTATGTCATACTAATGTACTCTGTCACACTCTCCAGGAATGGTTTAGCACAGGAAGAGGAACTTCTGGGCTCCGAGGTTATTTTTCCCTCCCTCTCTCCATGATATTCCACCTGGTCCCTCATCTGTATTTTCATTGGTGGGGCAGTGGCTGACAACTTTAGAGACCCTCCCCGACTCCCATCCCCTCAGCATTTTTCAATGGTAGCAATGGTTGCCTGGCATCACAAAGGGAAGGAAGGAATACTCTCATTAATTCCCACTGTCCGGCCACTGATGAGAGCATGGTGTGCACCTCACTGTGCACAAGCGTCATCTCTCTGGTTCAGTGTCCGGTACTGAGTCGGAGCCCGGTAGTTGGGGACAACTGGCATAGACTATATGAAGTGACTCTCTCATAAACCACCATTGTTGAAATCACTCTATATACAGTGTATGTTAGTGTTAGTGTGGATAAATTACACATACTGGACTATATAACACTTCACTTTTATTCCAATGTAGCAGTCAGAGGAGGGAGACACCAACTACATAAGAAAAATTACAACCTCATGGGGATATCTCTGGACAGGTGGCTGCCGCCACTGGTGGATCCAGGGGGGAGGGGGTAATGGGGCAATTGCCCCCCTGAGCTGCTCAAAAGTGGGGTGCGGCGGCGGCGGGGCACAGGGAGATGAGTGATCATCTCCATATTAATCTGTATCACCATCCTCAGGACAGCGATACAGATGCCTGTGCTGTGGGGCAGAGGAGGGAGAGGCGTGTCCCTTCCCCTTCCTCTGATAGGCTGCAGGCACTAGGCCGGCAGCCTATCAGAGGCCGGCGCAGGCAGCGCGATGACATCATCGCGCCGCCTGAGCCGTACAGAGCGGGACACAGGCCGGAAGAGACCTGCATCGCATCGCTGACATGGAGGTAAGTATGTGACGGTATCATCCGTGTCACCGTCTAGTATTCCCTTCTCCCCTTGAAATAGCACCGCCAAGTAATCCACAGAGCAATAGATCGCTATTATCGCTAGTATCGCTGGTATCGCCAAATAAGTCTATACATTAGCCCAAGCTGAATGCTAGAAAATCTTTACTGGAAGACTACACATTGAAAAATACAATTGCTTTTATCCCCTGCTCCCATGCAAGGGAGACACCCACAACAAACATACATTAACCCATAACACAAAGGTTACAACCCACATAGACACCATGGTTAACATAATCAACACAGGCAGGAGAATACACATTGCCCTTTGTCCTGAGAGACAATCGAATTACAACTCGGTTGTTTCCAGAACAGAGGACAATCGCCAATACACACAGAGAGACAATGGAACAGACATCACTTACTCAAACATACAATGTCCCACCCTTTACAATACACATAGACATTTAACACATCCCAAAATGACACGAATTAGACCAGGAATTCAAAAGTTAGTGAAAGTCTTTTAAGCAGGGAGCGGAAAACATGCGAACCACCATAGAAGGGCATCCTTTACAATGGCCCCCCTTTTTCTCCCTTTCCTGGTCTAGTAGGGGCTGGCGGTGCTTCAGGCTCAGTCAGATAGTAAGTCAGTTTGCCTCGACAGCCCGTCCGCGTTGCCGTTTTGCTTGCCAGGGCGGTAATGGATGGTGAAATCATAGGGTTGGAGGGCCAGGCTCCACCGTAATAAACAAGCATTGTCTCCAGAGACCCGGTTGAGCCAGACCAAGGGGTTGTGGTCAGTCATGAGAGTGAAGGCACGGCCATACAAATGGGGGGTTAGTTTTTTGAGGGCCCAGACCAGCGCCAGGCACTCTTTCTCAATGGCCACATAACTGACTTCTCTTGGCAGCAATTTCCGACTCAGGTAGATCACCGGGTGCTCCCCTCCATCCTCACCGACCTGGCTTAATACTGCCCCCAGTCCAAACCTTGAGGCATCTGTGTGAACCATAAACCTTTTGTTAGGATCTGGGGCAGCCAACACAGGAGCATTAATTAGAGCATTTTTCAAAGCTTGGAAAGCCACCTCACACTCCGCGGACCACAGGACTTGTCGGGGTAGTTTCTTTTTTGTCAGTCAGGGGTTTGGCTAGGGTGCTGTAGTCGGGTACGAAACATCGGTAGTAGCCGGCTGTCCCCAGGAAGGCCATGACTTGTGTCTTGGTACGGGGAGTGGGCCAATTAGCAACGGCCTCGATTTTAGCCAGTTCCGGTCGTTGCTTACCGCAACCTACTCGATGGCCCAAGTATTGTACCTCTGCCATACCGAAGTCACACTTGTCTGGCTTCAAGGTTAAACCGGCCCCCCTAATCCTATCCAATACTTCCCCTACATGTTCTAAGTGTGCCTCCCAGGTATCGCTATGGATGGCGATATCATCAAGGTAGGCACATGCATAATCCTGGAGACCCTCTAATAGGCGATCCACCATCCGCTGGAATGTGGCCGGGGCGTTCTTCATCCCGAACGGCATAACCCGGAATTGGTATAAGCCGAACGGGGTGATGAAAGCGGATTTGGGGATCGCATCCTCAGCGAGAGGAATCTGCCAGTACCCTTTGCATAGATCGATCGTGGTCAGATACCTCCCCGTGGATATGCGGTCCAGTAATTCGTCCATCCGAGGCATAGGATAAGCGTCTCTGACCGTCTTGTCATTGAGTCTCCTGTAGTCTACACAGAAGCGAGTTGTATCATCCCGCTTCGGTACTAGAACTACAGGGAAGGCCCAAGGACTTTCTGAGTGCTCTATTACCCCTAGCCGGAGCATTTCTTCTATTTCTTTCTGCATCCCATCTCTGACCGCTTCAGGGATGCGGTAAGGGGGTTGCCTTAGCGGCGTCTGCCCTGGAGTTTCCACTTTGTGGACAGTCAGTGGGGTGTACCCGGGTTCTTGGGAGAATGTGGCCCTTTTGGACTCAAGTAAGCGGACTGCCTGAGCTTTCTCCTGGGGTGCTAGTTGTTCCCCTAACTGGACTAACTCTATCGTTCTTGTTTCTCGGGTACCCCCTAACATGTCGGGTAATGGTAGTGCCTCTGTGTCCTCGCCGGCAGGGGCGCAGATGGCAGTTACCTCTTCCGTTCTTTCCTGATATGCTTTGAGCATGTTGATGTGAAACGTCCGTTTCACCTCCTCATTCTCACAGCTAGCTACAGTATAGGTTGTATCACATACCTGTCCTATAACCTTATAAGGTCCCTGCCAGGCAGCCTGAAGCTTGTCGGTACGGACGGGTCTCAGTACCATCACCTTCTGTCCTACTTGAAAACTTCGGTACCTGGCCTTCCTGTCATACCATACTTTCTGGCGCCGTTGGGCCGCCCGGAGGTTGTTCTGGACAGCCTGAGTCAACTCCTCCATGCGGTCCCGCAGCTCCAACACATATGGTACAATTGGGGTCCCTTCTATTTCTGTGTGACCTTCCCAGTGATCCTTAATGAGATCTAGTGGCCCCCTCACCCGCCTCCTGTATAATAGTTCAAAGGGTGAAAACCCGGTGGATTCCTGCGGCACCTCCCGGTAGGCGAACAGTAAGTGCGGCAAGAATCTCTCCCAGTCCCTATAGGCTCCTATAAACGCTTTCAACATCTGTTTCAACGTTCCGTTGTAGCGCTCACAGAGCCCATTGGTCTGGGGGTGGTACGGGGAGCTGGTTATCGCGTTAACCCCACACAACTTCCATAGTTGTTGGGTGACCTCGGCAGTGAACTGTGTGCCCTGGTCTGATAGAATCTCTTTGGGAAATCCCACTCGAGAGAATATCTTGACCAGGGCACCCGCCACTGTCTCGGCCTGAATATTTGGGAGGGCTACGGCCTCCGGATAACGGGTGGTGTAGTCTACTACGGTAAGCATATAGCGCTTACCGGAGTGACTAGGCTTCGCTAGGGGTCCTACAATGTCCACTGCAACCCTCGCAAAGGGCTCCTCTATTATAGGAAGGGAAATCAGTTTAGCCTTCGGGTGATCCCCTCTCTTACCTACCCGTTGGCATACTTCACAGGTTTGACAGTACGCCCGGACGTCGTCGGATACCCCAGGCCAAAAGAAGTTCTGGGTTATCCGGTGTAACGTCTTGCGTCTTCGTAAATGTCCAGCTAACGGGACATCATGCGCTACTCGCAATAGCTCTTGCCGGTATTTGCTCGGTATTACCAGCTGGCGCTTTTGCTGTGGCCTGGGTGCATTGACCCGAGTCTCAGTAAAACGATACAAGCGACCTTCCTCCCATACTAGCTGCTCCTTTTCTAACCCCCCGTGCCCTCCCTTAGCTTTTTCCCTGTAATGGCTGAGGGTGGGATCCCCCCCCACTTCCCCCCCCCACTTCCTTCCCAAAATCCTCTGGAGTATCCCAGGGAAGGGGGGCTACAGTCAAGGGTATAGTCAGTTGGCTTACCTGGGTCTCGGTTGGTTGTGGGTGGCTCTCGGTAGCACGACTTTGGGCTCGGGTTGTCACGGCTTGTACTTCTTGCGGAGAAGTGGCTGCAAAAGCGGAAGTCAAAGGGCCAATATCATTGCCCAACACTACCTCAGCGGGCAACTCTTTCATTACCCCAACCTGTACGTTGCCTGCTCCGGCACCCCAGTCCAGATGTACCTGAGCGGTAGGAATCTGGTACACTGCCCCCCCTGCCACTCGCACAACAATCGATTTTCCCGGTCTCTCTTTGTTGCCAATGAGGTGCCTTTGTACCAGGGTTATGGTAGCGTCACTGTCTCGTAGTCCGCGGGCAGTTTTCCCATTAATCATCACCAGCTGACAATGATGTTTGCGGTTGTCAGTGATGGTGGATTGAACACTAAGGGCTTCATACAAGTTACCCAGGGGTTCTTCCCGGCTTAATTCTTTGTCATCCCACACAGAGGGTACTTGGTAATCCACGCAGTGAACGGCCACCTGGGGTTGAGGGAAACCGGGTCGGGTCCAGCTGGTTCTGGGGGGCTCCAATGGACAGTTGTTCCGAATATGCCCCACTTGGCGACACCGATGACAAGTGATGTTGCTGTTGGGTGGTCGGGAATAGCGAGGTGTAGCTGTCACCGGCCTGCTGGGCTGTTGGTACCTGGGGCCCGCTGAAGCTGTGGGTACTGTGGGACGTGGAGATTGGGTTCTTGGAGTAGGTGCTGTAGTTCTCCGAGTATCTGCATACTCGTCTGCCAATTTGGCAGCCTCTGGTAGGGAAAGGGGCTTGCGGTCTCTTACCCACTCTTTCACCTCTGCTTGGATGTGGTCGTAGAACTGCTCCAGTAGTACCAACTGCAGGACGTCATCCAGGGTTGTAGCTTGCCAGCTGGTGATCCAATGGGTAGCTGGTTGTTGCAGGCGACAGGCCCATTCTGCGTAAGAGTCCTTTTCCAGCTTCCATAAATCCCTGAATTTTCGCCGGTATGCCTCTGGAGTTATTGCATACCAGGCGAGGAGGGCTTCCTTAACCCGGGCATAGCTGTGAATGTCCTCCCAGGGTATCGCTCGGAAGGCATCTGCTGCTTTGCCAGATAGCTTCCCTGCGAGTATGGAAATCCAGTCTTCTGCTGGTACTCGATGTAGGATACACTGGCGCTCAAAGTCTGCCAGGTACCCATCAATTTCACAGTCCTTTTCATCAAATGCTTTAAATGCACTGAAGGGAACCTTTCTGGAGTCCCCAGTGCTGCTGGTTCCGCTCGGGGGACTTACGGCTGCTTGCTGTGTCTCTGCCAGTTTTAACTGTAGCTCCAGCTGTGCTTTCTCCGTATTTTCTTCTGCTATTATTTTCATCACCTGCATGATGATCTCCGGCGTTGGGTTCGGGCCAAACCATGCCAGTCTCTCTCGCATCTCCCGGTTCATGTGAGATTTAGTTTCCCGAACCGTCAGTATATCCATCTCCCGAACGGCCGGTATTTCGGTCTCCTGACCGATCGTTACTGCCTGAGCCAAGGTGCCTCGGTCTAGCTCCATCAATTCGGCTATAATGACCCGCTTAGCCTTGCCGCCTGCACTTTTCCCACGAACTTCCAATAGTTCCTTTAATGTGCTGCGCTTGAGCTGTGTGTACCAGCTTTCCATTCGCTGTACACCCGCTTCCTTTGGATTCTTCGTTTAAGGAGAAAAAAGGAAAATCCTGCTGCTGCCAACCAGTTGTGACGGTATCATCCGTGTAACCGTCTAGTATTCCCTTCTCCCCTTGAAATAGCACCGCCAAGTAATCCACAGAGCAATAGATCGCTATTATCGCTAGTATTGCTGGTATCGCCAAATAAGTCTATACATTAGCCCAAGCTGAATGCTAGAAAATCTTTACTGGATGACTACACATTGAAAAATACAATTGCTTTTATCCCCTGCTCCCATGCAAGGGAGACACCCACAACAAACATACATTAACCCATAACACAAAGGTTACAACCCACATAGACACCATGGTTAACATAATCAACACAGGCAGGAGAATACACATTGCCCTTTGTCCTGAGAGACAATCGAATTGCAACTCGGTTGTCTCCAGGACAGAGGACAATCGCCAATACACACAGAGAGACAATGGAACAGACATCACTTACTCAAACATACAATGTCCCACCCTTTACAATACACATAGACATTTAACATATTCCAAAATGACACGAATTAGACCAGGAATTCAAAAGTTAGTGAAAGTCTTTTAAGCAGGGAGCTGAAAACATGCGAACCACCATAGAAGGGCATCCTTTACAAAGTATAAGTGTTGTTTTTTTGTTTTTTTTATATGTACAATAGTTTTACTGGCACATTGGGGGGGCCCTCTTGTTACTGGCACATTTGGGGGGGCCTCTTGTTACTGGCACATTGGGGGGCCTCTTGTTACTGGCACATCGGGGGGGGCCTCTTGTTACTGGCACATTGGGGGGGGCCCTTGTTACTGGCACATTGGGGGGGCCTCTTGTTACTGGCACATTGGGGGGGCCTCTTGTTACTGGCACATTGGGGGGGCTCTTGTTACTGGCACATTGGGGGGGCTCTTATTACTGGCACATTGGGGGGGCTCTTATTACTGGCACATGATGGGGGTGCTTATTACTGGCACATGATGGGGGGTGCTTATTACTGGCACATGATGGGGGGTCTCTTGTTACTGGCACATTGGGGGGGCTCTTATTACTGGCACATGATGGGGGGGTGCTTATTACTGGCACATGATGGGGGGGCCTCTTGTTACTGGCACATGATGGGGGGCCTCTTGTTACTGGCGCATTGGCGGGGCTCTTATTACTGGCACATGATAAGGGTGCTTATTACTGGCACATGATGGGGGTGCTTATTACTGGCACATGATGGGGGGTGCTTATTACTGGCACATGATGGGGGGCCTCTTGTTACTGGCACATTGGGGGGGGCTCTTATTACTGGCACATGATGGGGGGTGCTTATTACTGGCACATGATGGGTGTCCTCTTGTTACTGGCACATTGGGGGTCCGCTCTTATTACTGGCAAATCATGGGGGATGCTTATTACTGGCACATGATGGAGGGGCTCTTGTTACTGGCACATGATGGGGGGGCTCTTATTACTGGCACATGATGGGGGGCTCTTATTACTGGCACATGATGGGGGGCATCTATGGAGGCACATTTTACTGGCACATGATTGGGGGCACTTCTTACTGGCACATTATTGGTGGGCACTATAGGGGCATTTACTGAGGCCACAAAGAAGGGGTATTTTATATCGGGGGAGGGGGCTCTGTACAGTAGCATTTTATACTGGGACACATTATGGTGGGTACTATAGGGAAGGGGGGAGAGGAGTACTATGGGGTCATCTACGAGGGGCACTAAGAAGGGGTATTTTATACTTGCAAATTATGGGGGACACTGAGGGCATCTACTGGGGCACCATATATGGGGCATTTTATACTGGTACATTATGGGGGGCACTAGCAGGAAGGGGGGAGAGGAGCACTATGGGGCATTTACTGGGGGCACTATATAGGGGTATTTTATACTGGCACATTATGGGGGCACTATGGGGACATTAACTCACCTGGGGGCATTACAAAGGGGTATGTTTTGCACTGTCACATTTTAAGGAGAATTATTTCTACTGGGGGGGGGCATTATGGTGGGCTTTATTACTCCCCCATGGTATAAGCCCCATATTAGCAGCACCAGCCTCTCCCTGCTCTGCTGTCCCTCTGCCCCTTCTCCAAATCCTTATTATGAAATCTTTCTCATTAGGATAAAACACAACATCAGCTCCACAGAGCCCCCCAGCCAAGTGTTAAAGGGGTGTCCGATCCCCAAGGGCCAAGCCAAATAATTGTAAGTTTTCATGTGAAATATGTTTGTTATACACATATAGCCTACACTGTGCCACACAATATACAGTATACCGTACCTCTACACTGTGTAGTCTGTTCTATAAGCACCATTGTTTTGTGGCGGCGGACAGAAAATAATCTGGAAGTGCCCCTACCGAGACCAGGCTCTGGATCCGCCACTGGCTGCCGCGTTTCTGACCTCACTGGTCTTTGGTTATAGAAGGCTTTGCCTAAAGACCAGTGATGTCCGAAAAGCATCAACCATTTATTCCTGGATTTTCACATGATTTTCTAATAGTGATGTGGATAGGATAAGCGTGAAGTTTTATGGAGTCTGGTGCTGGTCATCTGTCTTTTTATTTTAGGCAGGAGTTGGACACGTGTGCAGAGGCTTATGTGCACTGAACACTTTATTTATGTGTAGATGTGGAAAGTGCAGAGGTAGCAGATTCACATGGGCCCTGGTGCCTGTGAAAGCCCCTATGTCACATAAGACACCCGTTTCATAGATGGTGTTTGGGGAAGCTGTTACAGAGCTTGCATTGGAGTCCAGGAGCTTCAGAGGTAGCAGATTCACATGGGCCCTGGTGCCTGTGAAAGCCCCTATGTCACATAAGACACCTGTTTCATAGATGGTGTTTGAGGAAGCTGTTACAGAGCTTGCATTGGAGTCCAGGAGCTTCAGAGGTAGCAGATTCACAGGGACCCTGGTGCCTGTGAAAGCCCCTATGTCACATAAGACACCCGTTTCATAGATGGTGTTTGGGGAAGCTGTTACAGAGCTTGCATTGGAGTCCAGGAGCTTCCAGTTATGCCAGTTACGCCGGCTCAGTCTCTTCCCAGTTCTATGAAGTCATCCATTAATTACTATTTAACATCCACAATTTTGTGCGATCTATAATGTTGGTAAAATTTCCTAATCTTAAGGTCACTGTGCAATAAAAGTTCTAAAAATATTGTTTATAGTGCTAGGGATCTTTAAAGTGGTTGTTTAAGACTGTATTTGTCACGGCGGACAGGGTATAAGATACACAGAAAGATGAACAAACAAGTTTCTAGGCGAGAAGCTGGGGATCAAGGTCACCTCCTGGCAAATCCCTACCAGCTCTCCCTATACTGCTATGCCCACATTCAGACCCTTAAGGTGGGAATAATGTGTCCTCGTGCCTGGGCTGAAAATACCCTAAAAACCCTAAGATGGTGAAAGGGGAATAGAGGCAGCATGCTCCCTCAGAACCTGGAGGGGCAGGCGTCTCTCAAACAGCCTAGACAGTAAACCACAAGAGAACAAAAAACCAACTTATCTTTCTGAGCAGGAACAGCCAATCCTTCCTTCCTTGCATACACAGAGCCAGACAGAAGCTATAACCCGCAGGGAACACTGGGAGTGGGTGTGATTTAAACTGAAACCAACGACCCCACCCAGTGCACCTGAAGGGAGGCGGATCTAGCTTGACTCCAAAACAAAAGGCTAGACACGTGCTGCTAATCTGGCAGACCTCCGCACATTGCCTGAGCAGGGCATGACAGTACCCCCCTTCTACGGGTGACCTCCGGACACCCTGGCTCAACCTTATCCGGGTGGGATCTGTGAAAAGCCTTCACCAGACGGCTGGCACTAACATCCCGAGCCGGAACCCACATCCTTTCTTCGGGGCCGTATCCCCTCCAGTGTACCAGGTACTGAAGGGAAACCCGAAGAACTCTTGAGTCAAGAACCCTGGAGATCTCGAACTCTAAATTTCCATCAACCAGAACCGGAGGAGGAGGCAAAGGCGATGGTTCCACCGGTTTCACATATTTTTTCAGTATAGACCTGTGGAACACATCATGGATCCTCCAAGTCTGCGGAACTGGATTGATCACCGCAGATATTTTGTACGGTTCAATAAATCTTGGACCCAGTTTCCAAGATGGTACTCTCAGTTTAATATTTTTGGTAGACAACCACACCAGATCACCCACACACAGGTCCGGACCAGTCATACGTCTCTTGTCAGCCATTCGCTTATACCTCTCACCCATCTTCTCCAAATTCACTTGGATTCTCCGCCAGATAGAAGACAAGGCAGAAGAAAATCTCTCCTCCTCTGGCATCCCAGAGGAACTAGTCCCAGAAAAGGTACCAAACTGAGGATGAAAACCGTATGCGCCAAAAAATGACGACTTACCCGTGGACTCCTGCCTACAGTTATTCAAAGCAAACTCTGCTAGGGACAATAATGAGGACCAGTCCTCCTGATTCTCAGCCACAAAGCACCTCAAGTAGGTCTCCAGGTTTTGATTAGTACGCTCTGTCTGCCCATTCGACTGCGGATGAAAAGTCGAAGAGAACGAAAGTTAAATGCCAAGCCGAGAGCAGAACGCCCTCCAAAATCTGGAGACAAACTGTGTGCCCCTATCAGAAACCACATCCGAAGGAATGCCATGCAATTTCACGATATTATCCACAAAAATCTGCGCAAGAGTCTTGGCATTGGGCAGACTAGCTAACAATATAAAGTGAGGCATTTTACTAAAACGGTCAACAACCACCAAAATTACTGTCTTCCCGGAGGAACTCGGCAGATCCGTAATAAAGTCCATAGACAAGTGCGTCCAAGGACGAGACGGAATAGACAAAGGAAGAAGTGAACCAGCAGGTCGGGTATGAGCAACCTTTGACTGTGCACAGGTATCACAAGCTGCCACGTAATCCTCAACGCTCTTACGTAACCCGGGCCACCAGAACCTCCGGGACACAAGATCAAAGGTGGACTTACCACCAGGATGTCCAGGAAGGACAGTATCGTGATGTTCCTTGAATACCTTGTATCGCAGTCCGTCAGGAACGAACAACCTCCCTGGGGGACAAGAACCAGGAGCCCCCTCCTGGGCTACCAACACCTCCATCTCCAATTCGGGGTACAGAGCGGAGACCACCACCCCATCGGCTAAAATCGGAGCAGGGTCCTCTGAATCACATCCCCCAGGAAAACTGCGAGACAACGCATCTGCCTTAACGTTTTTAACCCCCGGGCGAAAAGTAACCACAAAATTGAACCTGGTAAAAAACTGTGACCATCTGGCCTGTCTAGGGTTCAGACGCTTGGCAGATTGTAGGTACATATCCGTATATACTGTAACAGGGTGAGATACCCCCTCCAACCAGTGACGCCATTCCTCAAAGGCCAAATTGATGGCTAGCAATTCTCTATCTCCCACATCATAATTCCTCTAGGCGACCGAGAGCTTCTTGGAAAAAAAAGCACATGGAACCCATTTGCCAGGAGATGAACCCTGCGACAGCCCTGCTCCAACCCCCACCTCTGATGCATCAACCTCCACCACGAATGGTAGAGACACATCGGGCTGCACCAAAATTGGAGATCAGACGCAAAACATTCCTTAATAGTCGAAAAGACCTGCAATGCCTCTTCCGACCAGACAGAGACATCGGCGCCCTTCTTAGTCATATCGGTCAGAGGTCTTACAATGGTAGAATAGTTCGAAATAAATTTTCTATAATAATTAGTAAACCCCAAAAACCGCATCAAATCTTTCTGACTCTCCGGTCGGTCCCATTCCAGAACCACCCGGACCTTTTCGGGGTCCATAAAAAAACCAGAGTCAGAAAGCAGATATGCCAGAAACGGAAGCTCCTGCACAGAAAACACAAATTTCTCCAATTTGTCATATAATTTATTCTCCCGAAGGATCGTCAAAACCTGTCTCACGTGATCCTGATGGGTCTTCAGATCAGGAGAGTAAATAAAAATGTCATCCAAGTAAACTACCACGAACCTCCCCACAAAATGATGGAAAATGTCATTGACGAATTGCTGAAATACCGCTGGCGCGTTCGTTAGCCCAAAAGGCATAACCAGGTTCTCGAAATGACCCTCATGCGTGTTGAAGGCCGTTTTCCACTCATCCCCTTCCTTGATTCTTATCAGATTGTAGGCCCCTCTTAAATCCAACTTGGAGAACACCTTGGCTCCAACAATCTGATCAAAAAGATCGGAGATCAAAGGAAGGGGATACGGATCACGGACCGTAAAACGGTTCAATTCCCGGAAATCCAAACAAGGTCTCAGCGATCCATCCTTTTTCTTTACAAAGAATAAACCCACTGCCACTGGAGACTTAGATGGCCTAATATGACCTTTTGCCAAACTCTCGGCAATATACTTCCGCATGACCTCTCTTTCAGGTTGAGAAAGATTGTAAAGCCGAGACTTTGGCAACTTAGCCCCTGGGATGAGATTAACTGGACAATTATAGTCACAATGAGGGGGCAATTCCTGAGCCCCACCCTCCGAAAAGACATCCGCAAAATCTGAGAGATACAGAGGTAGAGCAGTAGTAGACATACCAGAGATATATGTGCCAAGACAATTATCCGAACAAAACTCACTCCAACCAATGATCTGTCTTGCTTGCCAATCTACAGGGTGGGCCATTTATATGGATACACCTTAATAAAATGGGAATGGTTGGTGATAATAACTTCTTGTTTGTGGCACATTAGTATATGTGAGGGGGGAAACTTTTCAAGATGGGTGGTGACCATGGCGGCCATTTTGAAGTCGGACATTTTGAATCCAACTTTTGTTTTTTCAATAGGAAGAGGGTCATTTGATACATCAAACCTATTGGGAATTTCACACGAAAAACAATGGTGTGCTTGGTTTTAACGTAACTTTATTCTTTCATGAGTTATTTACAAGTTTCTGACCACTTACAAAATGTGTTCAATGTGCTGCCCATTGTGTTGGATTGTCAATGCAACCCTTTTCTCCCACTCTTCACACACTGATAGCAACACCGCAGGAGAAAGAAATGCTATCACAGGCTTCCAGTATCCGTAGTTTCAGGTGCTGCACATCTCATATCATCTGAAGGCAATCGTCTATGCTGGGAAGATACGAGATGTGCAGCACCTGAAACTACGGATACTGGAAGCCTGTGCTAGCATTTCTCCTGCGGTGTTGCTATCAGTGTGTGAAGAGTGGGAGAAAAGGGTTGCATTGACAATCCAACACAATGGGCAGCACATTGAACACATTTTGTAAGTGGTCAGAAACTTGTAAATAACTCATGAAAGAATAAAGTTACGTTAAAACCAAGCACACCATTGTTTTTCTTGTGAAATTCCCAATAAGTTTGATGTATCAAATGACCCTCTTCCTATTGAAAAAACAAAAGTTGGATTCAAAATGTCCGACTTCAAAATGGCCGCCATGGTCACCACCCATCTTGAAAAGTTTCCCCCCTCACATATATTAATGTGCCACAAACAGGAAGTTAATATCACCAACCATTCCCATTTTATTAAGGTGTATCCATATAAATGGCCCACCCTGTATAATTGGGTTATGTTTTGTCAACCACGGTAACCCTAAGACTATAGGAGCAGGCAAATCCTTCATGACAAAATAAGACATAATCTCAACATGTGAATCACCCACCCTTAACAGAATACCATGAGCAATATGAGTGAGACTCCTTTGAGAAAGAGGGGAAGAATCAATTGCAAAAACTGGAATCTCTCTTTCTAAAGTGCAAGTATTTAGACCCAGATTTTGAAGAAAAAGAAAATCAATAAGGTTTACCCCAGCACCACAGTCAATAAATACTTCAACAATAAATGTTCTTGAGTCTAGCGCCACCATAGCTGGAAGGAGAAAATGAGTACTACAGGGAGCTTGCATACCTGCTTGCTCCACCACTTCATTCACACTACCAAGAGTCAGGCATGTTTTCTTTTTCTCTTTAAGTAAACCTCTTTGTGATTCTTTCTCATCAACATGCGGTTTAACAAAAGGACAAGAAAAAAATAAAATGACCACTTTTTCCACAGTAATAACAAAGTTTATGCAACCTCCTAAAGGGTCTACTACCAGAACGGAAAGATACCTGACCCAGCTGCATGGGTTCCTCCCCTACCCCAGAGTTACATGTAATATCACCCTGGGGAACAGGTGAGACGAAACCACTCACAGGAGGGATACCTTGCGCGGAGGGAGCTTTACACCTCTCTCTAATACGTCTATCTAACCGTACTGCCAAAGTCATAACATTCTCCAAAGTATACGGATACTAATGAAAGGCAAGGGCATCCTTCAATCTCTCAGATAACCCCTGACAAAACTGACTACGTAACGTGGGGTCATTCCACTCTGACTCGGTAGCCCATCTCCTAAACTCAACGCAATAAGCCTCTGCAGTATGTTCACCTTGTAATAAATTGCACAATTTAGATTCTGCCATCGAGACCCGATCTGGATCATCATATATTAATCCCAAGGCTTTAAAAATTCTTCCACCGACCGGAGGGCCAGAGAACCAGGCGGCAGAGAAAAGGCCCAGGATTGAGCGTCCCCTTTAAGCAGAGAAATGATTATACCAACCCTCTGACTCTCATCACCAGATGAAGATGGATGCAGCCGAAAATACAACTTGCATGATTCTTTAAAGCGGATAAAGTCATCCACACCCCCTGCAAATCTATCAGGGAGAGCGACTTTAGGTTCCCCATAAATTTGACTTACACCTGATGCCAGAGCATTCGGACACTGTGTGACCGAATTACGCAGATCCGCAACCTCTAGGGATAATCCCAGCATGAGATCAACTAGCGCATCAATTGACTTCATCTCAAAACCGCTTAGCAATGGCAGTCAAAGTATTGGCGGGTTATAATGTCACGGCGGACAGGGTATAAGATACACAGAAAGATGAACAAAAAAGTTTCTAGGCGAGAAGCTGGGGATCAAGGTCACCTCCTGGCAAATCCCTACCAGCTTTCCCTATACTGCTATGCCCACATTAAGACCCTTAAGGTGGGAATAATGTGTCCTCGTGCCTGGGCTGAAAATACCCTAAAAACCCTAAGATGGTGAAAGGAGAATAGAGGCAGCCTGCTCCCTCAGAACCTGGAGGGGCAGGCGTCTCTCAAACAGCCTAGACAGTAAACCACAAGAGAACAAAAAAACAACTTATCTTTCTGAGCAGGAACAGACAATCCTTCCTTCCTTGCATACACAGAGCCAGACAGAAGCTATAACCCGCAGTAAACTACCATGAACCTCCCCACAAAATGATGGAAAATGTCATTGACGAATTGCTGAAATACCGCTGGCGCGTTCGTTAGCCCAAAAGGCATAACCAGGTTCTCGAAATGACCCTCATGCGTGTTGAAGGCCGTTTTCCACTCATCCCCTTCCTTGATTCTTATCAGATTGTAGGCCCCTCTTAAATCCAACTTGGAGAACACCTTGGCTCCAACAATCTGATCAAAAAGATCGGAGATCAAAGGAAGGGGATACGGATCACGGACCGTAAAACGGTTCAATTCCCGGAAATCCAAACAAGGTCTCAGCGATCCATCCTTTTTCTTTACAAAGAATAAACCCACTGCCACTGGAGACTTAGATGGCCTAATATGACCTTTTGCCAAACTCTCGGCAATATACTTCCGCATGACCTCTCTTTCAGGTTGAGAAAGATTGTAAAGCCGAGACTTTGGCAACTTAGCCCCTGGGATGAGATTAACTGGACAATTATAGTCACAATGAGGGGGCAATTCCTGAGCCCCACCCTCCGAAAAGACATCCGCAAAATCTGAGAGATACAGAGGTAGAGCAGTAGTAGACATACCAGAGATATATGTGCCAAGACAATTATCCGAACAAAACTCACTCCAACCAATGATCTGTCTTGCTTGCCAATCTACAGGGTGGGCCATTTATATGGATACACCTTAATAAAATGGGAATGGTTGGTGATAATAACTTCTTGTTTGTGGCACATTAGTATATGTGAGGGGGGAAACTTTTCAAGATGGGTGGTGACCATGGCGGCCATTTTGAAGTCGGACATTTTGAATCCAACTTTTGTTTTTTCAATAGGAAGAGGGTCATTTGATACATCAAACCTATTGGGAATTTCACACGAAAAACAATGGTGTGCTTGGTTTTAACGTAACTTTATTCTTTCATGAGTTATTTACAAGTTTCTGACCACTTACAAAATGTGTTCAATGTGCTGCCCATTGTGTTGGATTGTCAATGCAACCCTTTTCTCCCACTCTTCACACACTGATAGCAACACCGCAGGAGAAAGAAATGCTATCACAGGCTTCCAGTATCCGTAGTTTCAGGTGCTGCACATCTCGTATCATCTGAAGGCAATCGTCTATGCTGGGAAGATACGAGATGTGCAGCACCTGAAACTACGGATACTGGAAGCCTGTGCTAGCATTTCTCCTGCGGTGTTGCTATCAGTGTGTGAAGAGTGGGAGAAAAGGGTTGCATTGACAATCCAACACAATGGGCAGCACATTGAACACATTTTGTAAGTGGTCAGAAACTTGTAAATAACTCATGAAAGAATAAAGTTACGTTAAAACCAAGCACACCATTGTTTTTCTTGTGAAATTCCCAATAAGTTTGATGTATCAAATGACCCTCTTCCTATTGAAAAAACAAAAGTTGGATTCAAAATGTCCGACTTCAAAATGGCCGCCATGGTCACCACCCATCTTGAAAAGTTTCCCCCCTCACATATATTAATGTGCCACAAACAGGAAGTTAATATCACCAACCATTCCCATTTTATTAAGGTGTATCCATATAAATGGCCCACCCTGTATAATTGGGTTATGTTTTGTCAACCACGGTAACCCTAAGACTATAGGAGCAGGCAAATCCTTCATGACAAAATAAGACATAATCTCAACATGTGAATCACCCACCCTTAACAGAATACCATGAGCAATATGAGTGAGACTCCTTTGAGAAAGAGGGGAAGAATCAATTGCAAAAACTGGAATCTCTCTTTCTAAAGTGCAAGTATTTAGACCCAGATTTTGAAGAAAAAGAAAATCAATAAGGTTTACCCCAGCACCACAGTCAATAAATACTTCAACAATAAATGTTCTTGAGTCTAGCGCCACCATAGCTGGAAGGAGAAAATGAGTACTACAGGGAGCTTGCATACCTGCTTGCTCCACCACTTCATTCACACTACCAAGAGTCAGGCATGTTTTCTTTTTCTCTTTAAGTAAACCTCTTTGTGATTCTTTCTCATCAACATGCGGTTTAACAAAAGGACAAGAAAAAATAAAATGACCACTTTTTCCACAGTAATAACAAAGTTTATGCAACCTCCTAAAGGGTCTACTACCAGAACGGAAAGATACCTGACCCAGCTGCATGGGTTCCTCCCCTACCCCAGAGTTACATGTAATATCACCCTGGGGAACAGGTGAGACGAAACCACTCACAGGAGGGATACCTTGCGCGGAGGGAGCTTTACACCTCTCTCTAATACGTCTATCTAACCGTACTGCCAAAGTCATAACATTCTCCAAAGTATACGGATACTAATGAAAGGCAAGGGCATCCTTCAATCTCTCAGATAACCCCTGACAAAACTGACTACGTAACGTGGGGTCATTCCACTCTGACTCGGTAGCCCGTCTCCTAAACTCAACGCAATAAGCCTCTGCAGTATGTTCACCTTGTAATAAATTGCACAATTTAGATTCTGCCATCGAGACCCGATCTGGATCATCATATATTAATCCCAAGGCTTTAAAAATTCTTCCACCGACCGGAGGGCCAGAGAACCAGGCGGCAGAGAAAAGGCCCAGGATTGAGCGTCCCCTTTAAGCAGAGAAATGATTATACCAACCCTCTGACTCTCATCACCAGATGAAGATGGATGCAGCCGAAAATACAACTTGCATGATTCTTTAAAGCGGATAAAGTCATCCACACCCCCTGCAAATCTATCAGGGAGAGCGACTTTAGGTTCCCCATAAATTTGACTTACACCTGATGCCAGAGCATTCGGACACTGTGTGACCGAATTACGCAGATCCGCAACCTCTAGGGATAATCCCAGCATGAGATCAACTAGCGCATCAATTGACTCCATCTCAAAACCGCTTAGCAATGGCAGTCAAAGTATTGGCGGGTTATAATGTCACGGCGGACAGGGTATAAGATACACAGAAAGATGAACAAAAAAGTTTCTAGGCGAGAAGCTGGGGATCAAGGTCACCTCCTGGCAAATCCCTACCAGCTCTCCCTATACTGCTATGCCCACATTAAGACCCTTAAGGTGGGAATAATGTGTCCTCGTGCCTGGGCTGAAAATACCCTAAAAACCCTAAGATGGTGAAAGGAGAATAGAGGCAGCCTGCTCCCTCAGAACCTGGAGGGGCAGGCGTCTCTCAAACAGCCTAGACAGTAAACCACAAGAGAACAAAAAAACAACTTATCTTTCTGAGCAGGAACAGACAATCCTTCCTTCCTTGCATACACAGAGCCAGACAGAAGCTATAACCCGCAGGGAACACTGGGAGTGGGTGTGATTTAAACTGAAACCAACAACCCCACCCAGTGCACCTGAAGGGAGGCGGATCTAGCTTGACTCCAAAACAAAACAAAAGGCTAGACACGTGCTGCTAATCTGGCAGACCTCCGCACATTGCCTAAGCAGGGCATGACAGTATTACATTTAAACGATTTTGCAGGTGATTGTCAGGAAGGAAGCGTTGCTATTACAGGCAGCGATCTCCTCCACAGTATTGGGAGGAGTGATCACTAATGTCATTGCTCGTCCCCATACTGAATCATTGTTTATGATCTGCCGTCGGAAAACAAGGATTTTTAAGCATGCTTAAAAATCTTGATTGCCCAATGAATGAGCGTTTGAAATTGACGGCATTTTTAGGGCTGTATTACAAAGCCAGATAATCGCAAATTAATGTTCCTACGAAAGCTCATTAGCGGTGATCTGGCCAACCATTGCCTGAGTAATACAGCCCAAACACTTTTTGTGAATTATGAGTTAATTTGGGAGGGGGGGGGAACTTTTAGGATCTTGGCCATAGTGGAGAGCAGATACAGTACAAAGAGCTTCTCTTACCCTGAAACACGTGGCCTTTCACATATTTCACAGTCAGCCCTCTAATTTGAGTGAACGCTTAAAGGGGTTGTCCCACTTCAGCAAATAGCATTTATCATGTAGAGAAAGTTAATACAAGGTACTTACTAATGTATTGTGATTGTCCATATTACCTCCTTTGCTGCCTGGATTCATTTTTACATCACATTATACACTGCTGGCTTCAATAGTTACGACCACCCTGCAATCCATCAGCGGTGGTCATGCTTGCACACAATAGAAAAAAGCACCAGCCTATGTGAGCTCCCACGGCCCTGGCCACCAGAGAGGCTTGCACTTTTTTCTGTCTATATAGCTGTATGAGGGCTTGTTTATACGGGACAGATCAAATTTCAGCAGTCATCTCATTATAATAACAGATGGGATTACAGTGAAAGATACCATCTCTGATAACACTATCCGTGCTTCTGATCTAAAGGCACATTTAGACAGGCCGAGGAGCAGCCGATTGTCGGAAAGGAAGCGCTCTTTCCCAACAGTCGGCTGCTCGCTCAGTGGGGGTGAAGTGTTGCATTTACATGCAGTGATCACCTCCACAGTATGAGAATGAGGAATTGCTATTGTGATGGCTCGTCCTCATACAGCTGCATTGTTTCTGGGTAGCAAATCGCTGTTTACACACCACGATCTGCTCCCCAGACAGTTTCACCAGATGAACGAGCATCGAGAAGTCTGTGGTAAAAATCCACGCCAAGAGCATGCTGCGATAAAAATCAACTAGAAAGAAGAGTGCATGTTTGTCCCGTGTTTAATATTTGTCATAGACTTCCATGCAACTCTGGAACTCAAGTTTTTTTGTCTAAAAAAAACGCTGAAAAAAATAACCCTGGAAAATTGGCAGAAGAAACCTGTGTGTGACACCAGTCTAAAATAAGGATCATAAATCTCAAAACTGGTGCAAAGAAAGACTAGAGGAGTTGTCCTGGCAAGCAGTCTAAGTAATTAGGTGGAATCTTATTTGTGACCATTTGCAACTTCTCCACTTTTCCTTTGCATCACTTTTGATACCTCTCCCCAAGGGGGTAGCTAAAGGCTCATGGGCCCTGGTGCAAGAGTTTAGCTTGGACCCCCCTTCCCTCAGCGCTTAGTGGCAAGGAGCAGGGGTGCACCTAGCCTTTCTGCTGCCTGAGGCAAAAATTTAAACTCCCCCCCATGCCAAATTCTCAACCTAACCCATTCCCTCCCGTCCTACTGTTAAAGGGATTGTCCTCTTTTTACTACTGATGACTAGGGATGAGTGAACCCGAACTGTATAGTTCGGGTTCGTACCGAATTTTGGGGTGTCCGTGACACGGACCCGAACCTGAACATTTTCGTAAAAGTCCGGGTTCGGGTTCGGTGTTCGGCACTTTCTTGGCGCTTTTTGAAAGGCTGCAAAGCAGCCAATCAACAAGCGTCATACTACTTGGCCCAAGAGGCCATCACAGCCATGCCTACTATTGGCATGGCTGTGATTGGCCAGTGCACCATGTGACCCAGCCTCTATTTAAGCTGGAGTCACGTAGCGCCGCACGTCACTCTGCTATGATCAGTATAGGGAGAGGTTGCAGCTGCGACGTTAGGGCGAGATTAGGCAGATTAACTCCTCCAAAAGACTTCATTCTGTGATCGATCTGCAGCTGTGGATCATTGAAGTGCTATTATTGACTTGCTCACTTTTTTGAGGCTGCCCAGAGCGTTTTTAGATCACTTTTTTTCTGGGGTGATCGGCGGCCATTTTGTGACTTGTGGTGCGCCAGCACGAGCTATCACCAAGTGTATTTAACCATCGATGGTGTGGTTATTTTGTGCTATATCCTACATCAGCTGCAGGCTGAGCCTGTGTCACCGAAGTGCATTTAACCATCAACAGTCTGGTTATTTTTTGGCCATATACTACATCAGCTGCAGGCTGAGCCTGTGTCACCCAAGTGCATTTAACCATCAACAGTCTGATTATTTTTTGGCCATATACTACATCAGCTGCAGGCTGAGCCTGTGTCACCCAAGTGTATTTAACCATCGATAGTGTGGTTATTTTGTGCTATATCCTACATCAGCTGCAGGCTGAGCCTGTGTCACCCAAGTGCATTTAACCATCAACAGTCTGATTATTTTTTGGCCATATACTACATCTGGTGCAGGCTGAGCCTGTGTCACCCAAGTGCATTTAACCATCAACAGTGTGGTTATTTTTTAGCCATATATTACATCAGGGGCAAGTTGAGCCTGTCACCCAGCACCTAAAAAATAGACCTGACATTTCTATTCAACCAAATCTGTACTGTTTTAGCTGGTCAAGTTATTTGTATTGACCGTAAAAGCACACTTTTTTTTCTGGGTTGAAAAAGCATTCCCAAATTTGCCATTCTCAAAATAACTAGTTTCTGGTATTTGAGGCCTACTTGAAATCTATCCCAAAAAGAAAATCTTACATTGAAGGTATTGATAGTGTCATTCAGAAAAACCTAAGACACACGCTAGCATGCTGATAGAAGTGTGATTCTGTGATTAAACCTATACCTGTCACACAGCGCAAAAAAAAAACAGGTCTCACATCTCTATTCAACCAAATATGCACTGTTTTAGCTGGTCAAGTTATTTGTAGTGACCGTAAAAGCACACTTTTTTTTCTGGGTTGAAAAAGCATTCCCAAATTTGCCATTCTCAAAATAACTAGTTTCTGGTATTTGAGGCCTACTTGAAATCTATCCCAAAAAGAAAATCTTACATTGAAGGTATTGATAGTGTCATTCAGAAAAACCTAAGACACACGCTAGCATGCTGATAGAAGTGTGATTCTGTGATTAAACCTATACCTGTCACACAGCGCAAAAAAAAACAGGTCTCACATCTCTATTCAACCAAATCTGCACTGTTTTAGCTGGTCAAGTTATTTGTAGTGACCGTAAAAGCAGACTTTTTGTTCTGGGTTGAAAAAGCATTCCCAAATTTGCCATTCTCAAAATAACTAGTTTCTGGTATTTGAGGCCTACTTGAAATCTATCCCAAAAAGAAAATCTTACGTTGAAGGTATTGATAGTGTCATTCAGAAAAACCTAAGACACACGCTAGCGTGCTGATAGAAGTGTGATTCTGTGATTAAACCTATACCTGTCACACAGCGCAAAAAAAAAACAGGTCTCACATCTCTATTCAACCAAATCTGCACTGTTTTAGCTGGTCAAGTTATTTGTAGTGACCGTAAAAGCAGACTTTTTGTTCTGGGTTGAAAAAGCATTCCCAAATTTGCCATTCTCAAAATAACTAGTTTCTGGTATTTGAGGCCTACTTGAAATCTATCCCAAAAAGAAAATCTTACATTGAAGGTATTGATAGTGTCATTCAGAAAAACCTAAGACACACGCTAGCGTGCTGATAGAAGTGTGATTCTGTGATTAAACCTATACCTGTCACACAGCGCAAAAAAAAACAGGTCTCACATCTCTATTCAACCAAATCTGCACTGTTTTAGCTGAACAAGTTATTTGTAGTGACCGTAAAAGCAGACTTTTTGTTCTGGGTTGAAAAAGCATTCCCAAATTTGCCATTCTCAAAATAACTAGTTTCTGGTATTTGAGGCCTACTTGAAATCTATTCCAAAAAGAAAATCTTACATTGAAGGTATTGATAGTGTCATTCAGAAAAACCTAAGACACACGCTAGCGTGCTGATAGAAGTGTGATTCTGTGATTAAACCTATACCTGTCACACAGCGCAAAAAAAACAGGTCTCACATCTCTATTCAACCAAATCTGCACTGTTTTAGCTGGTCAAGTTATTTGTAGTGACCGTAAAAGCAGACTTTTTGTTCTGGGTTGAAAAAGCATTCCCAAATTTGCCATTCTCAAAATAACTAGTTTCTGGTATTTGAGGCCTACTTGAAATCTATCCCAAAAATAAAATCTTACATTGAAGGTATTGATAGTGTCATTCAGAAAAACCTAAGACACACGCTAGCGTGCTGATAGAAGTGTGATTCTGTGATTAAACCTATACCTGTCACACAGCGCAAAAAAAAACAGGTCTCACATCTCTATTCAACCAAATCTGCACTGTTTTAGCTGGTCAAGTTATTTGTGGTGACCGTAAAAGCACACTTTTTTTTCTGGGTTGAAAAAGCATTCCCAAATTTGCCATTCTCAAAATTGTGGTGAACGGGAACAATGAGGAAAACATCTAATAAGGGACGCGGACGCGGACGTGGACATGGTCGTGATGGTGTTAGTGGACCCTCTGGTGCTGGGAGAGGACGTGGCCGTTCTGCCACAGCCACACGTCCTAGTGAACCAACTACCTCAGGTCCCAGTAGCCAGCAGAATTTACAGCGATATTTGGTGGGGCCCAATGCCGTTCTAAGGATGGTAAGGCCTGAGCAGGTACAGGCATTAGTCAATTGGGTGGCCGACAGTGGATCCAGCACGTTCACATTATCTCCCACCCAGTCTTCTGCAGAAAGCGCACAGATGGCGCATGAAAACCAAGCCCATCGGTCTGTCACATCACCCCCATGCATATCAGGGAAACTGTCTGAGCCTCAAGTTATGCAGCAGTCTCTTATGCTGTTTGAAGACTCTGCTGCCAGGGTTTCCCAAGGGCATCCACCTAGCCCTTCCCCAGGGGTGGAAGAGATAGAATGCACTAACGCACAACCACTTATTTTTCCTGATGATGAGGACATGGGAATACCACCTCAGCACGTCTCTGATGATGACGAAACACAGGTGCCAACTGCTGCGTCTTTCTGCAGTGTGCAGACTGAACAGGAGGTCAGGGATCAAGACTGGGTGGAAGACGATGCAGGGGACGATGAGGTCCTAGACCCAACATGGAATGAAGGTCGTGCCACTGATTTTCACAGTTCGGAGGAAGAGGCAGTGGTGAGACTGAGCCAACAGCGTAGCAAAAGAGGGAGCAGTGGGCAAAAGCAGAACACCCGCCGCCAAGAGACTCCGCCTGCTACTGACCGCCGCCATCTGGGACCGAGCACCCCAAAGGCAGCTTCAAGGAGTTCCCTGGCATGGCACTTCTTCAAACAATGTGCTGACGACAAGACCCGAGTGGTTTGCATGCTGTGCCATCAGAGCCTGAAGCGAGGCATTAACGTTCTGAACCTTAGCACAACCTGCATGACTAGGCACCTGCATGCAAAGCATGAACTGCAGAGGAGTAAACACCTTAAAAACAAAGAAGTCACTCAGGCTCCCCCTGCTACCTCTTCTGCTGCCGCCGCCTCGGCCTCTTCTGCTGCTGCTGCCGCCGCCTCGGCCTCTTCCTCCGCCTCTGGAGGAACGTTGGCACCTGCCGCCCAGCAAACATGGGATGTACCACCAACACCACCACCTGCGTCACCAAGCATCTCAACCATGTCACACGGCAGCGTTCAGCTCTCCATCTCACAAACATTTGAGAGAAAGCGTAAATTCCCACCTAGCCACCCTCGATCCCTGGCCCTGAATGCCAGCATTTCTAAACTACTGGCCTATGAAATGCTGTCATTTAGGCTGGTGGACACACACAGCTTCAAACAGCTCATGTCACTTGCTGTCCCACAGTATGTTGTTCCCAGCCGGCACTACTTCTCCACGAGAGCCGTGCCTTCCCTGCTCAACCAAGTATCCGATAAAATCAAGTTTGCACTGCGCAACGCCATCTGTGGCAAGGTCCACCTAACCACAGATACGTGGACCAGTAAGCACGGCCAGGGACGCTATATCTCCCTAACTGCACACTGGGTAAATGTAGTGGCGGCTGGGCCCCAGGCGGAGAGCTGTTTGGCGCACGTCCTTCCGCTGCCAAGGATCGCAGGGCAACATTCTTTGCCTCCTGTCTCCTCCTCCTCCTACTCAGCTTCCTCCTCCTCTTCTTCCACCTGCTCATCCAGCCAGCCACACACCTTCACCACCAACTTCAGCACAGCACGGGGTAAACGTCAGCAGGCCATTCTGAAACTCATATGTTTGGGGGACAGGCCCCACACCGCACAGGAGTTGTGGCGGGGTATAGAACAACAGACCGACGAGTGGTTGCTGCCGGTGAGCCTCAAGCCCGGCCTGGTGGTGTGCGATAATGGGCGAAATCTCGTTGCAGCTCTGGGACTAGCCGGTTTGACGCACATCCCTTGCCTGGCGCATGTGCTGAATTTGGTAGTGCAGAAGTTCATTCGCAACTACCCCGACATGTCAGAGCTGCTGCATAAATTGCGGGCCGTCTGTTCGCGCTTCCGGCGTTCACACCCTGCCGCTGCTCGCCTGTCTGCGCTACAGCGTAACTTCGGCCTTCCCGCTCACCGCCTCATATGCGACGTACCCACCAGGTGGAACTCCACCTTGCATATGCTGGACAGACTGTGCGAGCAGCAGCAGGCCATAGTGGAGTTTCAGCTGCAGCACGCACGGGTCAGTCGCACTGCGGATCAGACACACTTCACCACCAATGACTGGGCCTCCATGCGAGACCTGTGTGCCCTGTTGCGCTGTTTCGAGTACTCCACCAACATGGCCAGTGGCGATGACGCCGTTATCAGCGTTACAATACCACTTCTATGTCTCCTTGAGAAAACACTTAGGGCGATGATGGAAGTGGAGGTGGCCCAGGAGGAAGAGGAGGAAGAGGGGTCATTTTTAGCACTTTCAGGCCAGTCTCTTCAAAGTGACTCAGAGGGAGGTTTTTTGCAACACCAGAGGCCAGGTACAAATGTGGCCAGACAGGGCCCACTACTGGAGGACGAGAATGAGGAGGAGGTGGAGGAGGATGAGGATGAAGCATGTTCACAGCGGGGTGGCACCCAAAGCAGCTCGGGCCCATCACTGGTGCGTGGCTGCGGGGAAACACAGGACGATGACGATACGCCTCCCACAGAGGACAGCTTGTCCTTACCTCTGGGCAGCCTGGCACACATGAGCGACTACATGCTGCAGTGCCTGCGCAACGACAGCAGAGTTGCCCACATTTTAACGTGTGCGGAATACTGGGTTGCCACCCTGCTGGATCCCCGGTACAAAGACAATGTGCCCACCTTACTTCCTACACTGGAGCGTGATAGGAAGATGCGCGAGTACAAGCGCACGTTGGTAGACGCGCTACTGAGAGCATTCCCAAATGTCACAGGGGAACCAGTGGAAGCCCAAGGCGAAGGCAGAGGAGGAGCAAGAGGTCGCCAACGCAGCTGTGTCACGGCCAGCTCCTCTGAGGGCAGGGTTAGCATGGCAGAGATGTGGAAAAGTTTTGTCACCACGCCACAGCTAACTGCACCACCACCTGATACGGAACGTGTTAGCAGGAGGCAACATTTCACTAACATGGTGGAACAGTACCTGTGCACTCCCCTCCACGTACTGACTGATGGTTCGGCCCCATTCAACTTCTGGGTCTCCAAATTGTCCACGTGGCCAGAGCTAGCCTTTTATGCCTTGGAGGTGCTGGCCTGCCCGGCGGCCAGCGTTTTGTCTGAACGTGTATTCAGCACGGCAGGGGGCGTCATTACAGACAAACGCAGCCGCCTGTCTACAGCCAATGTGGACAAGCTGACGTTCATAAAAATGATGTCGTCTGCGGGGGTCAACTTAGGAATCGCAGCACGGACTGCTTTTCAGGCATCGTGGATGGTTGGGGTTGCTCCTGCTGTCTGCAAAGCCATCACGTGTTGTAGCAGAAACTGGTTAGTCTCCTGCTGCTGCTTATTAGCCTCGCGTTGCTGCAGGTTTGTCTCTCGCTGTTGCAGATTAGCCTCCATGAGGACCTTCCCAACAGCCTCCTTTTTGTCGTGGGGCACTGGTTGTAATACAGTTGTTGTAATGTACAACATACAACAGTGCATGACAAAATGCAGAAACCAAAAATATCGGCGTTCATGCCAGCCTCCACCAACTGTGGGGTTTCGCTCTGGTAGACAGAATTAGCGGACGCAGTATAGAGGCAACAACAAGTTCTTTGGATCAAACAGTTCATTGTTTTATTCAGACTTTAAGCAAGTGACAAAACAAGCAGTCATAAACAAGCAAAAATTTACCTTGCGTTGTTGGTGGTAATTCACACCATGCAGCAATTCTGCCTCAAAGAGTCCTTGAGCATAGCAGCACCAACCTGTTTTCATGCCAAACAGGTAGCAAGCCTTCATCCAGACACAAAGCTCCCAGATCCCAACACAAAGACCTGGCTTCTGAGTCTAGCTGCCTATTTAAGGACAGCCAGGTGTTGCCAAAACCCAGACCGGCACTTAAAATCCGGTCAAGTATTTGAACTCACCTGGCTGTAAATCATCCCAGCAGCACATGCTGGCAGGAAAATACCTGTTTTCCCAGACCAAACCTCTCACTGTGTCACAATACAGTGCTATAAACATAAAGGGTAATACAGCCTCACATACCTCTTACATCCAGTGACGTCTTCTCTGATGTAGATGTTCTCTTTCCTCATCTTCTCCTTTCAGACCAGACTGCCATGGTGACTTCTTTCATCCGCATCTCGTCTCTGCAGAGTTTAACAAACAGAAATCTTAGTTTCCTACTTTTCGATCCTCCTCCCCACCTTCTCAACACTCCATCCTGACACCCCTAATACTGCCCCTCCCAATACTATCCTGCAGAAACAGTCCCCCTGAAAATACTGGTACCACACAAATAGTGCGCCAGTACAAAAATACCCCTTTATATTGTGCGCCAAAAAAATACCCCCTTACCTTTCAGATCAGACCCCCATATGAAACCCCCCTATTTCAGACCACACACCCTTTAGAGCTCTATCTTAGACCCCCGTATCAGACCTCATATCAGACCCCTATTAGACGTCCATGTCAGACCCTGCCCCAATATTAGACCTCAGATAAGAACTCCATTAGACCTCCAGACCCTCATATAAGACGCCCATTAGACCTCCAGACCCCATATCAGTCCTCCAGACCCCCATTAGACCTCAGACCAGACCTCCAGACCCCCATTTCAGACCTCAGACCAGACCTGCATAGCCCCATTAGACCTCAGACCAGACCTCCAGACCCCCATTAGACTTCTAGACCCCCAATCAGACCTCATTAGACCTCCAGATGCCCAATCAGACCTCTAGACCCCAATCAGTCGCCCATATCAGACCTCCAGACCCCCATATCAGACTTCAGACCAGACCCCCATTAGATCTCAGACCAGACCTTCAGACCCCCATTAGAAATCCAGACTCCCACAAAACCCCCATATCTGACCCCCAATCCGACACCATTAGACCTCCAATCAGACCCCCATTAGACCTCCAGACCCCCAATCAGGCCTCCATTAGACCACCAGACCCCCATTAAACCTCCAGGCCCCCAATCAGACCTCCAGACCGCCCGTTAGACCTTTCCAGACCCCCAGTCAGACCTCCAGATCCCCATATCAGACCTCAGATCAGACTGTAAAATAAATAAATTGATTAACTTACCTCTAATGCCATCACTCTCCCGGTCCTGGCTCTCTTCTCAGGGCCCGCGCTGCAGTCACCTGACTGCCTGCACATCAGGTCATGGTGCACTTTATATTTCTTGATGCTGCAGGCAGCCAGGACACAACAGCGTGGAACCTCAGAAGAGCAAGCAGGAGGAGGGAGTAAGTATTGTACAGCGCTCACTGTGCTTCACTCCCCCATCTCCTGCATACTAGTGAGCGCTTCCATAATGGAGGCGTTCACTAGTATTCCCTTTATAAGATGCACTGCTTCTTATAAAGGGAAATATACAGCACCATTGGCAAGGGAGGCCCCCTGGCTTAGGGGCACAGTCGCAACTGCGACTGCTGCGACCCCTATAGCTATGCCAGTGCCTCTCCCCCATGGAGTAAACTCTTCTACCACCAGTTGTTTTCCATTCTTTTGATTAGACCTTTTCTTTTTTAGGCTAGTTGCACACTAGCGTTAAAATCTTCCTGCAGGCTGTTCCGGCAGAGGAACTGCCTGCTGGAGTTCATCATATCCGGAATAAAAGGATACTTCCTTTCCCTGCTGGAGCCATTGACTATAATGGGACTAGGTGGGGATCCGGCCGGTTTCTGGCATTAGTGCTGGGATTCGGACGGACAGAAAGCCATGCTTGCAGCATTTTTTGTCTGGACAAACCCCGCACTACTGCCAGAAACAGGGGTGTGGCGGTGCTACGGCGGATACTATGAACCCCTCTGCCGGAACTGCCTGCTATAAGATTTTAACTCTAATGTGCCTTGCTCAGTTTTCTTTGCACTTGCCAGTGTTAGCGGTTTATGAAGTTGACCTTCTACCTGTAAATTTTGTTTTTCAGCTGCTGAAGGATCACAGACATATCGATGGCATTGAGAACAGTCAAGTGGTGATCACTACTAGGGTTGACTTAACTTTCGGGATTGTAGGATTGTTTTCTAAATTGTATATATATCTGCAATTTTTTTTCCTCTATTCTCAGCAAAACTTAGAGTGCAATTTTGATGTATTTGGATACGACATGTAATTTAATGGCTCCATCTATTGCACAGTTTAGTCTCTATGTCTTAAAGGGTTTCTGTCATCAGATTTAACCCTATTAAGCTAGCTGACATTAGCGATGTGCTAATGTCAGCTAAACCTAACTAGCCTACTTTTATCTATGCCCCCGTTAAGCCAGAAATCTAACTTTTATAATATGCTAATTAGCCTTTAGGAGCAGGGGGGGGGGGGGGCGCGTTGTTCCTGCTCCTAGAGGCTCCGTTCTCCCACCTTTGTCGCCTCCCTCCAAGTCCTGATTGACAGGGCCAGGCAGCGCTCGCATCTGTCTGCCAGCCCTGTGCTCTGGTGAAATCTTGCGCCATTCAGCATTGCGCTCAGGCGCAGTGAGGGAAAGACGCTCGAAGGCAGATGCGAGAGCTGCCTGGCCCTGTCAATCAGGACTTGGAGGGAGGCGACAAAGGTGGGAGAACGGAGCCTCTAGGAGCAGGAACAACGCCCCAACCCCCCCCCCCCCCCCACTCCTAGAGGCTAATTAACATATTATAAAAGTTAGATTTCTGGTGTAACGGGGGCATATATAAAAGTAGGAATAGGCTAGTTGGGTTTAGCTGACATTAGCACATCGCTAATGTCAGCTAGCTTAATAGGGTTAAATCTGGTGACGGAAACCCTTTAAATAGTCTGCAATGTGCCAAGTGTGAATGTACGTTACTGGTCGAGTAGAACTTAGTTACTGTAAATCTTCGTCATAGGGACATGGAGCAAACCTTAACAGTTTAATACACTTCCAGGTTAACCTTTTGCAATACATTATGAGTCTACTGCGTCATACAGGGGCGGTAGGACTCATGAAGTGACTTTAATATCAGCGCTACAATAGAATACTGTAGGTTGTACAGCGTCTAGCTACTAAAGTGTGCTTTACTATACCGGCCGCTGGCCTAAAATCTTTACTACCAAATACTCTTAAGATTTCAGGATACTCGCGGCCGCTCTATTATTCTGTGGTGGAAGACCTGCTGCTGTGTGGTTGTCATTTTAAATAATGTATAGTAACAAGATGCAGGAGGAAAACAATCACAGGTCATGTTCCAAAGGCTTGTTAAAGGGGTTGTTCACTCCTAGGGATCTTTTCAGCAGAACCCCCAGTGTGGCCAGACCTGTGGTGGCAATCATACTTACCTGGTCCCTGCAAATGGGTTCCAGCTCGATCTCTCCATCTCTCGGGTGCAGCATGTCTTGGGTCTTCCCATGTGAACATTCAGTTTGACGCAAGTCATGTGGCCGCTACAACGGTGACATGTCAGCCATTTGTCATGTCACTGGGTCATGTGATGCATGACTGACACATTACCACCGCAGCCAGTCAAACAGGATGTTGATGTGTGTTGACCCGAGAAATGTGGCACCTGAGGGGGATCGATGGAACTGGATCCTGGTGGGGGGGATCAGGTAAGTATGCCTGCTACCATGGGTCCAACCATTGTGGGGGGTCTAAAAAAAGGTCCACAGGGGTGAACAACCCCTTTAAGGAGTCAGACACTGACTTAAAGGGAGCTATTTGCAATAGGTAGCACTAGAGTGAGAGAGTTTTCTTTCCCTGTGAGGGAGGTACCTGCATATTTATTACCCATGGAGCATTGCCAATAAGTTTTCATGATGGCTGATCTCCCTAAAGACGTTTTCGGAGATTCAGAGATTAATGACCTATCCTCAGGTCATCTTTGATCACTCTTTGTCAAGCTTACATGTATGATGGTTTGTATAGACACTGTCTGCTGCCCTAGGCTTGGGAGGAGACATCCAATTTCACTTGCAGAAAATGGATCACTATGCATCACTCTTCTAATCAGACAATCTGTCCATGCAGAGGTTCACCTCTACTCAATTCTTGCTGTCATTCCAGTTCATCATTGTTCTCCCAATCACTGGGACACAAAACGTTTAACAGTGCTGGATCACGTTGATGGTCCATGCCCACCACTGTCCTGCTCCTCTGGGTGGCACTCCACTTACCCAGCTCCTGGTGACCATATGACCCGGAGGCGATGGCCCTATTCTTCTCTCCAGCAGAAGGTCCAGGCAGCAGAGTTCTAGGTGTCTCTGTCTCTCTCTGCTATCCGCTGCAGGCTGCATTCCCTGGCTAGGTCTCCAGTCTGCTTGTAGGGTGCATGCACGCTCCCCATCTTGATTTTGAAGGACTAGCATGTGTGCACTCTAATACTTTCCCAGCTTATGGCTGGATATCTCTGGGTACTTAAGGTACCTTCCCCCATGGGAGGGTGCCTGAGCAATAGGTTTATCTAGCTTGCTAGTTCCTGCAAAGGCATGTTGTTCCATTTGTCTGCCTGTGTATTGACCTCGGCCTGTTTCTGACTCTAACCCCCACTGCCTGAACGTTGCCAAATTATCATATTGACCCTTTGCTGCCTGCTCTGACCACGGCCTGTCCCCGACTATGGCTTTTCTGTATCACTCGGTGCTCTGCATCATTGTCCCTGACCTCCGTGGGTCTGCTGTATGCCACTGAAGGACTACTCCAGCCTGGTGACCCCCTGCAGCGAAGGGGTTAAATGCAGGGGTTAAATGGTAATACTATGGGACTGCCAGGATAAAGCCCTTAGAATTAGCCAAAAGTAAAACCTATTGGTTGACAATGCTTTCATGCCCACTTCTCATAACATGCTGACTTCTCGCCCTAGGAGCATGGCAATCTTTGGAGTGATAAACCAAGGTCTCTCAGTTCAGGGATTCTGTCCCTCTCGAGTGGCGATAATTGGCATGCCGACGAACATCGCTCGATCATTCCACATAACTTGATCCTAATTTTGTGGTTTTCCGTAGCAAAAAATCTGGCTTTTATACCCCTCCTTATTAGAGCTAGGTGCTTGAAAATGAAGATCTTAGCGATACCTGCTTCTTGGTTTGTACTTCTTGGTGAGCAATTTCAATGTTGAGAAGTGTATGTTACAAAGCTTCTAGGATGCTTTCCCAAACTCTTTACTCCAGCAATTGAGCTCACTTGCTTAAAATGGTTGTCTGAGACGTGCACATTGACATACAGGTGTACAGCACCACTGCGAACAGTGATTAGGTACAGATTGCGGTCATGTGTCATATAGCAGCATGTCATTGCTGCAATTTGCGAATGAGCAGCGGAAGAAGTACCGAAGAAGAACCACAGTGAGCGATGCTAGAGACAGGGATGAGCATAACATGATTTTTTATGTTAGGTTATTGGAGGGCTTGCTCTGGATTCTTAATTGTTTTGCATGACCCATTTAGTTTATCTACTCCTATTAAAACATTTTGCAGAAGACCTTATCCCTAACGTCTTACAATCCTGCCAAGCCTAATGTCTGGTTTGAATATACCACACAATCACCTGCACACATACATTATATTTTGTAAGGCTGGGTTTCCATGAGGCAGCCAAAACTGTGCACTTCCATGGTGCTCAATGGCTGCGCAAATTTGAAGGTAATAGGTCCTTTAAATCCACAGATGGCATTTCGGCAATGCACTGTTGCCCCGTAGAGTCCTCGCCTAACATAATTTTTTTTTTATAGAAATTGATTTTGGTTTTTAGGTTAGAGGCCCTCACCTTCCCTGTTTTCAAATTGATGTAATAAAATCTCTAGGCACCTTGTACAGCGAGCCCTTGATAAGCTAGTGTGAAGGATAGAATAGGTAGTGACTCTAACGATTTCATGTGTCAGGGTGGTCTCACTAAGGCCATTGTTCCCTAGTGCTGATACAACTAGTGGAGGGTACACCTGTTCCTTCTTGATTCTGAGATTTCCTGCTTGATGGCATATGGGGTGCCCGTGATGTTACCTGTCCACATGGGTGCAAGGCAGGGCATGTAGTGTAATGGCCAGTGTATGGTGTAGTAGGAGTCTGAAAACCAGGACAGAGTTAGAAGAATAAATGTCTATTTTTAGTGCAAAATAGGGGTTGTTGTATATCCAACAACAATCTGGACGCAATTCAAATTCTTTTCCCAGATAGCTTGGTATGGAGGCTGGCAAAGTGGCACTTTTGGTATTTCATTTTTCTAAAGTCTCTCTAAAGAATCTCTGGGTGATAACTATAATCTGGCAATTATAGCTGTAGTGTTCACTGTGGGATACAGATCTTTAGAGACATGTCTTGCAAGGACGTGATTAAGTGTGATGGATGTCTTAACAGTAATCCCTCACAAGCAGCAAAGTCTGGTGAGCTGTAGTTGTAGGTTACCTTGATGACTCCTATGCTCGGCTATGCAATTTTCTAAGTTCTAAATACTATAGCGGGAAATCTGCTTCTCCTATTATCACCAGTTCACCACATAGAAGAGGAAATATTAGAATAGGTCCACAAGTTTACCCTGTGAAACATAAGGCCTCAGTGTTTGTTTTACACACCCCTCCCTTTGCATGATATCTGGGTGATTCACCCACCTTTTTGTTTGCCAAGAATGCAGTTCTCTTGAAGAGAGGTGTCTTGCAGAGGTTATTTCAAACCAAAAGGTTCGGGAGCACCCAGTGCTGGGTATACTCATTACCAGTGCCCCGTAGAAGGTGCATGGTCCACCTCTAAGGTATATAATAATATTTTCATACTACTCACTCACTCATAACAATTAAGCTTTGCACTCCCATCAGCTTCTTACTTCATGCATTCTAAACCCCACTCAGCTACAGATTATCCTTCATATGAAAGGCTTTGTCTACAGTATATAATATAGACCTCCCCACAATGCTGCCAGTTATGTGTACAACATAAATGCTGTGGCCCCTAAATATAAAATACATTATATGGATGGATGGGAGGTAGACCTGGGAGTTACAATGCTTGTACTAAGATAACAAGACTATGGCACCATGGATAGCAAGGGTAGTTGACAGATGTATCTGGTAGAGTCCCCTCTCAAGCATCAAATCCACACAGTCCCCAGCAGAGTTCATCTTTTACTTAGGTGTATCACCTCAATGTTTTCATTTATTATTATACTATAAAATGTCCTATGTTGAGTTTTTAACCCCTTAAGGACCCTCGCCGTACATGTACGGCGGGCTGATCGGCTGGGTGCAGGAGCTGTGCCAGCCCGATTAGCGGCACGGACCTGGCAGTCACTGACAGCCGGTCCCCTGCTGCATACGCTGGCATTGGTGAAAACACTGATGCCGACGTGATAACCCCTTGTATGCCAAGGCCAAAGATGACCGCGGCATGCAGAGTGTTCGCAGAGGGTAGGGGTGATCTCCGCTTCCCCATTGGGTCCCCGCGCTGCAGTGGCGGGGACCCAATGGCAGAGAAGGCAAGCCAGATGCCTTCCATAGGCATCGGGGCTTGCCTTCTACGGAAGCCTGTGAGATCCACCCCTTAGGCTGGGTTTCACAGGCAGGCTGTCAGCATAAAAGGTTGTATTGTAATGCATTGCAGAGGGGATCAGACCCCATAGTGGGACAAAAAAAAAAGTTTCAAGTTTCAAGTTAAAAAAAAATACAAAAAAATACAAAAATAAAACATAAAATTGGAGAAAAAAAAGAAAACCAGACATAATAGTTATTTCCGCGCCGGCTGTACAAAAATAGATCCATCCCCTCACCTGAACGGCGTAGAAAAAATAAAATAAAAACTGTGCTAAAACAATCATTTTTTTGTCACCTTACATCACAAAAAGTGCAACACCAAGCAATCAAAAAGGCGTATGCCCCAAAAATAGTACCAACCAAAGCATCACCTCATCCCGCAAAAAATGAGCCCCTACATAAAGCAATCAGGCAAAAAACTATGGCTTAGAATGTGGAGACACTAAAACATGATTTTTTTGGTTTCAAAAATGCTTTTGTGTTAAAAGTGAAAAAAAAGTAGACATATTACGTATCGCCATGTCCAAAACAACCAGGTCTATTAAAATATGACATGACCTAACCCCTCAGGTGAACACCGTAAAAAAAAAAAAAAACTGTGTCAAAAAAGCAATTTTTTGTCACCTTAGATCACAAAAAGTATAATGCCAAGCGATCAAAAAGTCATATGCACCCTTAAATCATACCAATCAAATTGTCATCTCATCCCGCAAAAAATTAGATCCTACATAAGACAGTCGCCCAAAAAATAAAAAAAACTTAAAGAATATACAGATACTATAAAATCATTTTTTTTTTCAAAAAGTCTTTATTATGTAAAACTGAAACAAACAACAAAAAAATTGTCTTATTTGGTATTGTCGCGTCCGTAACAACCTGCTCTATAAAAATAGAACATGATCTAACCTGTCAGATAAACATTGTAAAAAGCAAAAAATAAAAACTGTGCCATAACAGCTATTTTTTGTTACCTTGCCTCATAAAAAGTGTAATATAGAGCAGTCAAAAATCATATGTACCCTAAAATAGTACCAACAAAACTGCCACCTTATCGCGTAGTTTCCAAAATGGGGTCACTATTTTGGAGTTTCAACTCTAGGGGTGCATCAGGGGGTCTTCAAATGTAACATGGCAACTTAAAATCATCCCAGTGAAATATGCATTCCAAAAACCATATGGCGTTCCTTTCCTTCTGCTCCCGGCTGTGTGCCTGTACAGCAATTTACGTAAAGACCACGGCACTCGTATTTAAAGTAATCAGAAATGGTTCATTTATTGTCCACCCGATGCCTCCAGATTCACAGTACTAAGGCCGTGAACAAGGTCCGAAACGTTGGCCAATGTTATAAGATTCAATTTTGGGATGGACAATAAATGAACCATTTCTGATTACTTTAAATACGAGTGCCGTGGTCTTTACCTATATCCATATTGACCATTACCACTGAGCACCGACAGTTACACAAGGAGTGCCATCCACTACAAACTATTGTACAGCAATTTACGACCACATATGGGGTGTTTCTGTAAACTACAGAATAAGGGTAATAATTATTGAGTTTTGTTTGGCTGTTAACCCTTGCTTTGTTACTGGAAAAAATGGATTCAAATGAAAAAAAGTGAAATTCAGACATTTCATCTCCATTTTCCTTTAATTCTTGTGGATCACCTAAAGGGTTAACAAAGTTTGTAAAATCAGTTTTGAATACCTTGAGGGGTGTAGTTTCTAAAATGGGGCGATTTATGTAAGCCCCACAAAGGGACTTTAGACCTGAATTGATCCCTAAAAATTGGGTTTTGGACATTTTCTTAAACATTTTAAGATTTGCTTAAAAACTTTTAAGCCTTCGAACGTCCCAAAAAAAAAAAAAAATTTAATTTACAAAATGATCCAAACATGAAGTAGACATATGGGAAATGTAAAGTAATAACTATTTTAGGAGATATCACTATCTGTTTTAAAAGCAGAGAAATTGAAATTTTAAAAATTGCAAATTTTTAGAAATTTTTAGAAACTTTTGTTACATTTGGTATTTTTTTTATAAATAAAAATGAAATATTTTGACTCAAATTTACCACTGTCATGAAGTACAATATGTGACAAGAAAACAATCTCAGAATGGCTTGGATACTTATAGCGTTTTAAAGTTATCACCACATAAAGTGACACATTTTGTCAGATTTGCAAAAAATGGCCTGGTCCTTAAGGTGAAAAATGGCAGGGTCCTGAAGGCGTTAAGGCAGCAGTGCAGTTTTGGTAATCCAGTCAAACTTAGGCCAGACATTCTAAGGGCTCATTCACACTTCAGTAAATCATGGACGTGTGCAGTCCATGTTAACCATGAACAACACATGGATCAATTGATTTTAATACGTTTTTTTTTACACAACAGTGGTTTTGTACTGATCATGGATCATGCACTACCCATTGAAGCATGCCCATTGAAGTTTATGGGTCAGTAAAAACCACTGATAGAACATGGAGTGTCGTGGCCTCTTCAAACAGTTGATTGGAGGTGGTGCCTGGTGTTGGACCTCCACCAATCAGGTATTGATGACACCTCCTTTAACTACCAAAGCACCATAGTCTTTCAACAATTAGCATCTTTTCAGGCACAAGTTTCAATTTCTGCATATGAAATATACCATAATTCCTCATTTAGGTGTGTAATTTCTTTTGCTATATTATATTACACTAGTTTTCACATGAATTGATATAATGTAATACCTAGATAACCTTGTTCTGCAAATAATAGAGCGGGGGATGTAGTGCTCTATAATTTGTCGGACTGTAGATGGGAAAGATGGGTGACAGCAACTGGTGGCTGCAATAATGGCGATCACCTTGCTTTTACTGAAGCAGATATAACTATTTAATGGCTGAATGTAATTGTTATAGTCTGACAGCGGAGAACAACTCAGACTGATCATCTTTCTCCTTATAAGAGCCTATATGTTTAGATACATTTTCTGTTTATATTCTTAGTTGTCATTTTTATGCAGTTATGTTCCTTGTCCTGTAGGTGGCAGCAGCTTGCAATGAAATCTATTTGTGCACTGGAATGTGATAAGAACATGTAAAGGGCGTTCACAGTGTAAAATTTGATTTGTGTTTTATACTGCAGCCTATTTATGTCTACTTGCTCATATCTTCTGTGAACTGCTGCTAAGTATTACAAGTTCCATCCACCTACAATGCAATTTACAGTAAAAATCCAATCAATGTGCATTTGAAGGTGTTGTTAGGGTTTAAAAACCATATGGCGTTCCAAAAACCATATGGCGTTCCTTTCCTTCTGCTCCCGGCTGTGTGCCTGTACAGCAATTTACGTAAAGACCACGGCACTCGTATTTAAAGTAATCAGAAATGGTTCATTTATTGTCCACCCGATGCCTCCAGATTCACAGTACTAAGGCCGTGAACAAGGTCCGAAACGTTGGCCAGTGTTATAAGATTCAATTTTGGGATGGACAATAAATGAACCATTTCTGATTACTTTAAATACGAGTGCCGTGGTCTTTCCCTTTATCCATATTGACCATTACCACTGAGCACCGACAGTTACACAAGGAGTGCCATCCACTACAAACTATTGTACAGCAATTTACGACCACATATGGGGTGTTTCTGTAAACTACAGAATAAGGGTAATAATTATTGAGTTTTGTTTGGCTGTTAACCCTTGCTTTGTTACTGGAAAAATGGATTCAAATGAAAAAAAGTGAAATTCAGACATTTCATCTCCATTTTCCTTTAATTCTTGTGGATCACCTAAAGGGTTAACAAAGTTTGTAAAATCAGTTTTGAATACCTTGAGGGGTGTAGTTTCTAAAATGGGGCGATTTATGTAAGCCCCACAAAGGGACTTTAGACCTGAATTGATCCCTAAAAATTGGGTTTTGGACATTTTCTTAAACATTTTAAGATTTGCTTATAAACTTTTAAGCCTTCGAACGTCCCAAAAAAAAAAAAAATTTAATTTACAAAATGATCCAAACATGAAGTAGACATATGGGAAATGTAAAGTAATAACTATTTTAGGAGATATCACTATCTGTTTTAAAAGCAGAGAAATTGAAATTTTAAAAATTGCAAATTTTTAGAAATTTTTAGAAACTTTTGTTACATTTGGTATTTTTTTTATAAATAAAAATGAAATATTTTGACTCAAATTTACCACTGTCATGAAGTACAATATGTGACAAGAAAACAATCTCAGAATGGCTTGGATACTTATAGCGTTTTAAAGTTATCACCACATAAAGTGACACATTTTGTCAGATTTGCAAAAAATGGCCTGGTCCTTAAGGTGAAAAATGGCAGGGTCCTGAAGGCGTTAAGGCAGCAGTGCAGTTTTGGTAATCCAGTCAAACTTAGGCCAGACATTCTAAGGGCTCATTCACACTTCAGTAAATCATGGACGTGTGCAGTCCATGTTAACCATGAACAACACATGGATCAATTGATTTTAATACGTTTTTTTTTACACAACAGTGGTTTTGTACTGATCATGGATCATGCACTACCCATTGAAGCATGCCCATTGAAGTTTATGGGTCAGTAAAAACCACTGATAGAACATGGAGTGTCGTGGCCTCTTCAAACAGTTGATTGGAGGTGGTGCCTGGTGTTGGACCTCCACCAATCAGGTATTGATGACACCTCCTTTAACTACCAAAGCACCATAGTCTTTCAACAATTAACATCTTTTCAGGCACAAGTTTAAATTTCTGCATATGAAATATACCATAATTCCTCATTTAGGTGTGTAATTTCTTTTGCTATATTATATTACACTAGTTTTCACATGAATTGATATAATGTAATACCTAGATAACCTTGTTCTGCAAATAATAGAGCGGGGGATGTAGTGCTCTATAATTTGTCGGACTGTAGATGGGAAAGATGGGTGACAGCAACTGGTGGCTGCAATAATGGCGATCACCTTGCTTTTACTGAAGCAGATATAACTATTTAATGGCTGAATGTAATTGTTATAGTCTGACAGCGGAGAACAACTCAGACTGATCATCTTTCTCCTTATAAGAGCCTATATGTTTAGATACATTTTCTGTTTATATTCTTAGTTGTCATTTTTGTGCAGTTATGTTCCTTGTCCTGTAGGTGGCAGCAGCTTGCAATGAAATCTATTTGTGCACTGGAATGTGATAAGAACATGTAAAGGGCGTTCACAGTGTAAAATTTGATTTGTGTTTTATACTGCAGCCTATTTATGTCTACTTGCTCATATCTTCTGTGAACTGCTGCTAAGTATTACAAGTTCCATCCACCTACAAAGCAATTTACAGTAAAAATCCAATCAATGTGCATTTGAAGGTGTTGTTAGGGTTTAAAAAAAATGTGAAAAGCTTTTATTTGGCATAGCAGCAAAGACCAGTGTACTTTAGTGAAGTTGAAGTTTTTGGAAGAAAACGTTCTCTAATAAAAAAAATTGCATGCTAACCTGCATTACAAAACTCTCTGTTTCATATGGAAAGAGTAGATTGTAATACTATTAATAATTTTGTAATGACTCCTGTTATTAATGATCCTGTAGAGATCATGTATTATTCCATGGCACTATACTAATGGAGTGTGCAGGGTGTTTGTATCTGCCTAAGGAAGTCTATATAGAAAGATTTTTTCAAGGTCATATATGGAGGAGAGGAGGTTCACTGTTGTTGCAAGGTTACTTAGCTGCCCCCTTCACGGAGGGACATGGTTCTTATTTCCCTTCCCCTCTTATTTCACCCTTCTCCTTTACCATTGAATTTCTGTGGAGAGTTGGGGGTTCACCCATATCTACACCATGTGTAGTGCGCAAAGTGGCAAATATTTTTTGCACTAGGCCACACCTCTAACTCCACCCAAACACATAACTATACAACTAATCCTACCCAGTCCCCTAAATGCCCTCACATAGCAATTATTCCTCATTTATGCCACCACACAGTAGTTATGCCCACATTGTGCCCCCTTTAAAGGTTATGCCCAGATATGTGCCCCCTCACAATAGTTATACCCACATATGTGCCCCTCACAGTAGTTATGGCCAGATATGTGCCCCTGAAAGTAGTTTTGCCAGATATATGCCCCTTCACCGTAATGTCCAGATATGTGCCCTCACAGTAGTTGTGCCCAGATATGTGCCCCCTCACAGTAGTTATGCAGAGATATGTGCCCCCTCACAGTAGTTATGCAGAGATATGTGCCCCCTCACAGTAGTTATGCAGAGATATGTGCCCCCTCACAGTAGTTATGTGAAGATATATGCCTCCTCACATCAATATGTCCAGTTATGTGCCCCCTCACAGTAATATGCCCAGGTATATGCCCCCTTCACAGGAAGTTAAAAAAAGAAACTCTGCATATTCATCTGGTTCCTCCGATGATCTCTCCAGCAGCAGCAGGATACACTGAGCTGCTGGTCTGTGTAGGAGGAGGAGGAGCACAGCTGACTCCTGGCCGGCCCGCCCTCTGCACAGACCATCAGTGGACGGCTCTCTGCTTCAGCTTTACAGGCAACTGTATCTGTGTCCTATGGAAGCAGAGACAGCTGCCTGAGAGCAGGACATACTTCCCCCTGTTCCGGGATCGCGGGACAGCCACTGAAATCTGGGACTGTTTTGCCAGATCTGGGATGGTTGGGAGGTATGAGTTCACCCTATCTGTAAAAAGGTGCAATAGGGTCTTAACTTTGATGCAGGCCCCCTTCATTCTACCAAATAGCTATGACATGTGAAAGCATGGACTTCACAAGACCTTTAAAGGTGTCCTGTGGTATCTGGAGACAAGACATGAGCAACAGATCCTTTAACCCCTGTAATGTTAGGCAGATATACCTTCAAAAGTGAGTCCATGCACTCAGTGGCGTAGCGTGGGGGGGAGACCAGAGGGCTGTGCCAACTTGCAAGGGGGCACAGGGATAACACAATCATGCCACCTGAGACGCAACATCACACCGCTGGGCAACCCGCCAAACCAGAATATAGGGTGCTAAAAATGTTATTCTCCTGTAAAGGACAAGCACATTGTCCTGTGGGGAGAAAGCCCTGTCTGCAAGATGGCCAGCAAAACTGAGTGGAGGAGACCTGCCTTCTCAAGGCGCTGCACAACTGCAGTTATAATCCTGAATGGGCATCTTATTTACATCATAATATGTGGCCTGTATTGCAGACAGCAGGAGTGTGTGTGGGGGCATTATATATATATATATATATATATATATATACCTGTGGCAAAGGGAACCAATATATATACTGAGGTCACAGGGGGACATTATATATATACTGGAGCATTGCAGGGAGGCATCATACACTGCTCAAAAAAATAAAGGGAACACAAAAATAACACATCCTAGATCTGAATTAATTAAATATTCTTCTGAAATACTTTGTTCTTTACATAGTTGAATGTGCTGACAGCAAAATCACACAAAAATGTAAAAATGGAAATCAAATTTTTCAACCCATGGAGGTCTGGATTTGGAGTCACACTCAAAATTAAAGTGGAAAAACACACTACAGGCTGATCCAACTTTGATGTAATGTCCTTAAAACAAGTCAAAATGAGGCTCAGTAGTGTGTGTGGCCTCCACGTGCCTGTATGACCTCCCTACAATGCCTGTGCATGCTCCTGATGAGGTGGCGGACGGTCTTATAGAAACATAGAAACATAGACATAGAAACATAGAATGTGTCGGCAGATAAGAACCATTTGGCCCATCTAGTCTGCCCAATATACTGAATACTATGGATAGCCCCCGGCCCTATCTTATATGAAGGATGGCCTTATGCCTATCCCATGCATGCTTAAACCCCTTCACTGTATTTGCAGCTACCACTTCTGCAGGAAGGCTATTCCATGCATCCACTACTCTCTCAGTAAAGTAATACTTCCTTATATTACTTTTAAACCTTTGCCCCTCTAATTTAAAACTGTGTCCTCTTGTGGTAGTTTTTCTTCTTTTAAATATGCTCTCTTCCTTTACCGAGTTGATTCCCTTTATGTATTTAAAAGTTTCTATCATATCCCCTCTGTCTCTTCTTTCTTCCAAGCTATACATATTGAGGTCCTTTAACCTTTCCTGGTAAGTTTTATCCTGCAATCCATGTACTAGTTTAGTAGCTCTTCTCTGAACTCTCTCTAGAGTATCTATATCCTTCTGGAGATATGGCCTCCAGTACTGCGCACAATACTCCAAGTGAGGTCTCACCAGTGTTCTGTACAGCGGCATAAGCACTTCACTCTTTCTACTGCTTATACCTCTCCCTATACATCCAAGTATTCTGCTGGCATTTCGTGCTGCTCTATTACATTGTCTTCCCACCTTTAAGTCTTCTGAAATAATTACTCCTAAATCCCTTTCCTCAGATACTGAGGTCAGGACTGTGTCAAATATTCTATATTCTGCCCTTGGGTTTTTACGCCCCAGGTGCATTATCTTGCACTTATCCACATTAAATTTCAGTTTCCAGAGTTCTGACCATTCTTCTAGTTTTCCTAAATCCTTTTCCATTTGGCGTTTCCCTCCAGGAACATCAACCCTGTTACATATCTTTGTGTCATCAGCAAAAAGACAAACCTTACCAGCGAGGCCTTTTGCAATATCACTTATGAAGATATTAAACAAAATCGGTCCCAGTACAGATCCCTGTGGAACCCCACTGGTAACATTACCTTGTTTTGAATGTTCTCCATTGACTACAACCCTCTGTTGTCTGTCACTCAGCCACTGCCTAATCCACTCAACAATATGGGAGTCCATGCTCAATGACTGCAGTTTATTGATAAGTCTTCTATGTGGGACAGTGTCAAAAGCCTTACTAAAATCTAGATATGCGATGTCTACTGCACCTCCACCGTCTATTATTTTATTCACCCAGTCAAAAAAATCTATAAGATTTGTTTGACATGATCTCCCTGAAGTAAACCCATGTTGTTTTTCATCTTGCAATCCATGGGATTTTAGATGTTCCACAATCCTATCCTTTAATAGGGTTTCCATTAATTTGCCTACTATTGATGTCAGACTCACTGGTCTATAGTTGCTCGATTCCTCCCTACTACCTTTCTTGTGAATGGGCACGACATTTGCCAATTTCCAATCTTCCGGGACGACTCCTGTTACTAATGATTGGTTAAATAAATCTGTTAACGGTTTTGCCAGCTCACCACTAAGCTCTTTTAATAATTTTGGGTGTATCTCATCAGGCCCCTGTGACTTATCTGTCTTCACCTTAGACAGCAAACTTAGAACATCTTCCTCTGTAAAGATACATGCATCAAACGATTTAATAGTCATTCTTTCTAGTGGAGGTCCTTCTCCTTTTTCTTTTGTAAAAACTGAACAGAAGTATTCATTAAGGCAGTCGGCTAGCCCTTTATTCTCTTCTACATACCTTCCGTCCTTTGTTTTTAATTTAGTTATTCCTTGTTTTAATTTCCTTTTTTCATTTATATATCTGAAGAATGTCTTATCCCCTTTTTTCATAGACTGAGCTAGTTTTTCTTCTGCCTGCGCTTTAGAAGTTCTTATAACTTGCTTGGCCTCTCTCTGCCTAATCTTGTAGATTTCCTTATCTTCATTGCTCTGGTTTTTTTTATAATTACAAAATGCTAGCTTTTTATTTTTAATGATTTGGGCCACTTCTGCTGAGTACCACATTGGTCTCCTCCTTTTTTTGCTTTTACTGACGAGTCTAATGCAATTTTCTGTTGCCTTCAATAATGCACCTTTTAAGTAGTCCCATTTCTCCTGGACTCCATGTAATCCGTTCCAGTCTGATAAGGACTCATTTATGACTAATTTCATTTTTGAAAAGTCTGTTTTTCTAAAATCTAAAACTTTTGTTTTTGTGTGGTGGGACTCTTTCACAGTTCTTATATTAAACCACACTGACTGGTGATCACTAGATCCCAAGGTTTCGCCTACAATGACATCATATACCGAATCCCCGTTTGTGAATACCAAATCCAAAATGGCCTCCCTCCGGGTCGGATCTCCTCCCAGACCTGGACTAAAGCATCTGCCAACTCCTGGACAGTCTGTGGTGCAACGTGACGTTGGTGGATAGAGCGAGACATGATGTCCCAGATGTGCTCAATTGGATTCAGGTCTGGGGAACGGGCGGGCCAGTCCATAGCATCAATGCCTTCGTCTTGCAGGAACTGCTGACACACTTCAGCCACATGAGGTCTAGCATTGTCTTGCATTAGGAGGAACCCAGGGCCAACCGCACCAGCATATGGTCTCACAAGGGGTCTGAGGATCTCATATCGGTACCTAATGGCAGTCAGGCTACCTCTGGCGAGCACATGGAGGGCTGTGCGGCCCTCCAAAGAAATGCCACCCCACACCATTACTGATCCAATGCCAAACCGGTCATGCTGGAGGATGTTGCAGGCAGCAGAACGTTCTCCACGGCGTCTCCAGACTCTGTCACGTCTGTCACATGTGCTCAGTGTGAACCTGCTTTCATCTGTGAAGAGCACAGGGCTCCAGTGGCGAATTTGCCAATCTTGGTGTTCTCTGGCAAATGCCAAACGTCCTGCACGGTGTTGGGCTGTAAGCACAACCACCACCTGTGGACGTCGGGCCCTCATATCACCCTCATGGAGTCTGTTTCTGACCGTTTGGGCAGACACATGCACATTTGTGGCCTGCTGGAGGTCATTTTGCAGGGCTCTGGCAGTGCTCCTCCTGTTCCTCCTTGAACAAAGGCGGAGGTAGCGGTCCTGCTGCTGGGTTGTTGCCCTCCTACGGCCTCCTCCACGTCTCCTGATCTCCTGGTAGCGCCTCCATGCTCTGGACACTACGCTGACAGACACAGCAAACCTTCTTGCCACAGCTCGCATTGATGTGCCATCCTGGATACTGCACTACCTGAGCCACTTGTGTGGGTTGTAGACTCTGTCTCATGCTACCACTAGAGTGAAAGCACCGCCAGCATTCAAAAGTGACCAAAACATCAGCCAGGAAGCATAGGAACTGAGAAGTGGTCTGTGGGCACCACCTGCAGAACCACTCCTTTATTGGGGGGGGTCTTGCTAATTGCCTATAATTTCCACCTGTTGTCTATCCCATTTGCACAACAGCATGTGAAATTGATTGTCACTCAGTGTTGCTTCCTAAGTGGACAGTTTGATTTCACAGAAGTGTGATTGACTTGGAGTTACATTGTGTTGTTTAAGTATTCCCTTTATTTTTTTGAGCAGTGTATATACTGGTGGCACTACTAGAGGGCATTATTACTACTGCGGGGAACTAAAGGCAACATTATACTGGGGATATTATAATTACTGGCAGCATTACAGGGGCCATTATAAATGCTAGGCGCACTACAGGAGGCATTATAACTACTGGAAGCATTACAGGAGGACGTTATAATTACTGGGGCACTATAAGGCATTATAAATACTGGGGCCTAAATAGAAATTAGCACTGAGTGGGACTAAATCCTAAATGGGGATGATTACTGAGAGTGAGAATAAAAGGAGGCCTTAGTACCAAATAGATGTGTTCTGTGTGACAAATTATGCAGAGAAAAGTTGTGGTCAGTAGACGTCGTCAGAGTAATCTGTGCAGGATTGAGAATAAAGGAAAGAGAACAACTCCACTTAGATGAGTCATCACTGTAAGTCACTGAGTTGGGGTCTAAACAAGATTATTATTGATTGGGACCTAAATGGGTATGGTCATGGTGAAACGGTATTATTTATCCTTTAGATAGTGTTAGTATTTGTAATGTTGGTCTTGGCATACTGTGGGGCACAATTCTATATAAAAGGGGCATATCTATAGGTTAAGGGGCGCAATACTTGGCTTGCCCCAGGTGCTGGCAATCCACGCTACACCACTGTGTGCACTGCAACTGGTCTGGTGCTGACTACAGTGAGGTGCGAGACCAATTTACAATTAAAGGGTTTCTGTCAGGAGAAATAACGTTATGTAGCTGACTGACATTAGGGATGTGCTAATGTCAGCAGTACATAACAGTGTGCTTTATAACTCACTGCCTGCCGCCGTTCTCTTAAAATAAAGACTTTTAAAATTTGTTAATGAGCCTCTTGTTGCTATGAGGGCGTTGCTTCAGCACCTAGAGGCTCGGTCTACGCACCCTTTGGCACGCCCAGGTCCAGTTGATTGACTTTCGAGTTCTCAGTGTCCCGTAAATCCCGCACCTGCGCCGTCTCGTTTAGTATTCGGCGCAGACGCAGTGAGTATAGAACGCGCTCCTGCTGCCGACTTCCTTCCTTCGGTGCAGTGAGGAAGCCGGAAGCAGGAGCGCGTCCTTCACTCACTGCGTCTGCGACAAATACTAAACGAGGCGGCGCAGGCGCGGGATTTACGGGACACTGAGGAGAACTCGAAAGTCAATCAACTGGACCTGGGCGTGCCAAAGGGTGCGTAGACCGAGCCTTTAGGTGCTGAAGCAACGCCCTAATAGCACCTAGAGGCTCATTAACATATTTTAAAAGTCTTTATTTTAAGAAAACGGCGGCAGGCAGGGAGTTATAAAGCACACTGTTATGTACTGCTGACATTAGCCCATAACGTTATTTCTCATGACAGAAACCCTTTAAGTGAAAAAAAAAGAAGCTATGATATCAGTGTCTGATTGGCAGGGGTGGCAAAATCATAATACATATCTTTTCCTTCATTGTTTTAACAGCATTACAAGTAGTGGTTGGCCGCAGAAGGTCCACTCTCCACATACTTAGACTGCCACACACAACAATGTAACCTACAGTACAGACCAAAAGTTTGGACACACCTTCTCATTCAAAGAGTTTTCTTTATTTTCATGACTATGAAAATTGTAGATTCACACTGAAGGCATCAAAACTATGAATTTACACATGTGGAAATATATACATAACAAACAAGTGTGAAACAACTGAAAATATGTCATATTCTAGGTTCTTCAAAGTAGCCACCTTTTGCTTTGATTACTGCTTTGCACACTCTTGGCATTCTCTTGATGAGCTTCAAGAGGTAGTCCCCTGAAATGGTTTTCACTTCACAGGTGTGCCCTGTCAAGTTTAATAAGTGGGATTTCTTGCCTTATAAATGGGGTTGGGACCATCTGTTGCGTTGAGGAGAAGTCAGGTGGATACACAGCTGATAGTCCTACTGAATAGACTGTTAGAATTTGTATTATGGCAAGAAAAAAGCAGCTAAGTAAAGAAAAACGAGTGGCCATCATTACTTTAAGAAATGAAGGTCAGTCAGTCAGCCGAAAAATTGGGAAAACTTTGAAAGTAAGGGCTATTTGACCATGAAGGAGAGTGATGGGGTGCTGCGCCAGATGACCTGGCCTCCACAGTCACCGGACCTGAACCCAATCGAGATGGTTTGGGGTGAGCTGGACCGCAGAGTGAAGGCAAAAGGGCCAACAAGTGCTAAGCATCTCTGGGAACTCCTTCAAGACTGTTGGAAGACCATTTCAGGGGACTACCTCTTGAAGCTCATCAACAGAATGCCAAGAGTGTGCAAAGCAGTAATCAAAGCAAAAGGTGGCTACTTTGAAGAACCTAGAATATGACATATTTTCAGTTGTTTCACACTTGTTTGTTATGTATATAATTCCACATGTGTTAATTCATAGTTTTGATGCCTTCATAGTCATGAAAATAAAGAAAACTCTTTGAATGAGAAGGTGTGTCCAAACTTTTGGTCTGTACTGTACATAAAGACACATGAGTCCTTATAGCTCAAAACATATAATAATCTTTGTTAAATTAATATACCAGACATAATAAAAAGAGATGAATTACTCAATGTAAAGTGCGGTACTACCCGAGGGAGAATATGGAGGCATAGTCTAAGTGGAGGGTAGCTGTAGAGAATAATTACTAGACTGCAAAATATATAATAGATAATTAATAACAAGTAATACTATGAATCAATAGCCAGTGCTAAACAATAATGCTAGCAATATCTCATAAATAACTCCCTCCTATAATAATATCCGATGGATAAATCATAAAAATAGTGATTACACATAATGCATAATCACCTCAGGAGAACCGCACACTCCAATGCGTTTCGGCAAAACCTTCATCTGGGGACATTTTACTATGTCTGGTATATTAATTTAATAAAGATGGTGATATGTTTTGAGCTATAAGGACTCAAGTGTTATTAGGTAGGTTAATTTACTAGGTTTATTTAGTTTAGATACTTTTTCCCTTATTTTAGGGTGTTAATATTTTTTCTCATGTTTGGTAACCTTTATGTGATAATGACATACAATAATGCCATGCGTCACCACGCTCAGGATTTCGGACGAGATCTTCAATCAAGATGGTAGCGCCTGGCCCATTGCGAGCAAATGTAGGAGGTAAGTATGATTTATTTTTATTTTTTTGTTTTTTACACTATTTCAGGTTAAATCGATTTGCTAACACGAAGTACGAGGAAATTCGGCTCGAATTCCACTTCGTTGGATTCGATTTGCTCACCCTACTGTTAAACTTTGCAAAGTATATCATGCAGTGAAGCCCCATCACTCTTACAGAAGTGTGGACTGTGGAAACCAATAGAGATTTATGACACGAGACTCATCAACCCAGATGTCACAGCCGATACATACATAACTATATGTACTAAAAGCTGATCTCAGGTTTGCATAACCCCCTCGCCTTACTACCTTACCCTCCCTCCCCACCTCACATGTTTTTACACAGTTAACTTAGTTAATATATCAGTTCTTTAGTTCTTTAACTAGTTATATACAGAATACAAGGCAACCTACCAAATATCATCTTGGCTACCCAGATAACCACCACCACAGAGCAATACAATTGTTAGGAAGCAAGACGCGTACCTAGCAACACGACTCAAATCATCTGTTTGCTAGCATCATTTATGGGACTTCCTATTGTTACTTAAGTATGCTGTATGCCCAGACTAGTCTTGCAATACTGCCATATGTGAAACGTACTGTATCACATTATATGTCCTATATAATTGCCTTGTGAATTGTACTATTGTTGTACTATTGTCATACTACAATATTGTATTACTGGAAAATGTTAAAACTTAATAAAAAGATAATTGAAAAGAAAAAAGAAGCGTGGACTGTGGCATTAAAGTTGATAGAGAGATTTACAGTGACTCCTCTATTGCTAAAAGTGTGACCTGTGGGAAAACCAAAGCAAAATCTCTATGCTAAAATGTGCTAGCGCCATATTCTGTGCAGATGCACATAGACTACATAAAAAAAACAACCTGCCATTTTTATTGGCAACAGATGCTTCAACTAAAGGCGCAACTAAGTGCTTTCCAATTGTTCTCAGATATTTCATTTTGAAAAAGGGGTGCAACATCAGCTGCTTGATTTTTACAGCGATAGTAATGAAACTTCTGAAGCTATAACCAACCAACTCCTCTCCAAGCTAGATCAGGCTGGTCTAGATTTGACCAAAATGTCTGCTTACACAGCAGATGCCAGTGTCAACTACGGAAAGCACAACAGCGTGTTTCAAAAACTGAAACAGTCTCATAAGGGCGTTGTTGCAGCAAACCGTCTTGCTCACAAAGTCCACAATACATCCAAGTATGCTGCAGGAAAACTGGATTTTGATGTTGAAAATGTTGTGCTCAAGGTGTATAGCCATTTCAGTATCTCAGCTGGTAGGACAGCACAACTGAGGGAATTCTGTGAATTTCTTGAAGTGGATGAATGTAATCTGTTGCGCCATGTTGTAACAAGGTGGTTGTCACTACTTCCATCTATTGACCGGATTCTTCTGAACTGGAAACCCCTGACAAGTTATTTCCAGAGTTTAGATGTGGAGGAATGCCCTAAAGTTCTGCAGGCATGTTTTGGCGAAAACACCTTTCTATTTCGCAGTCATACTCGGAAATTATTCTCTGACTGCATTAAAGCACTGGAGGCCAAATCCTTCTGTATCACTCCAGTGTACATACAAGCTAATGACGGATCTGAATGGCAAACTTGAGAGAAGACTTACAGATCATGTTTTTTGGCTTTCCTGTGAATACCAGACTGAAAGAGCTTACTCCAGATCTAGCTGATTTTGTTCTTTTCTACGAAAGGGCAAATAAATACTTAAATGACAGATATAATTTCTCTGAAAAGAGCTGCTACAGCCAAATATCTAAACTGAGTCTTGGAAGTCTGGTGCCATTTGGAGAATTGCCTGTTTTCTGCAAGGCATTGATATGGATGGCCTTTATGAGGAGTAGGCCATTGTAGAGACTGTTATTACTTCTCAGAAAACGCAAAAAGTTCACACTACAGTGATATTATATCATGAAAGTAGGACATTTAAGTAGAAGCAGCAATGCTGATTTCTTCATCTCAATCAATTTATTGAAACAAAAGCCAACACTAATGGTGGGTCTACCCCCACAAAAAATTTCAGTGTCTCAATAACTTGTCATGTGGCCTTGAGCATCAATTACAGCTTGACAACGACGTCTCCTGCAGTTCACAAGTCGACTTATTGTCTGCTGGGGGATGGCATCTCACTCTTCTTAAAGGGCGGCCCTTGGGTCATTGAGGTTCTGGTGTACAGAGTTACGAGCCTCTACATGGCGACTCAGCTGATCCCATAGGTTTTCAATGGGATTCAGGCCTGGAGAAAGTGCAGGCCACTTCGTCCAGCTTAGATGCTCCCTGGCCCATGCAAGATGATATCTGTGCCTGGTGGTCTAGTAAGATACCCTTCCAGGTCGTCTAGCACGAAGACCATGCTGATGTAAATGGTTTTGAATGGTCAGACATGACACTTGGGTGCCTCTCACCTCCCTTAAATGTGTCTGGCATTGTGTGGCATTCATCATCCTGTTCCAGTGTGGGATGTAGCCAAAGGACGTCCACTTCTATGCCTTTCTGTGACTCTTTCAGTCTCTCTGTATCTCTGCTGCAACCTGCTGATGACACTATGTGACACGCTAAGCTCAGGGGCCACTTCCGTCTGAGAACATCCTGCTTGAAGCCTCTCAATGGCGAGGTATTGTTGATTAATTGTTAGGTGTCGTCTTGGTCTGATGATGTAAAAATGTGAACAGCATGATGAGGAGGACTGTTTAAATACCAATTCTCATTGAACCATGAAATCTATTGGGCGATTTATGGATGAAACACCTGCTATGAATTTTGCCGTTAGGCTCCTTGTTAGAGAACAGCAAGTTATGCAAAAAGTACTGAAACATTGAACAGTTGGACATGTGCATTCAAAAGTTTAGAGAAGGTCACATTAGGTTCATCTGTAAAAATTAAAGTGCATTTGGGTACTTTCACACTAGCGTTATTCTTTTCTGGCATTGAGTTCTGTCCTAGGGGCTCAATACCGTAAAAGAACTGATCAGTTTTATTCTAATGCATTCTGAATGGAGAGCAATCCGTTCAGTATGCATCAGGATGTCTTCAGTTCAGTCTTTTTGCCATTTCAGGACGGAGAAAATACCGCAGCATGCTGCAGTTTTCTCTCCGGCCAAAAATACTGAACACTTGCCGGAATGCCAGATCCGGCATTAATTTACGTTGAAGTGTATTAGTGCTGGATCCGCAGACCGAAAAAAAAGAAAAAAAATTTTTTTCAACACCGGAGAGACGGATCCAGCATTTCAATGCATATGTCAGACGGATCCGCATCCAGATCCATCTGACAAATGCCATGAGTTTGCATACGTTTTGCCGGATCCAGCAGGCAGTTCCGGCGACGGAACTGCCTGCCGTAATCCTCTGCCGCAAGTGTGAAAGTACCCTTAGGTTCATCCTGAAATTTCACCCACAAGCCAAATATCCCTGACTTTTTTTGAATGTAGTAATGTAGTAATGCTCACACAGAGCGTGGGTTTTCTATAATGTCTTTAGCGTGGAGAAATGTGAGAGAAACCGGCTGGTGGTGGACAGTGTAAGGGCAGATCTTCAGATCTGCATGAACCTTGGAGAAGAATGTACAGAAGTATATAAGAAATTCCTGGCCGATGACAAACTCTTGGAGGCTGCGAGGAAAGGAGTGATATATCGAAAGTTAGGCTACTTTCACACTTGCGGCAGGACGGATTCGACATGCTGTTCACCATGTCGGATCCGTCCTGCGGCTATTTCACCGTGCCGCCAGACCGCCGCTCCGTCCCAATTGACTATAACGGGGGTGGAGCTCCGGCGCAGCACGGTGGTGTACTCCGAAAGCCGCCGGACTAAAAAGCCTGACATGCAGTAATTTTAGTCCGGCGGCCTGTCGCCGTGCACCGCCGTGCTGCGCTGGAGCTCCGCCCCCGTCCCCATTATAGTCAATGGGGACGGAGCGGCAGTCCGGCGGCACGGCGAAATAGCCGCAGGACGGATCCGACATGGTGAACAGCATGTCGGATCCGTCCTGCCGCAAGTGTGAAAGTAGCCTAAAAGCTAAGTTTGGTGAGTACAACATTTCTTACAGATTTCTTGTTTTATTTAGCTGATGCTGTAATATAGATTAAAGGGGTTATCCAAGTTCTATAATGCCCCCCCCCCCCCCATATGCTCAGGCCCCTCACAGAGGTTGTACTTACCTCGCTCCCTGCATCACCCGCGATGCTAGGGGGGCTCGTCCCTGTCACGGCCTGCTAATAGCTGCCCCCCCCCCCCCCCCCCCGGGGAGTTGCAGTGCCGGCCGTACCGGAATGAGAAGCAACGCAGGTGACGGGGAGCGAGGTAAGTACAACCTCTGTAAAGAGCCCGGATGTATGGGAGGGGGCATTATAGAACTTGGATAACCCCTTTAATGTTTCCATTCTGTGCATAATAATATCTGTATATGTATTCTGTATATTGTAGTATGTGCACTCTGTAGTATTGAACTATCGTTCCCCACTGTTCCCAATCCGATGTCCTCCTTTTCGGGGTGTGATGTCCACCATTTTGGGGTTCAGTAGGTGGCCACTCTAGGAGTGAGGGAAGACACAACCGTCTCACTTCCTCTGCAAACTAATGACTACCCTAGACTGAGCTAAACAGTCCACCTCCCAGCCTCCTCTAGGGGCTGCCTCAGGGTTGATTAACCCAGTAGGACCCATATAAAAACGATGCCTGGTATACGTAGCATTAAATAAGAATTTTGGAAATGTTCAATAATCTATTTACGGTTAGATGGAATTTGTGATCAATGTGGCAGAGCACTAAAGTTGTATAGATAGACCGGCACCACTGGTCTCCCCTGCAGGATAGAAATCGACACAATGACCAGTGTCAAATATTAGGACCATATTTAAAGAGGTCTATAGTCTTTTCACAACATACCACTGAGGAAGAAACAAACTCTGTTTCGAAATGCGTCTGGTTTGTGAATGCCGTCACGGAGATATTGAGGACGGTGTCTTTTCTTTCTTTCTTTTTGTGCACAAGAGAAATATCCACAGACTGGCATAAGGCGTTAAAGCAGGACTGAGGTTTGTGCGCGTGTGTCCTAAAGCGGCGTTGAGAGTAGCCCGCGAAGCTGTTCTGAGCCAGCTACGAGTGACGCGATCCGAACAAGGAACACACAGCGAGGACACACACAAGTGGTGGAGAATCCCGCAGAGAGGATCGCAGCCGTGAGTAACCTGCAACAACTATCTGGCTTGAGTATGAACATATTATGAACCATCAAACAACACAGCGCATGTATACCATTCTGCTTTTTTTCAACTGGTATTTTTTAAACTAGTACCGTAAAAATTGGATCACCAATTATTGTATTTTAATATTTTTATGTATGTTTATATATAGGATGAATTAAAACATTTACAGGAGATGTGTTAAGAGCCAGTCATATTAGTGAATTATTTGTAGCACTTGGTACCGTGGGCTCCACACCAGCTGGTGAGCTCCATCAAACAGTTAATGTATTTAAAGAGAGCCCGGCCGTCACCTCTCCTGACATATCAGTTTTAGAAACTACTTGTATTCCCCATGTAATACCAATTCTATAGCATCTATTCTTATGACTATGTTGTGCCATTCCTGTATTATTCCTGCTAGAGGTTTACAAATAAATTGCCAGCAGTCTTTAGTAAAGGTACAGCTGGGTGCTACCAGTAGTGGGTGTGTCTGAAGCTACCAGTAGTGGGTGTTACCAACTGGTAACACCCATCTGTACCTTCACTGCAGATTGCTGGAAATTAATTCATAACATCTTGTAGAAATAACATGGCACAACAGAATGGCACAACATAGTCATAAGAATAGATGCTCCAGAATTACATGGGGAATACAAGTAGTTACTAACACAGGTGCAAAAATGTTTAGTGAGTCTGAAAATTTCAATGGTAAAATCCTATTTTTGTGGAGTTTCCCTTTAAGGCTGGTTTAACACATTTGATAGATTTATGCAGGGGTGCACCACCAATGAGACGAGGTGAAGCGATTGCCTCAGGCAGCACCACTGTTTCTGGGGTATAGTATTGGGAAGCACAGTGGGCACAGTATGTGGCGCTGTATTACCCTGTATGTTTTGTAGCTCTGTATGTAATGTTTTACAAGTACAGACCTGATCAAAAGTCATATTTTACATTGTTGGATCTTAACAAGGTTCCAAGTAGAGCTTCAACATGCAACAAGAAGAAATGAGAGTGAGACAAAACATTTTTTGAACATTCAATTAATTGAAAATAGCGATTAAACTGAAACAGGCAGTTTTTCAGCTGATCCAAATTTTAGGACCACATGCCTTTAAAAGGCCAAATCTGTGCAAAGATGTGGATTCATTGTCACTTTCTGTCAGGTAGTCACACATTGTGATGGCAAAGGCAAAAAAAACCTTTTTGAACGTGGTCGGGTTGTTGAACTGCATAAGCAGGGTCTCTCACAGCGCGCCATCGCTGCTGAGGTGGGACGCAGTAAGACAGTCATTTGGAATTTCTTAAATGATCCTGAGGGTAATGGAACAAAAAAGTCAAGTGGAAGACCCAAAAAAATGTCATCAGCACTGAGCCGGAGGATCCAATTGGCTGTCCGTCAAGACACTGGACGATCCTCGACCCAAATTAAGGCCCTTACTGGTGCTGACTGCAGCCCCATAACCATCAGACGGCATCTGAGACTGAATGGCTTCAAAAACAAAAAACGTCTTCAAAGACCTCGTCTCCTTGAACGCCACAGAACTGCTCGTTTGGACTTTGCAAGAGAGCACCAAACATGGGACATTCAAAGGTGGAAGAAAGTTTTATTCTCTGATGAGAAAAAATTAACCTTGATGGTCCTGATGGTTTCCAACGTTACTGGCATGACAAGCAGATCCCACCTGAGATGTTTTCTACGCGTCACAGTGGAGGGGGTGCCATAATGGTCTGGGGTGCTTTTTCCTTCAGTGGAACAATGGAGCTTCAGGAAGTGCAGGGGCGTCAAAAGGCCGCTGGCTATGTCCAGATGTTGCAGAGAGCATTCCTCATGACTGAGGGCCCTCGTCTGTGTGGTAACGACTGGGTTTTTCAACAGGACAACACTACAGTACACAATGCCCGCAGAACAAGGGAAGTTTACAAAAATAGATAACAGTTCCAGACAGTAGATGGCCTTCGTGCGGCCGTCTTCACCACTTGGAGAAATGTTCCCACTCACCTCATGAAAACGCTTGCATCAAGCATGCCGAAACGAATTTTTGAAGTGATAAACAATAACGGCGGAGCTACTCATTACTGAGTTCATGTTTGGAAGTTGGATTCCTGTTTTGGGGGGGGTTAGTTTTTTTTTTGGAGGTGTGGTCCTAAACTTTTGATCAGCTGAAAAACAGCCTGTTTCAGTTTATTCGTTGTTTTCATTAAATTGAATGCTCAAAAAATGTTTTGTCTCACTCCCATTTCTTCTTGTTGCATGTTGAAGCTATACTTGGAACCTTGTTAAGATCCTGTCACAACCAGACAGCTGAGAAGCTCTGACAGGAGCTGTCCAGAACCTCCTCCTTGAGTTTCTTTGTTTTGATTTCAGTTCCTCATCTTGTTAGCCTATCTCAGCTGTCATGCAGTTGGACTGATTTCTTCCCTTTAAGTTCCTCCCCATGATGCATTAGGTTGCGGCTTATACAACTTCCTGGAGTGTGTGTGCATGCCTTTCCTAGTTCCCAGTCGTCTGCAAGATAAGTACTGTTTATGTATTTGTGATTTTCTGTTTGCTGGATCCAGGTGACCCTGGCTCCCTCCGTGTCTGTGTAGGGGGCCGGTGGTCTTGTCCCCTCACTATTGTAGGGTCTTCAGCTGTAAGATAGTCGAGGTACGTGGATATGCGCCCATCCACCTTTGGGGTGTTCGCATAGGCTGAGCAGTCAGGGAGAGTGGCAGGTCTCATGCAGGGGTCTCCCTTTTGTTCCTTAGTTGTGGATCCAGTGACTCATAGATTATATTGTATTGTCTTGTTTCCCTGTACACCATCCGTGACAGATCCAGCCATGCTAAATATGATTTTTTGCCATTTTTCAAGTGGTCTTAAACTTTTGATCAGGACTGTATGTCTTTAACAGTAGGGCTGGAGGGAAGGAGTTTGGTTAAAAAATTGGCATTGGGGCGCCATTTCAGTATTCGCCTCTGGCAGCAGAAAGGCTAGGTGCACCCCTGGATTTAGGTCTCCATTACACATATTTTTATCATAGCATTTTTTATTATTTTTACATCTGTTTTTATTTGCCAAATCCTATAGAGAAGCATATAAGCTGTTACCAGCCTCACCTAGTTATTGGCTGACCAATTTTGAATGAACCAACGTTCAGGCCATTTCCCGTGTGTCGAGCCTGGGACCAGTGAGTGGAGAGAAGTAAGTACAGTACAAGAGGAATATGAGAACAGCCGTGGTAGGGGATCGGTGAAGTGAATAATTGTTATAAATAAAATATACAAAATATTATTCCCCTGGAAAACCTCTTTAATACTTCCATACAATAGACAACTAAATCTACCATATAGTGCCCACATAACACTGCCACTTATTGACCGCACAATGCTCCCATTCAGAGTGGAGCGTACACTTGGTGGTGTTATCCGGCTCTGCGTGTTACTGCGGTGCAGATTTTTATGCTGCTATAAATGTCTAATTTGCTTTTTCTCCACAACAAGGCAGCTGCAGTGTGTGGGGAAGCTCCAGAGAATTTCCACTCATATGGCTTGGCAATCGTAGCTCAGATCCAATTCTCCAGGAAGAACAGAAAGCTGTTACAGTTCAGATTTCAGTACGGGTCACCTGTTTTAATTTCATGTTACTAAAGCTCAGTATCCAAGAGGAAACACAGTCTACTGATGCGGCGAAGGTGCTGCTGTGGATGATGTCTACAAATGGTAGGGTTGGCCCAGAATGCATTGGTTTTATAAGGTTCATGTGTTCCAAGCATAAAATAGACGTGTAGAAACTGAACTGAATTGTTCTTAAAGCAGTTATGCTATAATTGATGTTAAAAATTAAAATCAGACATCATATAGCACGGGACAATATCTTTCTAACACAGCAGCTAGAACCAGCCTGGTACTACACATGGGCCCAGAGATCTCCACATTCACTGCTCTCTTCCCGTAAGTGCAGCTCCGGGGGCATGTCCTTTCTGCTGCAGCTCTCTCCTTGTAACTGCCACAGCTTATAACAGAATATTTGGCTGGTGGCAGATGAAGATTTAAACTGAGCACGCTCAACCAGCTCAGTGAGGCGGACAAAGAATTAAGGAAAAGAACACACAGCAGGTGGCGCTATAAAGATACATCTTACTGAATAGCTCACTGGCTATGCAAAATTTTAATTTACATGTAGTATTCAGTATTCAAGTATTCCAGGTTCTGGTTTGAAAAATATGAAAAGATGTTTTGTGACACAACCCCCATTAGTAAGCCACTTACCGTATGTTACCACTCACTTAATATATCCTCTATTCTGAGCCATTAAAATCTGTAATTGTGTTCTGATATTTTAAGTTGAAAGCCACAAAACTTCTAAAAGTGTTTAAAGGTTTTTTTTTAATTATAAGTTGTACTCACCAGATAATTTCCTGCCACCCTGGCGCTGCCGCTCTGGTGATCCCAACAGGCTTTGTTATCTGTCTTGCAGTGATGAGCGCTGACTACCCTCATGTGACCACTGCAGCCAATCACTGGGCTCATCCAGGATGATAGCGTCGTTGGCATGTGACACCAGTGATTGGCTGCAGCGGTCATGTGAGGGAAGTCAGCATATCAATACTGCAGGAAAGTTAAAAAAGGCTGGTGGAACCAACAGAACGGAGGTGCTGCAGCAGCAGGGATTCAACTCATGAGCATGTTATTTTATAGCATTTGCTGCTTTGTGCTCATTTTTACAGATCCCAGGCATCCCCTTTAACTTCATTAAAACCAAGTGCCATATACACTGTTTATACGGTGCTGGATTAAAGTTCCTGAAATCTATCAGGAGCAGACTAGGTCCCTAGCTGTCAATGGCAGGCAGTGCTCCATAGAAACATCGCTGTGGCAGGCCTTAGAGTATTCAGAAGGTCAGAGGCTGCCACAGCAGCTGAACCATTCCCTTGATCTTTGCATGGGGGAGCCGCTCAGGGCCCAGGAGCTCGGCTCTCCCAGAAAAAGAACTCTGAGATGCCGAAGTCGCAATTGACCATCGCATCTGAGGGATTAAATGTCCATGAACGGTGTTATCGCCAATCACAGACATTGCCTCCAAGCGTCTGCTGTATAAAACAACAGGTACCCGGCAGCTATGGCGCCTGCTCAGCTTTTGAACAGATGCCATGTTTAAAGATCCAACCTTCACCATACATGTGCAACGGGGGTCGGGAAGGGATTAAACCACCAAGTGCGCTAAATCACAAATAAGTGTGGTCATTAAGACCTTTCAGGCCTGGTCATTAAACGGTTAACACTATGTTCTGAGAAGGAATTCTGATGTTGCATTGCCAAGAGAAACAGGTTTTAGTTAATGTGTTAATGAGCTGTTAAGTGCACCAAAGGCAGCCCGAGCCACTCCTCAGTGCACCCTATCTGTGCCTTTAAGCGGGGTTCACATCATGTTTTTGCCATCCGTTTAACATATAAAAAACGTATACATTAACGGATGTGTCAGATATATTGACCAGAAAAGGAATCAATATTATAAAAGCCTTTATACAGATTAGATTTAAAGATGGGTATATGGACATTTGGGTAGCCATATTGTCTGTTTTCTGAAAGGGCAGTGAGTTCAAGCTTTCTCTAGACAGAGACAGGCCAGTCTTTGAAAACAATGGACTAAATGTGTTAAAGTTTTTTTTCCATCCCAATTAATAGAAGGGGATATATTTTATATTCATTGTATGGAGTATAAAGGTATAAAGTGATTGTATTGTGTATTATATATTTTATCCTATATGTTATGTTCTAAGAAACTGAAATCAATTAGAATTAATTATTGTAAATCAAAATATATTACATGAGTGTAGAGAATTAGGTAAGGTTTCCAAGATAGTCCCCAGGGTATGTGAAAACATTGGGAGTTAATTATCTCTTGGCTCAAGAATGTGTAGATAAGGGAGTTAAGTGTTTGGATAGCGTTTGTCTCAGGTCGTAAATTTTTTAAGTAGACTGAATGTCTGATGGTTAGTATATCTAAGTGTCTTCCTTATCTTATTTATAACATGGTCTTAGATTTAAGTCAGAGGTTATCATTTACAAAATTAAAAGAAAATAGAAGAGTTGATTTGTAATTACACCAACTCTTACATTGAGCCTTAGTTCCCCCTTGTGGTAGAATGGAGGTAAGAAAAAGGGGATAATATAATACAAAATGATGTCATAGTCACGTGGAAGACCAGGTCAAGCCCCTTTTCAAGAGAGAGATAAAAGATAGTATCAGGGGACACAGTGGGGAAGCCACTACACCCAGAAGGAAAGAAAGAAAGCCATTACAACACCCAAGAAAAGACATACAAGGTAGAGGAAAGATCAGAGGAAAAAGAAGACTTGACCTGACTTCATTGCTGAACTGGAATCTGTGGATGGCACTGTTATGGGCTGGGGGGTCTGTGGATGGCACATATATAACAGTGCCACCCACAGATCCCCCCAGCCCATAACAGTGTCATCCGCAGATCCCCCCCTGTAACAGTGCCAGCCACAGATCCCCCCCCCTGTAACAGTGCCAGCCACAGATCCCCCTGTAACAGTGTTCGTCATCCACAGATCCCCCCATAACAGGGTCCGTCATCCACAGATCCCCCCATAACAGTGTCCGTCATCCACAGATCCCCCCATAACAGTGACCGTCATCCACAGATCCCCCCATAACAGTGTCCGTCATCCACAGATCCCCCCATAACAGTGTCCGTCATCCACAGATCCCCCCCATAACAGTGTCCGTCATCCACAGATCCCCCCATAACAGTGTCCGTCATCCACAGATCCCCCCATAACAGTGTCTGTCATCCACAGATCCCCCCATAACAGTGTCTGTCATCCACAGATCCCCCCATAACAGTGTCTGTCATCCACAGATCCCCCCATAACAGTGTCTGTCATCCACAGATCCCCCCATAACAGTGTCCGTCATCCACAGATCCCCCCATAACAGTGTCTGTCATCCACAGATCCCCCCCATAACAGTGTCCGTCATCCACAGATCCCCCCCATAACAGTGACCGTCATCCACAGATCCCCCCATAACAGTGTCCGTCATCCACAGATCCCCCCATAACAGTGTCCGTCATCCACAGATCCCCCCCATAACAGTGTCCGTCATCCACAGATCCCCCCATAACAGTGTCCGTCATCCACAGATCCCCCCCATAACAGTGTCCGTCATCCACAGATCCCCCCATAACAGTGTCCGTCATCCACAGATCCCCCCCATAACAGTGTCCGTCATCCACAGATCCCCCCCATAACAGTGTCCGTCATCCACAGATCCCCCCATAACAGTGTCCGTCATCCACAGATCCCCCTATAACAGTGTCTGTCATCCACAGATCCCCCCCATAACAGTGTCTGTCATCCACAGATCCACCCCATAACAGTGTCTGTCATCCACAGATCCCCCCATAACAGTGTTTGTCATCCACAGATCCCCCCATAACAGTGTCCGTCATCCACAGATCCCCCCATAACAGTGTCAGTCATCCACAAATCCCCAGTAATAGTGCCATCCACAGACCACCATTAGTTCCAAACCCACCAAACACACAGCACACCTTTTGGTTAAAAATATATTTTTTCTTATTTTCCTCCCCAAAAACCTAGGTGCGTCTTATGGGCCGGTGCGTCTTATAGGGCAAAAAATACGATATGTCTTTCCAATCTAGGGAGATTAATCTGTACAATTGATATATCTACAATTGTGTGATCTCCAGAGAACTGATTGTAGTTCTAGTCAGATGGTCTAATTCAGGCATCCTCAAACTGCGTCCCTCCAGCTGTTGCAAAACTATAACTCCCAGCATGCCCGACCAGCCTACTGGTATCAGCCTACAGCAGGGCATTGTGGGAGTTGTAGTTTTACAACAGCTGGAGGGCCGCAGTTTGAGGATGCCTGGTCTAATATATATATCATCACATGGTAAAAGCCTAACTTTACTTTGAATCAGAAAAATCTGTTCACTGTGAGAAATCAAGTCAATCTTAAGGGTTTTTTTTGTGTCTGTTATTACGAAGATACCAGTTTAATTATTAATTATATCTATCTACTATATGTTATTTTGTCTTTTTGATTGCATATAATTGATTATTATTCTTGAAATGTCACCAATTTTATATCGTTTTATATTTTATATTTTTTTGATAGCACTGAAATATTATTAATAAATATATATATATATACAGTATATATATTTTTTGTACACAACTGTCTTCCTTTTGTCTTCAACTAAGCGCAGATCATGAGCTCTTGATAGCTCTTGTTTTATTTGTGTAAATAAGTCGGAATCTCCTCTATTATAGATTCTAGCTTGTTTTTCCATAAATAAATTAAACTGTTTTTCAGAGCAGTATAAATACTCTGACAGGTGCCTCAGACTGATGCCATACAGTGACATCTGTTCACTATGGAGTTCCATTGTAAAAAAATATATATATATACTTTAACGTATACCTTTTTTTTTACCAGACTTTGCAGGACAGAAAAGCATGGTTTGCTACGCTTTTGGATCCTTTTTATTTTTTTTCCAACGTATTTGTCAAATGGATGACAGAAACCCACCCAACAGCAGCGTTACAGCACATTCACTCTGATATGGTCACCCATAACTTTTATGTTTTTCAGTTGTTTTATTCTGACTAGGTTTCTTACGAGTTGATGTTAAGCGTGCTGCTGACTGTACAGCCTGTAAATTGTGACATGTGACTTTAGCCATGGGATATCTTATTATTCGCCTCCTCTCATAACACTTCATTACTTTACTTCAGATTTATCATGTATAATTATCAAGCTTAGCTGGAGATTTATAAAATTAGACATTTTTCCAGATGGAATTTGCATGACATTCATTAAATAAATGATATCAGAGCACTCATGCACTCATATTAAAAATTCCCATTTTTTTTCTTGAGCCTTAAAGGGTTTTTCTAGGATTTTGATATTGATGGGCGATCCACATTAGGTCATCAGTATCTGATTGGTGGGGATACGACACCCGCCACCTCCTCACAGCTTACTAAGCACAGCACCGTACATTGTATAGTGGATGTGCTTGGTATTGCAGCTGAGCCCCATTCACTTGAATGAGACTGAGCTCCACCTAGGCCATGTGACTGAAACAGGACGCAGCGCTTACTGCAGTGCTGTGACCTCCTCACAGCTAAGCACAGTGCCGTACATTCTATAGTGGATGTATTTGGTATTGTAGCTCAGGCCCATTCACTCAAATGGGAATGAAGTGTGCCTAGGCTATGATATACATGACATCACTGGCCTAGGAAGAGGTTCAAACAGCTGATCGGATGGGATGCGGGGAGTTGGACCCCCACAGAGCAGATAGTGATGACTTCTTCAGAGGATAGGCCATTCATATCAAAATCTCGGACAAACCGTTTAAAACCGGTTTAAAATCTTAAAATCTTTTTTTCACAACCATAAAAGTCTATGATTTCTGTTTACATTGTATGACAATTTACACAGGTGAACCCCCAATGGATCCCTAATTCTAAATCTATCAATGTACAACTCCAAGTAGATCCTTTTTAATCTCATATATGATTAGCTTTCCTCCAGAAGGCAGAAGACTGACTCTCTGGTGCAACATGACCAGGGATTTTAGCTAAGCCAGAGTCTCCTCCAAAACGAAGTTCAATCTGTAGACAGGTGTTTGGGGGTTCTTGTTAGGTGAGAGGCCTTATATCTCCATATAAACAGACTTGTTGATTAATCAAGCAGAGTCAAACATATTTCATTGTGTCTTTAAAATTAAAATCTGATCCATCTGGTCCAGACTTGTTGGAAAATTTCGCTCTGCAGCTGCTCATTATTAAGTTCTAATATCTATCATGTAAATGGTATTTGAGATTTGAGAGAATTTCCTACACAGGCAAAGCCAATTTCTTTTTTGTCACAAATTAGGGTTTACACTGGCTAAACTAGGACATGGAAGGGAATTTCTCATTAGGGTAATTTCTGAAGTCAGTTTCTGCATTTGCGCACATTGAGCTAAAGCTATTAAATGTTGCACATTGTTAAATTTTAGGCATTTTTTTTTTTTAACAAGTATCTTTTTATTGAGTTTTGTGATAGTAGAAAGTAAGCATACACATATAGTATACAGAGGTAATTCAATAAGACAGAGATACAATTGTCATTGTCATTGCACATTCGTGATTTATATGTGTTAACCATGGTTGCCATACTTTCAGGAAAGCCTTCCTAGTTTTGTTCTCCCAGCTAATTAACTCTTGAATGCGGCAAAGGTGTGTCATCTTTTCATACCACATTGATAGAGTCGGGGGGTTTGTCTCTTTCCACTGTAGCGGGACAAGTACAGGGTGGGCCATTTATATGGATACACCTTAATAAAATGGGAATGGTTGGTGATATTAACTTCCTGTTTGTGGCACATTAATATATGTGAGGGGGGAAACTTTTCAAGATGGGTGGTGACCATGGTGGCCATTTGGAAGTCGGCCATTTTGAATCCAACTTTTGTTTTTTCAATAGGAAGAGGGTCATGTGACACATCAAACTTATTGGGAATTTCACAAGAAAAACAATGGTGTTTTTGGTTTTAACATAACTTTATTCTTTCATGAGTTATTTATTATAAAATGTGTTCAATGTGCTGCCCATTGTGTTGGATTGTCAATTCAACCCTCTTCTCCCACTCTTCACACACTGATAGCAACACCGCAGGAGAAATGCTAGCACAGGCTTCCAGTATCCATAGTTTCAGGTGCTGCACATCTCGTATCTTCCCAGCATAGACGATTGCCTTCAGATGATACGAGATGTGCAGCACCTGAAACTACGGATACTGGAAGCCTGTGCTAGCATTTCTCCTGCGGTGTTGCTATCAGTGTGTGAAGAGTGGGAGAAGAGGGTTGCATTGACAATCCAACACAATGGGCAGCACATTGAACACATTTTATAAGTGGTCAGAAACTTGTAAATAACTCATGAAAGAATAAATTTACGTTAAAACCAAGCACACCATTGTTTTTCTTGTGAAATTCCCAATAAGTTTGATGTGTCACATGACCCTCTTCCTATTGAAAAAACAAAAGTTGGATTCAAAATGTCCGATTTCAAAATGGCCGCCAGGGTCACCACCCATCTTGAAAAGTTTCCCCTCTCACATATACTAATGTGCCACAAACAGGAAGTTAATATCACCAACCATTCCCATTTTATTAAGGTGTATCCATATAAATGGCCCACCCTGTAGTTTTTCTGCAGTGATCATATGTGTGGCTAGATTTGATTTACTTGGCCTAAAGCCTGCTTCTGGTAGCCAAAGCAGTACTAACGGAGCTGAAAGCTTTACCTTATCAGGGCATATTTTATTAATTATACCTTCGATCTCTGACCAAAACACTCTCATCTTGGGGCAGGACCACCAAATGTGTGAGATGTTCCCAACACCTGATAAACATCGCCAACATTTGTCTGAGGGAGATAAGTTTATCCGGTGGAGGAAGTCTGGGGTTCTGTACCATCTAGATGTCGTTTTGAAGGAATTTTCTTGAATTCTAATACAGTTAGAGAATCCATGCGAGTTGGCTAAGATGGATGACCTACTGTCATCATCTAGTTGAATGTTCAACTCTTTCTCCCAGTTACGTATATAGATGGGGCTTTGGGAGTCTCTAGGCCTTAGAAGTTGTCTATATATTATGGATAAACATTTAGCTGGCAGGACGGGCAATAATATGTAGTTCTCCAACCATGTAGGATCAGGCAGAGGAAGGTGGTTGGATCTCTTGAAACTAGTGCAAGATTTCTCAAAGTCCCAAATTTGTAGGATATCCCCTGGTGTGCTAACATTACCGGTTATATCTCTGTAGAAATCCCTACTAGCTTTGGAGCGATACAAATCACCTAGTCTAAGATGAGCTACAGATGACCAGATTTTTGTGGTTTCCAGGGGGCGTCTTGCAAGTATCTGTGGTAATATATGGAGGGGGGTTAGGGGGGACAGTTTATTATTCCCCATATTCAACTCGCTAGATTTTTGGCAGCCATGTATTGTGCTTCTGATTAGATCGTATGGTAGATCCTGCTTACTTGGTAAGGGCGCTTTACACCATAGCAGGAATTCTCTTTGTCTCCCTAACAGGGATTTTTCCATACCAACATGTATAGGGGTCGGCTCCGGTTGAGTCAATGCCAACCATCTTTTTAAGTGTCTTTATTAATACACAATTAGTAACAGTTAATAAGTTGTTCACAATAAAATGTCGGCATGGATAAGATGATAATGGGTAAGAAGTGGCAGATACACTGTTATTAACAGTAAAATAGATGATACAATTATAGACACAATAAATGAGTGAAAAAATAAAAAATATATTAAATCGGATAATATGATAAATATAGATCCCAATAGTATAGATACCATAAGAGGGAAAAATGTTGTATTCGAATGTCCGATGATAATTGTATGGGATAATTCTCTGGTTATGCTTAATAAATTACTCCATGTGTGGTAAGGAGTCCCAATAATACATATGATCCTCTCCTTATAGCCAGTCCTTTATAGCAACTCAGATAGTCAAAGTTCCGAACAAAAGCAGCCTGTAGAATTTTGTTAAATAATGATTAGGCTGTTTGCGTGCACAGCGGCGTCCCGCTGTATTTCATATGGAAAGCGATCGCTAGTGAGAGAACTGCAAGATCTTACCCGAGGGTCTTTGTATGCTGGATGGTGAGCCCTCGACTCGGAGTGTCTCTCCTAACTCCGGTCTCAAGGGCTGGTATCCGGATTCAAATTTGGCGCCAATGAGGTTGGTTTGCTCCACGAAGTTTAGTTGTATACCGTATCGTGGCGTTCCAATCACCTCGGCGGTCCGCTGGTTAAGTAGTTATATCCGGATTCCAAATTTCCTCGGTCTTGCGATGTCTCTCTTCCTGATGGGGGGATTTACACCAGACGCGTTTCGGGGATTTAGAAATGACCCCTTCCTCAGTGGTTAGCATCCCCCTGTTTGCACTCTTCTTTTATAGTGGATGAGAAGTAAATGGATACAGAGTACGGGAAGGGCTGGTCTGGAGTTCAGGTTTCTTTTGGGGATTGGGATCCATAAGTAGTGTTGCTTTCATTAAGCATAAGAGTAATGATCTTTTTGTATTCAAAAGTGCCGGTTATCTCCTCCTAATAGTAGTAAAGCATATTATATGGATGATCGATACATTCAATACATTAAATTATGACCGGATTTTCTCTATATAAATACAATAAATAAAATTATATATCTCAAGAGAAGTCCATAAAAATATATGTTTAAAATGTCAGTATAAAGAACTATAGAAAACTATATATCAATATAAATACATGTCTCAAAGAGAATCTATAAAGACATGTATTTAATATGTCAGTGTAAAAAACCTCAATGGGTGGAAGGTAACGGGTCTTTCATGACAGAGACCTCCTTCTATTTGCGGTTTTTTTTCCCTTTTTAAAAACACATTTTGTCAAGATATCATGAAGAGCGCACAAGGAAAAACGCATCAAAAAGTACCGATATATCAATGCGGTTTCGGTGTGTGTTCAAGAAGCTTTTCAAAATAGACCTTCAGCATAATTTCTTCAACATAGATGTTCATTTATGGCCATTGCATTTATCCAATGGTTATTCACAACACAGTGACAGCCGCATCATTGGACAAATGTTAGGGGGTAGTTTTATAGAAATATTCCATAAAGATAGGTCTCTGTAAGTGCATATGTTTGTCCCAATGTCTGATACCCTATGGGGTACCATCCTTTAGAGAGCATGTACGGATTCGAATGCGGTTCTGGTACATTTTTTCTACCACTTCCATCTTTTAGCTTTTTCATAATAAGGGTAAGCATTCAAACATTAAAGCTGTCATTCGGCTTAGTCATACATTCTTCAAGAGCAAATATAGTGAGGAATTAACCCTTGTGACATATAGTCTGAGTGCATTTCCAGTGTGTTCAAGAAATATCTCCTTTTAGATGCCTAAATAGAGTTTTTTGTAAAGGCCTTTCTAGTATATTAGAAAGGCCTTTACAAAAAACTCTATTTAGGCATCTAAAAGGAGATATTTCTTGAACACACTGGAAATGCACTCAGACTATATGTCACAAGGGTTAATTCCTCACTATATTTGCTCTTGAAGAATGTATGACTAAGCCGAATGACAGCTTTAATGTTTGAATGCTTACCCTTATTATGAAAAAGCTAAAAGATGGAAGTGGTAGAAAAAACATACCAGAACCGCATTCGAATCCGTACATGCTCTCTAAAGGATGGTACCCCATAGGGTATCAGACATTGGGACAAACATATGCACTTACAGAGACCTATCTTTATGGAATATTTCTATAAAACTACCCCCTAACATTTGTCCAATGATGCGGCTGTCACTGTGTTGTGAATAACCATTGGATAAATGCAATGGCCATAAATGAACATCTATGTTGAAGAAATTATGCTGAAGGTCTATTTTGAAAAGCTTCTCGAACACACACCGAAACCGCATTGATATATCGGTACTTTTTGATGCGTTTTTCCTTGTGCGCTCTTCATGATATCTTGACAAAATGTGTTTTTAAAAAGGGAAAAAAAAACACAAATAGAAGGAGGTCTCTGTCATGAAAGACCCGTTACCTTCCACCCATTGAGGTTTTTTACACTGACATATTAAATACATGTCTTTATAGATTCTCTTTGAGACATGTATTTATATTGATATATAGTTTTCTATAGTTCTTTATACTGACATTTTAAACATATATTTTTATGGACTTCTCTTGAGATATATAATTTTATTTATTGTATTTATATAGAGAAAATCCGGTCATAATTTAATGTATTGAATGTATCGATCATCCATATAATATGCTTTACTACTATTAGGAGGAGATAACCGGCACTTTTGAATACAAAAAGATCATTACTCTTATGCTTAATGAAAGCAACACTACTTATGGATCCCAATCCCCAAAAGAAACCTGAACTCCAGACCAGCCCTTCCCGTACTCTGTATCCATTTACTTCTCATCCACTATAAAAGAAGAGTGCAAACAGGGGGATGCTAACCACTGAGGAAGGGGTCATTTCTAAATCCCCGAAACGCGTCTGGTGTAAATCCCCCCCATCAGGAAGAGAGACATCGCAAGACCGAGGAAATTTGGAATCCGGATATAACTACTTAACCAGCGGACCGCCGAGGTGATTGGAACGCCACGATACGGTATACAACTAAACCTCGTGGAGCAAACCAACCTTATTGGCGCCAAATTTGAATCCGGATACCAGCCCTTGAGACCGGAGTTAGGAGAGACACTCCGAGTCGAGGGCTCACCATCCAGCATACAAAGACCCTCGGGTAAGATCTTGCAGTTCTCTCACTAGCGATCGCTTTCCATATGAAATACAGCGGGACGCCGCTGTGCACGCAAACAGCCTAATCATTATTTAACAAAATTCTACAGGCTGCTTTTGTTCGGAACTTTGACTATCTGAGTTGCTATAAAGGACTGGCTATAAGGAGAGGATCATATGTATTATTGGGACTCCTTACCACACATGGAGTAATTTATTAAGCATAACCAGAGAATTATCCCATACAATTATCATCGGACATTCGAATACAACATTTTTCCCTCTTATGGTATCTATACTATTGGGATCTATATTTATCATATTATCCGATTTAATATATTTTTTATTTTTTCACTCATTTATTGTGTCTATAATTGTATCATCTATTTTACTGTTAATAACAGTGTATCTGCCACTTCTTACCCATTATCATCTTATCCATGCCGACATTTTATTGTGAACAACTTATTAACTGTTACTAATTGTGTATTAATAAAGATCCTTATGCTTTTAGAGTGTGCCCCACTTCAATTTATTATATTATTCACTTTTTTCAGACCGGGTGTTGTCTGTTAGTGGGAGCACCTCTGTTTGGATCTCCACCCTATTTTAGTGCGACATTCTTCTCGTTATATCTTTCTAAGTGTATGGCTTGTAAATACATGTTAATATCTGGTAGGGAAATGCCACCTTGTTTCTTTTTCCTAGTGAGAAGCGAGTATGGTAGTCTAGCTTTTTTACGATCCCAGAGAAATTTCCCAAAAACCGATTTCAATTTGGCTTGGAATGTGTTGGGTATGGATATCGGGAGAGATCGAAATAGGTACAACAATTGTGGAAGGATGAATGTGACTAATGCATTTTTCCTTCCCAGCCAGGATAGCATTTTCTTTGAGAACCCTGTTAAAGTAGACTGTATCTTAGCCAATAAGGGGGTATAGTTGAGTTGGTGAAGCAAGTTTAAGTTAGCAGGTATCATGATTCCCAGATATTTGATTGCTTTAGCAGGCCATTTATAGGGGGTCATATCTCTTATTCTTCTCAACAGGGAAGGGGAGACAGAGATCCCTAAAGCCTCTGATTTGTCAAAGTTTATCTTGAAATTAGATGCTTTACCGAATGCCTCAAAGATATCCAATACATATGGTATGGCTATTTCCGGGTTTGAGATAAACAATAACAAATCGTCAGCAAACGCTGCCATTTTGTGTTCAAATTTATTTATTCTTAATCCACTAAAATTAGGGGATTGCCTGAATTTAAGCAGCAACGTTTCCATGGCTAATATGAAGAGTGAAGGAGATAGTGGGCATACCTGTCTGGTACTATTTCCAATGCTAAAGGAGTCCGACAGTGTATTATTCACCAGTATACGGGCCGAGGGGGAGGAGTATGTTGAGGAAGGGTTGAGACGTATGCATATATATCCATATATGCATGCAAACACGTGCGTGCATGTATGATATATATTAGGGATGTCCCGATACCGATACCAGTATCGGTATCGGGACCGATACCGGACATTTGCACGAGTACATGTACTCGTGCAAATGTCCCCGATACCTGTGTGCCGCTTCTATGTGTCTGTGTCCGTCCGCAGCCTGCCCCTGCATCTCGCACAGCAAATACAGCTTCAGAGGCAGCAGCAGGCAGTGTAATAGGAGCCTACAGTGGAAGCTAGCCCCACCCCTCCCCGCCCTCCCACCAATCAGAGGCCACCAGCACTGACTCACCGCACAGGGGGAGTCGCAGGGACTCAGAGAATCGTCTGAGAGTTTATTAGTTATGAGTCACAGACCGTGTCACCGAGTCCCTGCCAGGCTTCCTGCTCTGCGGCTCCCTGTAAGTCCGTCCGGGGGGAAGGGGGGCATTATTAACATAGCATGTAGTGGAGCTGTGTGTGTACAGGGTGCATGTAGCAGAGCAGGAAGCCTGGCAGGGACTCGGTGACACAGTCTCTGACTCATTTGATTTTTTTAACTAATAAACTCTCAGACGATTCTCTGAGTCCCTGCAATAACTATACATTGTAATTACATCACAGTCTGCACAACTGCATTCACTGCAGCAGAGCTGTGTTTGCCAGGAGCGAGTCCCTCCTTCGGTTCACTTGAGAGCCGACTCCTTGTGGCCCCCATACAGTATAATGTCTCCTTGTGGCTGCCCCCCATACAGTATAACGTCTCCTTGTAGCTGCCCCCATACAGTATAACGTCTCCTTGTGGCTGCCCCATACAGTATAAGGTCTCCTTGTGGCTGCCCCCATACAGTATAACGTCTCCTTGTGGCTGCCCCCATACAGTATAACGTCTCCTTGTGGCTGCCCCCCATACAGTATAACGTCTCCTTGTGGCTGCCCCCATACAGTATAACGTCTCCTTGTGGCTGCCCCCATACAGTATAACGTCTCCTTGTGGCTGCCCCCCATACAGTGTAACGTCTCCTTGTGGCTGCCCCATACAGTATAACGTCTCCTTGTGGCTGCCCCCATACAGTGTAATGTCTCCTTGTGGCTGCCCCCATACAGTATAATGTCTCCTTGTGGCTGCCCCCATACAGTGTAACGTCTCCTTGTGGCTGCCCCAATACAGTATAATGTCTCCTTGTGGCTGCCCCCATATAGTATAATGTCTCCTTGTGGCTGCCCCCATACAGTATAACGTCTCCTTGTGGCTGCCCCCCATACAGTATAACGTCTCCTTGTGGCTGCCCCCATACAGTACAACGTCTCCTTGTGGCTGCCCCATACAGTATAACGTCTCCTTGTGGCTGCCCCCATACAGTATAACGTCTCCTTGTGGCTGCCCCCATACAGTATAATGTCTCCTTGTGGCTGCCCCCATACAGTATAACGTCTCCTTGTGGCTGCCCCCATACAGTATAACGTCTCCTTGTGGCTGCCCCCATACAGTATAATGTCTCCTTGTGGCTGCCCCCATACAGTGTAACGTCTCCTTGTAGCTGCCCCCATACAGTATAACGTCTCCTTGTGGCTGCCCCCATACAGTATAACGTCTCCTTGTGGCTGCCCCATACAGTATAACGTCTCCTTGTAGCTGCCCCCATACAGTATAATGTCTCCTTGTAGCTGCCCCCATACAGTACAATGTCTCCTTGTGGCTGCCCCATACAGTATAACGTCTCCTTGTAGCTGCCCCCATACAGTATAATGTCTCCTTGTGGCTGCCCCCATACAGTATAAAGTCTCCTTGTGGCTGCCTCCATACAGTATAATGTCTCCTTGTAGCTGCCCCCATACAGTATAATGTCTCTTTGTGGCCCCCATACAGTATAATGTCTCTTTGTGGCGCCCATTCAGTGTAATGTCTCCTTGGAATGTTATAGTTCTGTTTTTGGGCCTTTTGGTTGGTCGGTGGTCAGAAAATACATGTGTGTGTATTTTATTGTTAAAATTAGTATCGGTAATTGGTATCGGTGAGTACTTAAATAAAAGTATCGGTACTCGTACTCAGTCTTAAAAAAATGGTATCGGGACATCCCTAATATATATGCATGCATTGACTGCCACATCATAGGATCGCACATCTGGCCTTGGTGGCCCACAGGGGCTCATTGTGGCCCCTGTGGGAAATATGTGGTCCCTGGTTGATCTGTGCCCCCTTATATGATCTGTGCCCCCCTTATATGTGTCCCCTTATAGTTAGTATATATTTCCTGTATGGCCGTGTCCCTCTCATGTGTATATATATATATATATATATATATATATATATATATATATATATGGGGATGTGTGTATGCAGTGCATACATCTATATATGTGTATCTGTCATGGCTCTCCCCCAGGTATATATATATATGGGCCTATAACTGCCCATGTATGCCCCAGGTTTATAATGAGTATATATGTGGATATAGATGCGCCCCAAGTATCTATATACATATATATACTTAAATGCCCCCCATAGGGACAGCGTTTAGCCAGTTCCTGCAGTGGGGTGGATATGTCTCCAGGTGGCTGGTGACTTCAAAGGCTAAGTCATCAATAGATCTGAGGCCTTTTGTTGAGTTTATCAGCCTAGTTACTATGCTCTGCCCCACCTTGTGTTTGTGACATGGCTGGGCGTGTGGTGCTGCTAGCCTCAGGGGGCCAATTGGCTGTCCTGAGTGCAGACATACGTCACAGTCACACTATGATGTCACATCCCTGAGGAGGGGGGAGGTGGGCTGTTTCTGAGGCTGATATAGAAGCCCCAAGTGAGGAACAAGGGCTGTTGCAACTGGACTACAAGGAGAGACATGGGAGAGAGCAGCTCCATGACGTGCACCTGGAGAAGGCCTAGTAACCCTGGAAGGACTAAGTATCTACCTGTCTAGCCCCTACCTACCCCTCACTTACACCCTATAACCCCTTGCCCATTACCACTCACCCTCACCACCATCCCTCTCCCTGATCCTAACCCCCACTATCCACCCCTATTCCATCATACTCTTGCAAGGTATTAACCCTTGCATTGCCTGCAGGAGCATCCCTGCTCCCCATTTCCCCATACTGTATTTCTGTCTGTGGCCTGCATTCACCCCTGTAGTGCTCTTAGGGATATAATTAGTCAGGTGGGGTGGGCTGCTAATATATGTGTGTGTGTACTGTATAGTTAGTTTGTGGGTGGAATTTGGGAACCGTGTAGTGTAGTTTAGTGCTGTATTTATAGTACTGTGTTAGTGTATTGCGTGCGTAGTGTATTGTTGGTATTAATAAATACTATGTCTTATTTGTAACTATCTGTGTAATGTGTGGTTATTAGCGATAGTTAGTTTAGTAAGGCGCATGCAGCTAGCTTAGTGATTAGCGTAAGGTAAAGGCAAAGTAATGTATTATTGTTATTAATATAAAGGTATAAATAGGCGGAGTCATCAATAGACGGCTCCTCCTATTTATGAATATTAATTATCGATATTTGCACAAATATAATATTCCCCCTTTACAGAGTACATCGTGAATATTGCCTGTACAAACCTATCTGGGAATCCAAAGGCTCCTAGAGTTTTCATAAATTTCCAACCCACCCTGTCGAACGCTTTTTCTGCGTCAGTTCCTAGCAGAACTAGGGGCGTCTTTTTAGAGTGAGCATAAGAAACCGCATGTAAGACTCTGCTAACATTATGTCTACCCTCCCTGCCCAAGACAAAACCTACCTGCTCCTCACCTATAAGGCTGGGGAGCAGTGAGGCAATCCTGTGACAGCAGCTTGGCCCATCACTTCAAATCCGTGTTTAGGAGAGAAATGGGTATGTAGCTACCGCACAGCTCCTGATCTTTCCCTTCCTTGTGGATGATGGTAATATGCGTTTCTTGGGCTTGAGCAGGGAGGGCAGAGCCCTGCAGCAGGTCATTACAGAGTCTCACAAAGTATGGGATCAAGATATGTTTATATTTCTTATAGTAATTAATGGGGTAGCCATCTGGACCTGGGCTTTTGCCCGTTGGGATAGAGCTAAGGATCTTCTCTGCCTCCTCACTTGTAAAGGGTTGTAGCAATTTGGACCTATCATCTATTGACAAGGTGGGTATTGTGATGGATTTAAGGAAGGTATCTATAAATTCACCTGAATCTTGTTGACTAGGATCTGCTTTCATTTTCTGTTTGTCTAGATTATATAATGACGAGTAAAAGCTACAGAATTCACTCGCTATATCCGATGTTGTGGTGAGTTTCTTACCTTCTTTAGTTTTAATAGTTTGGATAAAAGTTTTGCTCTTTTGAGAACCCTTGTCCCCATGACAGAAATACTTGAAGCGAAGTGCTTGCATTATTTTGGCTGTTTTAATATTTAACAGGTCTTTAACCTGGTGGCGCAGCGCAGTGTACATTGTACTTCTTCAGTCTGTTTTATTTAGTGTAAGGTTTCCAGGGTAGAGATCTGTGTCAGTAGGGAGTTTTAACCTCTGAGCTCTTTGCTTCTTTGACCTGGAGCATAGGCTAATCAGCTCTCCTCTAATAACTGCCTTGTGGGCCTCCCAAATCATGGGCACGGGGGTTTGAGGTCTATCATTTTCATTAAAGTAGTTTAGGATCTTCTGTTCTATCTGAGTCCTGTTAAGCTCGTCCTCTAGAAGTTAGGTGTTAAGACGTCCAGGCTTTTGGTGGCAAATCCTTCAGTTGCCACTTAACTTTTACCGGGGCATGGTCAGAGACGGTGGAACTCCCAATTTCCGCGCTTATCACAGAAGTGAGCGAATTATTGGACATATAAATGTAGTCTAGTCTCTGATAGGTACCATGTACCTGGGAAAAGAACGTATAGTCCCTCCCTTCTGGATTGAGGGCCCTCCAGACATCCGAGATCCGCAGGTTCGAGAGAGACAGCTGCAGTCTACGTATTTGTTTTTTAGAGAGGAGCAGAGTTTTTGAGGTGGAGTCTATGCTGTTATCTATGGCTAGGTTGAAATTCCCCCCTAATATCAATAAGCCTTCCACGAAATCCTGGAGGGTGCCCAACATCTTTACAAACCACGGGATCTGCTTAACATTCGGGGCGCATACATTTGCCAAAGTGATTGTTTTGTTAAGGACTTTTCCCTTAACAAACAGGTACCTACCCAGAGGGTCCTCCATCTTAGCTGTCAAGGTAAATGGTAGGTTTTTGCTAATGCCAATTGAAACTCCTCTAGCAGCTGAGGAGTAGGTAGAATGGTACCAGACAGGGAAGCATCTACCACCCACACTAGGGACACGCTGACGACTAAAGTGAGTCTCTTGTCAGCTTTTTCCCTTTTAAGAGTGTGATACACTTGACTTCTCTTCTGAGGGATGTTCATCCTATTAACATTAAGTGTGCAAACAGTTATTTCAGCCATATTATTAGTCAGCTGGCAACCAGCACAGCCATCTCAGGGACATTAGCATGTAGATCGACATTGGATGGGAGACAGGGGTAAATGTTGACATAAACATAAAAGGGAAAAGAGCACTGAGGATCTAACGGCGCAAATCTACGCAATAGTGCAATGGCAAACAAGTAGAATAGAGTCGAGGGGGGGGGTAACATCAGTGGTAGAGCCCGATACGACCAGGGACTCCACACACACCCGACCAGTATAAGGGCCTTACAAGGCCTACTCGCATCAAAAGATATAAGTATGGACTATTACAGGTCCAAAGGGAGAGAGCTGCTCCCAAATGAGGGAGAAAGGAGGCCTATAAGAGGGTTATGCCAGCTCAGGCAGACTCTCCCTCCCGACCGGCACCTCCGGTATTCAGCTGGGTATACACTCTGCACCTGGTTGTACAAAGTGTCAGTCCAAGTGAGGTAACTTCACTTATAATAACTGTAACATGAACCCAACAGTATGCAAATATGTGGATTATGAGACTAAAACGCTGCAACTGGCAGCTTTGTCACCTTCTATAGCTCAGTTTCAGTCCATGGAGGCCTGTTTCTTCCTTGTCGCTTTGGCCTTAGACGAAAGTGCCCAGGGCGCAAGTGAAGGCAGATGAGGGAGTTCTTCTGCGGTAGTTGCTGGTAGCCACGATGGTATGTCCATGGGCGCTATCTCAAGAGCCTCCCAGATTTTCAACTCGGGATCCCATTTGGTGTACCTCCATCTTAATGTCTGCCAGCTCCTTCATCACCGGAGACAGGGCTTGCGACAGGGAGTGTTTTAGGAAGGATATTGTAATCGGCAGTGTGTTTGCTGCTCCTTGGGTATCGGAATAAGCACATGAACTGCCGCCATCTGAATCATCTTTCTGCGTCTCAGAGCGGGCAGCAGCCACCGCCATTTTCTTCCCTCTGGCCGGAGAAGGTATCGCCTTGTTCAGGAACCTGGTCAAGTCCCCTTGCGATTTCTGGGGTCTCAGTGTACCCTCTGGGTCTTTGCTTCTCTCTTTGGACAGTTTGCCCATATTTCGAGTAGGTTCTGCGCTATAGAAAAAGCTATGACCGGGTGGTGTGATGAGGAGCACAAGGCTAAGCGTCCACCACCATGCTCGGCTAGCTCCGCCCCCAATTTTAGGCATCTTTAAATCTAATATTTTGGTCTAGAAATTCTAGTTTGAAATTGAGTTTGCAACTTTTTTTTGATACTTTGTAAAAATAAAAAGTTGCAGTGATAAATCTGGACTGAAACTAACATGGCTAACAGCACCCACTTTCCCACCCACTTTGCAGCAGCAGCGAGAGATGTGTAAAATGGCAAAAAGTCCACACACACCAAAATTTGCAACATTTCTACGTCAGGTGCAGTACCCCAGTACAAAAGATATCTGCAAATGGTTTGTTCCTATTGTAATGTATTGTAATGCTATGTTACAAGCCACTTACTAATGTATTGTAATTGTCCATATTGCCTCCTTTGCTGGTGGGATTAATTTTTTCCTTTGACATTATACACTGCTCGTTTCCATGGGTATGACCACCCTGCAATCCACCAGTGGTGCTCGTGCTTGCACAGTATAGGAAAAAAATGCCAGCCTCTCTGGTGGCCAGGACCGTGGGAGCTCACATAGGTAGGTACTTTTTTCTAAAGTGTGCAAGCACAGCCAATAATGCTGGACTGCAGGATGTTCGTAACCATGGAAACTTTCTTTGCATAAAAAAAATGCTATTTGTTGAAGTGGCAAAATCCTTTAATGTACACCCAGCATGAGTTGGGATGGTTGGCAGGGACAGGGTTAAATGGTTTGTCCAGCCGTTAATATTGATGACCTATCATCAGGATAGGTCATCAATATCAGATAGGCGGGGTTCGACACCCAGCACCCACCGATCACCTGTTTGATGAGGAGGCCGCAATCAATGCAAACGCCGCTTCCTATTCATTACACTGCACTTCATCACAGAAATGCAGTGTAATAGAAATACTCACTCCATTCAAGTGAATAGACCAAGTACTTGTAATTAAAGACCAGGAAGCGTTGTTCGCATGGTGTGCTGCCTCCTCGTCAAACAGCTGATCAGCAGGGGTGCCAGGTGTCGTACCTCCGATGATTGGAGATTGATGACCTATCCTGAGGGTAGGTCATCAATATAAATTGCAGGACAACCCCTTTAACAACCCTGTTCCTCCCCTCTTGGCAAAATGGGCTGTTTTCGACTTCCTGTCTAGAGGGGGAGTTCTAGTCTAGTGAATTTGAAGGGAGGAAGAAAATTCATGTGCTCCTTCTCCTTAAGCTTCAGGATCCAGAGATTAACAGATCTCTGTGAGAGGTAATACTTGTGCTTCAGAAAGACCAAGAGAGAGAAAGAAAGACAAGAACTTGGAATCTGCATGGCTAAAGGGCAAGCGTCAGCAAGGTAACCTGCGTCGTCAGTTATTACAGACTTTGCTGATTGTGAGGGACTACAGTTAAAACACCCTTGACATAAGGGGAGCAGATCATCGCTGTGGCCTGTGATTGGCAGAGGAGGTCACGTGTACCCCCATTGACAGATGTTGATGTCAGCGTAGATGGGAGTGGAAGTGCCGGTGCAGGAGCCACACAGACTGAATCCAGTTGGGGGACCAGTGCGAGTCTGCCACGTCTGGAGGTCTGATTAGGTCTTGGATAACCCTTTTAACCATATTTTGGCCAAACATGCCTCTAAAAACCCTTATCCCACAGTGGACACTACAGCCACAATTGCCAGATTACAGTTGCTAGCCAAAGATTCTAGAGAGACTTTAATAAGACAGCATACCAATAGTGCCTGTCACGGCTGTGTCATGGTCTGGTGTAGTGGACCATGACACTTTTGCCTTGCATGCTTGTTGCTGGTCGCAACATGTTGTTTTGCATGTTTTGACACTTCCCCAATAAGTTATGTGTCCCTTCCCATCCTGGTGTGTTCGGAGTTAAGATGTGTGCTTGGGGGAGCTGGGTGTGGCCTCTGGCTCTTCTTATACAGTGTTGTGAGCCTGAAGGTTAGGTGGTTGTTTGCCTGTATATGTGTAGGAGCTCTGCTCCTTTCTGGATGTGTCATCTTACCTGTGTGAGGGCATCCTAGTTGGACATCATTTGTCTCCCTTTGTCTCCTTTCCCCTCCTCACCCGTTATGTTGTGTGGTGTGGTTTATGTTGGGGTTTAGTTGTTTATGTCATGTCTGGTGTTCCATGTCAGGTCGGTTTGGTGTTGTGATCTGCATGGATGATTGATATTTTCCCCTGTCTGTTGTTACCTCTGAAAGGGGGTCCCATTGGTTTCCCGGAGGGGTGAACCTAAAAGATATTTGCAGCCTTGCCTGGAGCCACCTTGCATCGGTTTCCGCATGGGGGTGCAGGTTGTTTTGGTGTTTTTCCATCTTTGCTGCGGCAGGTAAGTGTTTGATGTTCTGGTGTGCTGTTGTTTCTCCAGGTGCTTACCTGCCGTTCATTTGCTGCTGATTCTATCTTTTCACCTCTGTTACTAGGCCGCTGGAGACTCCGGTTTGTCTGTTTCCTTGAGGAACCGGTTGTCTCCTATCCCTGACCTCTATGCAAGGGACCGTTAGGGTCAGTAGGATCCAGGTTCGAGTGTATGAGCCCTCCCACCTTTAGGGGGCGCTCATACGGTCGGGAGATCAGGGTCAGGATTAGGGTGGCTGTAGCAGGTGATCTGCTCCCTATCCCTGTTTTCGGGCTCAGTAACAGCTCTAATTATATGGTGGGGGTTTCCCCCACACCCCACCGTGACAGTGCCATTATTTGCCACTTTGCCAGCCTCCATACCTCGTCATCTGGGAAAGGCTTTGGACTATGTACAAATTATTGTTGGATGTACTAGAACTCCTTTTTTGCACTCAAGTATAAAAGAGACGTTCTTCTTCTACATCTGGCCTGGTTTCCTGACTCCTATTACACCATACGCTGGCCAACTACAGGAAGTGCCCAAAGCAAAGAAAGGGGGCACCTTCCTCTCAATGCCGCACCCTTATGGAGCAACAGCCTGAGGGAAACCACTGTGACACATCCTATAGTCAGAACCACTTCCACTACCATCCTCTGCCCCGGCTCCTCAAGGGCTTGTTTCACAGGAAACGGGTATCAAACTTTTATATGTTACTCCCTTGGAGTCTAAAGTAACCCATCACAGAAAGGTACAGTATGTGACCACTAATGACTGATGAGCAGGAAGTCCAAGTCCTGAGACAAATTTGGAGATAGTTGTAGATAGTCCCAGCTATAGTTGGGGGTAGACCGTGTTTGTGCATACTGGGTAGGTCAGGATTGGGCAGTTTGGCAAACACTACAGAGGAAATGTGGTATTACATGGGGATAGGGAGCTGCACTTTTCTCCATATGCATACGTAAGGTCCGTGCTTTATTTTTAAAATGAATGTGTCACCAGAAAATTGACCTATTGTTTAATTCATGCTTTTATATTTTTAAAGGATTTTTGATATTTTCCATGTCAATATGTATAGTTACACAAAAAAATCATAAAATACTGCAGTTTTCACACTGGCCACTAAGAATAATAGGAGCCACTTCTTGATCTGTACAGATCACTTTACTTTATCTGCTTATGTGCCATTCTAACCCTACCTGTAATGATATCACCTCTGTTTATAGATAATACAGGATCCACCATTCACAATAGGTGATTGTCAAGGCTTATCTATTTTTCTATTCTTTCCTTGTATAATGATCTCTGCACAAGTTACAAATCATGCCTAGAAAACTCTCCCATAGAAGTCACTGAGGTCCCCTCCTGTTCATTGTGTCTATGGACCATGAGGCTGCCATAAAGCAATTTTTGTAATGCTTTCTAAATAGTAACATAGGTTGTAAGGCTGAATAAAAGACATCTGTCCATCCAGTCCAGCCTGTTTTTCTGCAAGTTGATCCAGAGGAAGGCAAAAAAATAAAATAAATGTGAGGTAGAAACCAACTTTCCGCATGTTAGGGAAAAAATTCCTTCCCGACTCCAATCAGGCAATCAGAATAACTCCCTGGATCAACGACCCCTCTCTAGTAGCTATAGCCTGTAATATTATTACACTCCAGAAATACATCCAGGCCCCTCTTGAACTCTTTCAGTGAACTCACCATCACCACCTCCTCAGGCAGAGAGTTCCATAGTATCACTGCTCTTACTGTAAAGAATCCTCTTCTATGTTTAAGAACAGCTCAGACAAGATGGCCGTCCCCATAATCATGTTCAGGAAGCAGAATAAAGAAATAAAGAATAAAGAAATCTGTAATCGGAAAATAAAAACAGATTAGTACAAAAAGGATACAGTATGTGTTGCTATCTGATTTTAACATTTTGGTGACACACTCCTTAAGGCCTCCTGCACACGAGCGTTTTTTTTCCCCGTTTACTGGCCGTTTTTTGCGTTCCGTATACGGTCCGTATACGGAACCATTCATTTCAATGGTTCTGCAAAAAAAAACGGAATGTACTCCGTATGCATTCCGTTTCCGGATTTCCGTTTTTCCGTTCCGTTTAAAGATAGAACATGTCCTATTATTGCCCGCAAATCACGTTCCGTGGCTCCATTCAAGTCAATGGGTCCGCAAAAAAAAACGAAACACATACGGAAATGCATCCGTATGTCTTCCGCTTCCGTTCCGTTTTTTGCGGAACCATCTATTCAAAATGTTATGCCCAGCCCAAATTTATCTATGTAATTACTGTATACTGTATATGCCATACGGAAAAACGGAATGGAAAAACGGAACGGAAACGGAAACACAACGGAAATAAAAAACGGAACAACGGATCCGTGAAAAACGGACCGCAAAACACTGAAAAAGCCATACGGTCGTGTGCAGGAGGCCTAAGGGTCCATTCACACATTTGGGTCCGCATTCGTTCCGCAATTTGCGGACCCATTCACTTTCAATGGGGATGGAATGGATGCGAATCCGCATTTTCAGAATCCGCATCTGCATTTTCGCGATCCGCATCTGTTTTTTCGGGATCCGTTTTTTTCAGGATCCGCAATTCCGTTCCTGAAAAAAATAGAACATGTTCGGTTCTTGTCCGCAATTGCGGACCAGAAAAGGCATTTTCTATTATAGTGTCTGTGATGTGCGGTTTGCAAATTGCGGATCGCACATTGCAGGAGTCCGTGTTTTGCGGATCCGCAAAACACTTACGGACGTGTGAATGGACCCTTAAAGGGTTATTCTTGTATCAACAGTTCTTTGTCTGAACAGTTGTATAATTTTGCAGTATACATTCTGTATGATTTCCTCATGGTTTTAAAGATCTCTGCTTGTTGTCATTCACTAGGAATCTTCATAGTTTACCACCATGTGATGGTCACACAGGTGCAGAGCTTGTAAGGGTATGGCTACATGTGGCGTATATGCTGAGATTTTCCATGGTGTTAGGCCTCACACAACCATATTGTTTTGAAGTCCACAATCCTCCGTGTGCATGCTGCCAATTTTTTTTTACCCCTGTAGAAATGTCCTATTCATGTCTGCAAAATGGACTTGAATCTGCACCATTTTGTGGGTACATGTGGTTGTACCCTAAGGCTACATGTTGTGGTTTATGCATGGCTTTTCCACTGAATTCCCAATGAATGTGCAAATGTTTGTAATGTAATGTGATACAATTTTCACTTTAGTCGCCATGTGTACCAGTAAGAAGAGGTATGGTTGGCAGAAGCAGTGCTAACCACCCTGTTCCTCCCCTCTTGGTAGGAGTGGGCTGGTCCTGCTTCCTGCCGGGAGGAGGATTTCCTGTGTAGTCTTAGAAGGGAGAGGAAGCACATGAGAAAGCTCCTACTCCTTGGAACCGGATATCCTTCTACTGCGAGATCAATACTTCAAGGAAATCAGCAAATTCTGCAAATTCGCCTGTTTTAGGCATAGAAAATGGTCTATATTTAGGACAGCAAGGGAGTTGGAATAGATTTAGACCAGGGGTGGAAGCGCCAAAATTATGTAGAGGCCGGCGCCTCGATAGAACTTCGGCAGATCCACCACCAGCACACGAGAGGTATTAAGACTTATACACCGGTCTTAATAAATGATCCCTTACATTTCCACTGCCCGACTTGGGGGAGTACACCATCAGGGCCGGTGCAAGGATTTTTGCCGCCCTAGGCAAAGATCCATTTTGCCGCCCCCTCATGTCACTGACTCACTGACAGACACACACTCACACTGACGGACAGACATGCACTCAGACACTCACTGAATGATGTACACAGAAACTCACTGACAGACACACATACACTCACTGACAGACACACATACACTCACTGACAGACAGTCACGCACTCAGACACTCACTGAATGACGTACACAGAAACTCACTGACAGACAGACACACACTCACTCACTGACAGACATACACCTACCCACTGAAACACACACACAGAAACTCACTGGCAGACAAACACACACATATACTCACTGATAAACATACAGACACTTACTAACCGACAGACATCCACACTCACTGACATACACTCACTCAATGACAGACACAAATACATTTACTGACAGAAAGACAGACATACATACACTCACTCACTGACATAAATACACAGGCAGACACTCACTCAGTCAAACACTTAAACACTCACCTCCCTGGGGTCCAGTGTGGTGCAGCTCCTCAGTCCTCCAGCGCGCCGTTTAGTATGCCGGGGCCGGAATGACGTCATATTCCGGCATCACAGAGGGCGCACGAGGGAGGAGTGGGGAGCTGCTAGAACAGCCTCCCTTGCCGCCCGCCTCCTCTCCTCCGGTAATTTACTGGCAGATCAGGCACCTGCCATCAGGATAAGCAGATGCCTGCTCTGCCATATTTAAGAAGGACCTCCACCTCCTTGCCCCCCTGTAATGGCGCTGGGGGCGGCTCAAGAGCCGCTCGCCCAGGGCTGCAGCCCCAGTCAGGGGGAGCCCACCAGGGCGCCCCCAGTAGGCCGGCGCCCTAGGCGAACGCCTAGTTCGCCTATATGGTTGCGCCGGCCCTGTACACCATTACACAACACCTCATCAGGGCCACTACAACTCCCATCCTCTGCACCAGCTCCTCAGCGGTTTGCTGCAGAATCATCACAGAGTAATACAGTACCAGCAAAGTGAATAAGATTTGACAAATCTCATGTCACTTTGCAAATGTTATCAGTGCTGGAAACTTGCAGCCAGTCAATTGTTTCTGCAGATTTTTTTTGTGTGAATTTTACCCTTTGCAATGCACAAGTGTACGTATTTGCAGTTCTTCCATGCGGATTTCCCTGCTTTTCCCCCATCAAAATCTGAACCATGATCCTAAGGGTATCTGAACATTATGTGGATTATGTGCAATTTTTGTGTAAAAAAAACCCACAGCGTAATACAGCCCCAGGAAAGTGAATGGGATTTGACAAATCTCATGTACACTTTGCTTTTTTCTTCAGTGCGGAAATTGACCTCTTGTGCTGATCTTAAAATTCGCAGCATGTCAGTTACTTGCGCGATTCCGCACCTTCTGTAGAGTGGTTTTCTCTATAGACTTCATTGGGGTTCTTTACATTAACAGAAAATCCACATAAAAATCTGTATAAAACACACACCAAAACCGCAATAAATTTTTTTGTGCGGATTTCTGCATACAAATCTTCAGCAAACCCTGCAATAAAAATCGCAAAGAAAACAGGCTTAGTTTCCCATAGCAACCAATCAGATCCCACCTTTCATTTTGTAAAGGAGCTCTAAAAAATGAAAGACGGAATCTGATTGCTTGCTATGGACAACTAAGCCAGTTTTCCTTGACCCCTGGTTTTGATAAATCTTTCCCTGACCCTAAGTTTGCCCGTTCCTACGCGCTGTTAAACGCTCAACAAGGAGAAACCAATGCTTCCCTATGGGAATGGTTCTCACCTGGGCGTTTTACAGCGCGTACGATCGCGCTGTAAAACGCCCGACGCTCAAAAAAGTTCTTGAGCTTCTTTGGGGCGTTTTGTCGCGCGTTCCCGTACATAGACTTTCGGGAACGCGCGACAATGGGCGTTCGCTTGTCTCTGTATGCGCGATTGTAAACGCCGGTACAATCGCGCATACAGAGCGCTCCAGCGCAAGTGCTCAGGTCTGAACCCAGCGTAAGGGTGTTTGCACACAAACGTATTTTTGGTCCGCATCCGATCCAAATTATTTGGGGGTCGGATGCAGAAACATTCACTTCAATGGGACCGCAAATAAACGCGGACAGCACTCCGTAGCATCCGCCAAAAAGCAGAAAATGTCCTGTTCTTGTCTGTCTTACAGACAAGGATAGGACTGTTCTATTATGGGCCAGACGTTCGGTTCCGCAAATTTGCGGAATGCACAAGGCGGGCATCCGTGTTTTGCGGATCCGCAATTTGTGGTCTGAAAAGCATCCAATGGTTGTGTGCTGTCCGTTGCCGTATTGTGGACCGCATTTGCGGATCCGCAATACACGTGCTTCCGTGGGGTTTTGTCCCGTACTTTTATTCCGCAAAAAGTTAGAACATGTCCTATCTTTTTGCGGAACGGGCAGATCGCGGACTCATTAAAGTGAATGGACTCATTACATGCAAAGCGAGATATTTCAAGCCTTTACTTGTTATAATTTGGATGATTATGGCTTACAGCTTATGAAACCCCAAAGTCACAATTTTGAGGTACCCTTAGCTCAGGGGGTATGGATTAATTAGCTGACTGGAGTGTGACACTTTGAGCCTAGAATATTGAACCTTTTACCAAAATTCAAATTTTAAGCAGCATTAATGCAATTCCTTTTAAGTTGCATTACTGAAATAAATAGACTTTTGCACGATATTCTAATTTTTCGAGTTTCACCTGAATTTCTCATTCCTTTCCAACCCACTTCTTGGTTTGGCTCAACAAAGCGCCACAAAAACCTATGTGTGAACCCACATTAAAAGTGCTATATCATAATTCCAAAGCATAGCAAAAACTGCAATATTCATAGCGAAACTGCAATATTCTCCGAATGAGGAAGATTTATTGCAGTTTTGACTGTAACTTTAAATTTAAGCATGTTTCAGTGCACAATGTTATGATTCTGCCATCAACATGCATATGTTTAATGCATTACTCTGGAGAGTAGTCAGTATTAATTATGACTTTTTGTACCCAGGAGAGAGTAATGGGTATGTTGAATGCAAAGCAAATTATGGCCCTGGGGCACAGCCAGAATGTCGGCTCACCACAGGATCAAAAAATAATTAGGGAGAGCGGAGCGAGGCCCGGAGGCTATTGTTTCCTCTTCAAGCAAATTAGGGGATAGGAAATTTGTCTCCAAATAAAAAGAGCAAATTTAAAGGGAGGCCTCATTAGTGGGTCTTTGGGGGAAAAAAAACTGTGCACCCTCACAATATTGCTGAATGCCATCTTCAAAGATGTGCCATATTTCTATTTGACGAAAAGGCGCAGCAGGAGAACGGGACATAAAAAAGCATAATTATAAGGCAAGCATTTTCAGCATGAATAAGTTGAGCAATTTCATCAAATATACATGTGTGAGTCTCCACTTCGAAAGGAAAATCAGTGTTTTTTCTTTCTTTTCAACGCTTCAGTGGATACAAACAGAAACTGCTACGTAGACCACCTCCGACCTCGAAGCATTTATCCCCTTGCCCTCCTCCAGGAATGATTGCAGTATATTTACAGAGCTTTATATGCAATGACTATAGGCAGTATGGAGAGTGTAAGGGCTCATGCACACAAACGTATTTTCTTTATGTGTCCGTTCCGTTTTTTTTTGCGGACCGTATACGGAACCATTCATTTCAATGGGTCTGCAAAAAAACAGAAGGTACTCGGTGTGCATTTCATTTCCGTATGTCCGTATTACCGTTCCGCAAAAAATAGAACATGTCCTATTATTGTCCGCATTACGGACAAGGATAGGACTGTTCTATTAGGGGCCAGCTGTTCCATTCCGCAAAATACGGAATGCACACAGACATCATCCGTATTTTTCGCGGATCCGTTTTTTTGTGGACTGCAAATCACATAAGTTCGCGTGCATGAGGCCTTACACTGATTACTGGCAAGCATGATACATGGGAAAAATTGTGAATATTCAGGCTTATCTGCCCTAATCCTGCCAAAAAAAAATCTTAATTCACCTTTAGGACAGTCTCACACGCATTTGACACGTTTTCAGTGGTAGGGCTCATGTACACAAACGTATATTTTTTCCATATCCGCATTTTTTGCAGGATGCCGAACCATTCACTTCAATAGGGCCACAAAAGATACATATGTCCATTCCATGGCACCCACAAAAAGATAGAACATGACCTGTTCCGTTCTGCATAATGTTTAATGCACATGCCCAGTATCCGTGTTTTGCGGATCGACAAATTGTGGACTACATAACAGGCTACAGTCATGTGTAGGAGCCCTAAATCTGTAGTACAACATTAAAGTCTACATACACGTCGGGGCACATTTACTAAAGTGTTTGCGCCTGTTTTTAGTAAAAAAAAAAATGTCTTATTTTTTTAGTCGCATTTACTACTGAAATTGTGCCTGTTTTGGAGGGTTTTGGAGGGTTCGCCTATTTTGATGTTTAAGACTAATTCTGAAGTTTTCTAACTTTTGCAACTTTTTTCCTATCTATTTATTTAGGTGCCTTTATCTCGCCTGAATTTGTCTCAGAAACAGTCTAAGGGCTCATGCACATGAATGTATTTTCTTTCCACTTCCGTTCCGGGATTTTTGTGGACAGTATGCGGAACCATTCACTTCAATGGGTCTGCAAAAACAACGGAAGGTACTCTGTGTGCATTCCGTTTCCGTATTTCCGTTCCTCAAAAAAGTAGTGCATGTCCTATTATTGTCCGCAAATCACGGTCCGAGGCCCTATTCAAGTCAATGGGTCCGCAAAAAACGGATTGGATACAGAAACCATACGAGTATGTTTTGGGGAATAGCGGAATGGTAGAGGACTTAAATGAGAGAAAAAAAAACCTCAGATATGGAACCACGGATCTGTGAAAAACGGACCGCAAAATAACAACGGTCGTGTGCATGAGCCCTAATTTCCACTCCACTCCAAGGCTGGAGTACTTTTCTTTGTCTGTTTTGAGTAGTAAAGTGTGACCTTTTGTTTACATTACAAGTCGCTCTTTACTGGAGACGTGTGACTTTTCTCCGAATAGATGCAACTATTTTTCATGCGCAAATAAATTAGACCAGTCAAGTGAATATGAACCTGTGGAACTGAGAAAGAACCACCAGAGGTCAGACTAATAAAAATACGCCTAGTCTAATTCATAAACTGCTGTGTGACTTTTAACAAACACTCGGCAAAAGAAAGACAGATGAATGAAATACGCCAGTTTAGTTTTACGCCCAAAAACAGGCAAGTTTGATAAATGTGCCCCATCATGCATAGATTTATCAAACTGGTGTAAATGAAAACTGGCTTAGTTGCCCATAACAACCAGTCAGATTCCACCTTTTATTTTTCAAAGGACCTGATTGGGCAATTAAGCCAATTTTCCCTGATTGCAGTTTTGATAAATCTACCCCAGTGTTTTTTCTGCGATTTAGGCCTCATGCACACGACCGTATTTTTTCACGGTCCGCAAAACGGGGTTCCGTTGGTCCGTGATCCGTGACCGTTTTTTCATCCGTGGGTCTTCCTTGATTTTTAGAGGATCCACGGACATGAAAAAAAGTCATTTTGGTGTCCGCCTGGCCGTGCGGAGCCAAACGGATCCATCCTGAATTACAATGCAAGTCAATGGGGACGGATCCGTTTGACGTTGACACAATATGGTGCAATTTCAAACGGATCCGTCCCCCATTGACTTTCAATGTAAAGTCTGGAGTCCCTATTATACCATCGGATCAGAGTTTTCTCCAATCCGATGGTATATTTTAACTTGAAGCGTCCCCATCACCATGGGAACGCCTCTATGTTAGAATATACTGTCGGATATAAGTTAGATCGTGAAACTCATATCCGACAGTATATTCTAACACAGAGGCGTTCCCATAGTGATGGGGACGCTTCTAGTTAGAATATACTACGAACTGTGCACATGACTGCCCCCTGCTGCCTAGCAGCACCCGATCTCTTACAGGGGGCTGTGATCTGCACAATTAACCCCTCAGGTGCTGCACCTGAGGGGTTAATTGTGCATATCATAGCCCCCTATAAGAGATCAGGGGCTGCCAGGCAGCAGGGGGCCTCCCTCCCCAGTTTTAATTTCATTGGTGGCCAGTGCGGCCCCCCGGCCGCCCTCCCTCTATTGTAATATCATTGGTGGCCAGTGTGCGGCCTCCCCCCGCCCCCCTCCCTTTATTGTTTTATTCTTTAGTGGCCATTGTGCGGCCCCCCCGCCCCCCCTCCCTCTATTGTATTATCATTGTTGGCCAGTGTGCGGCCCCCCCTGCCCCCCCTCTATTGGATTAATATCATTGGTGGCCAGTGTGCGGCCTCCCCTCTCCCCCCCCCCGATCATTGGTGGCAGCGGAGATTCCGATCGGAGTCCCAGTTTAATCGCACTGGGGCTCCGATCGGTAACCATGGCAACCAGGACGCTACTGCAGGCCTGGTTGCCATGGTTACTTAGCAATATTACAATATTAGAAGCATCATACTTACCTGCTGCGCTGTCTGTGACCGGCCGGGAGCTCCTCCTACTGGTAAGTGACAGGTCTGTGCGGCGCATTGCTTAATGATCTGTCACTTACCAGTAGGAGGAGCTCCCGGCCAGTCACAGACAGCGCAGCAGGTAAGTATGATGCTTCTAATATTGTAATATTGCTAAGTAACCATGGCAACCAGGCCTGCAGTAGCGTCCTGGTTGCCATGGTTACCGATCGGAGCCCCAGTGCGATTAAACTGGGACTCCGATCGGAATCTCCGCTGCCACCAATGATCGGGGGGGGGGGAGAGGGGAGGCCGCACACTGGCCACCAATGATATTAATACAATAGAGGGGGGGCCGGGGGGGCGCACACTGGCCACCAATGATAATACAATAGAGGGAGGGGGGGCCGGGGGGGCCGCACACTGGCCACCAATGATAATACAATAAAGGGAGGGAGGGGGGGCCGGGGGAGGCCGGGGGAGGCCGCACACTGGCCACCAATGATATTACAATAGAGGAAGGGGGGGCCGGGGGGGCCGCACTGGCCACCAATGAAATTAAAACTGGGGAGGGAGGGGGGTCTGCCTCCTGCTGCCTGGCAGCCCCTGATCTCTTATAGGGAGCTATGATATGCACAATTAACCCCTCAGGTGCAGCACCTGAGGGGTTAATTGTGCGGATCACAGCCCCCTGTAAGAGATCGGGTGCTGCCAGGCAGCAGGGGGCAGTCATGTACTCAGTTCGTAGTATATTCTAACTAGAAGCGTCCCCATCACTATGGGAACGCCTCTGTGTTAGAATATACTGTCGGATATGAGTTTTCACAAAGTGAAAACTCATCTCTGAAAAAGCTTTTATGCAGACGGATCTTCGGATCCGTCTGTATGAAAGTAACCTACGGCCACGGATCACGGCCGCGGATGCCAATCTTGTGTGCATTCGTGTTCTTTCACGGACCCATTGACTTGAATGGGTCCGTGAACCGTTGTCCGTCAACAGGAAACACGGATAACGGATGTGGCTGCAAAACTGTGCATTTTCCGATTTTTCCACGGACCCATTGAAAGTCAATAGGTCCGCGGAAAAAAATGGAAAACGGCACAACGGCCACGGATGCACACAACGGTCGTGTGCATGAGGCCTTAGACGCCAGTCATAGTCCATGTCCGCTGCTTGATGTGCCTAAGTTATGTAGAGGTTCCGGCCTTTATCGGTGGCCGTTTGACTTGCTTAAGGCTACGTCTACACTACGACATTTGTCACGCGACAGATAGGGCACAACTACACTGCAACATTTGTAGCGCAACATTTTGTTGCACCAATGTCGCGCGACAATATTTATAATGGCAGTCTATGGTGTCGCACTGCAACATGCAACATGCTGCGACTGCGACGCAACAGTCGCAGAAAAATCCATCTCGAATGGATTTTCTGTGACTGTTGCGTCAGTCGTAGCATGTTGCAGTGCAACACCATAGACTGCCATTATAAAAATTGTCGCGCGACATTAGTGCAACAAAATGTCGCGCGACAAATGTTGTCGTGTAGATGTAGCCCTAATCTACACCAGATCCCTTGCTGGCATAGATTTAAGTCATTTTCTACGCCAAAAGCAGGGATAGAAAATGATGAATCAGACAGGCCTGACAGCCCATCCCCTTCGCCCACGCCATGCATCCTTTTTTTGGAACTGGCAAAAAAAGGAGTAAGTGGCATACATGGGGAAAAGGCGCAGATTTTGCTGCAAAAGACTTTTGCAACAAAATCTGCACCTTAAATACGTCAAAAAGGGGCGTACTGTATATATCTTAATAAATGACACTCTAAGGCCCCTTTCACACGGGCGAGTATTCCGCGCGGATGCGATGCGTGAGGTGAACGTATTGCACCCGCACTGAATACCGACCCATTCATTTCTATGGGGCTGTTCACATGAGCGGTGATTTTCACGCATCACTTATGCGTTGCGTGAAAATCACAGCATGCTCTATATTCTGCGTTTTTCACGCAACGCAAGCCCCATAGAAGTGAATGGGGTTGTGTGAAAATCGCAAGCAAGTGCGGATGCGGTGAGATTTTCACGCACGGTTGCTAGGAGACGATCGGGATGGAGACCCGATCATTATTATTTTCCCTTATAACATGGTTACAAGGGAAAATAATAGCATTCTGAATACAGAATGCAAAGTAAAATAGGGCTGGAGGGGTTAAAAAAAAATAAAAAATTTTTTTACTCGCCTTAGTCCACTTGATCGCGTAGCCGGCATCTCCTTCTCTCTCCTTTGTTGAATAGGACCTGTGGTGAGCATTAAGTACAGTTACAGGACCTTTGATGACGTCACTCCGGTCATCACATGGTACGTCACATGATCTTTTACCATGGTGATGGATCATGTGATGACCGGAGTGACGTCATCAAAGGTCCTGTAACTGTACTTAATGCTCATCACAGGTCCTATTCAACAAAGGAGACAGAAGGAGATGCCGGGCCGCGATCAAGTGGACTAAGGTGAGTTAAATTTTATTTTAATTTTTTTTAACCCCTCCAGCGCTGTTTTACTTTGCATTCTGTATTCAGAATGCTATTATTTTCCCTTATAACCATGTTATAAGGGAAAATAATGCAATCTACAGAACACTGATCCCAAGCCCGAACTTCTGTGAAGAAGTTCGGGTTTGGGTACCAAACATGCGCGATTTTTCTCACACGCGTGCAAAACGCATTACAATGTTTTGCACTCGCGCGGAAAAATCGCGGTGTTCCCGCAACGCACCCGCACATTTTCCCGCAACGCCCGTGTGAAACCAGCCTAAGTGCTTCAGCAATTCTCTTGTGTTAGTCCTGCATTATCCAGTTTGTGTTCCCATTTGTGCACCTTGTCCATCAGCCCAATATAATGTGCCTGCTCGTAATAAACTAGAATAGGATACTGATCAATCTCCTGGATGAGCTCCCCATGTCTACCCGGCCTCAATACTGAGTTAAGACATCTGCTCCATCATAAGAACTGGCATCCTGTCTGCGGATACTGGCCCTGATGTATCATGCCTTCACTGTCTTCAAAAAGTCGCAAAATAGGGCCTTTGCAACTTTTTGGGTTCACTAGTGAACATTTTTTTTTTACTATTTTCATTTTTTCACCACACTCCAGTTTTGAAATTAGCTATGTTAATGGGTTTTACTCCAGATCTATCATTGAGACTTTTTTTTTAAAGTTGCAAAAAAAGTCGCAATCTCACTCTAGTAGGAAAGCGGACTGAGAAAACTGGAATAGCTTTTCTACACAAAGGTGTTAGGTTTAAGGATAAGACAAATTTATTAAACAACATGAGACATTTGATAAATGTGGTATTAAGTACTATAACACAGACTCAAGCAAAACTGACTTCAATTATTACCCTCACAATTAATTTCCCCACTGTCTCCCCTTACAGACACAGAAGCAGCAGGGCGTTAAGGACATTATAACAGAAACACGGAGCGGTTCAGTCTCTATCAAGTCCCTGTGTGAGTCTACATGAACATGACGTGCAGTACCTCAGTCCTAGGGGTATCTTCAATTGCTGTTGTATATTATGTTTTATGTTTCTACAATGTGGGAATAACTGAGACATGGCTGGATGATAGCTATGACTGGGCGGTTAATGTACAGGGTTACAGTCTGTTTAGAAAGGATCGCCAAAACCGGAGAGGGGAAGGGGTCTGCCTTTATGTAAAGTCCTGTCTAAAGCCCACAGTCCGAAAAGATATAAGTGAGGGACATGAACATGTGGAGTCACTGTGGCTAGAAATACATGGAGGCAAAAACAATAATAAATTACTAATATGAGTTTATTATAAACCACCTAATATACCAGAGTCCACAGAAAATCTACTATTAAACAAGATAGATGAGGCAGCAAATCATAATGAGGTGGTTATTATGGGGGACTTCAACTACCCAAATATAGACTGGGAAACTGAAACTTGTATATCTCATAAAGGAAACAGGTTCTTGGCAATAACCAAAGACAACTACCTTTCCCAACTGGTTCAGGACCCGACTAGAGGGACGGCCATACTGGACTTAGTATTAACCAATAGACCTGACAGAACAACAGATGTGCAGGTTGGGGGACACCTGGGAAATAGTCGCCATAAAGTAATAAATTTCCACTTATCATTCAAAAGAGTGTTTCTTCAGGGAGGAACAAAAATACCAAGCTTCAAAAAAGCTAAATTTAGCCAACTAAGAGAGGCCATAGGCCTAACTAACTGGGACAAAGTCCTCAAAAATAAAAATACAACCACAAAATGTGATATTTTTAAAAGCATCTTAAAATATAATTGTGAGAGGTACATACCTTATGGGAATAAAAGTTTAAGGAACAAGAAAAAACCAATGTGGATAAATAGAACTGTAAAGAAAGCAATAAATGACAAAAAGAAAGCATTTAAATCACTAAAACAGGAGGGTTGCGAGGAAGCACTGAAAAACTATAAGGAAAAAAATAGAATATGTAAAAAACAAATAAAAGCAGCCGAACTAGAGACCGAGAGATTATTTGCCAAAGAGAGCAAAACTAACCCTAAAATGTTTTTCAATTATATAAATGGTAAAAAGTATAAATCTGAAGGTGTCGGCCCTTTACAGAGTAATGAGGGGGGAGTTGCAGAGAGCGATGAGGAGAAAGCAAAGCTATTCAATATTTTTTTCTCCACTGTATTCAATGAAGAAAAAAAAACGTCAGATGAAATGCAGAATGTAAAAGTTAATTCCCCATTTAAAGTGCCCTGTCTGACCCAGGAAGAAGTACAGCGGCGTCTTAAAAAGATTAAAATATTAAAATAGACAAATCGCCAGGACCAGATGGCATACATTCCTGTATCCTAAGAGAATTAAGTAATGTCATAGACAGACCCTTATTTCTGATATTTAAGGACTCTATACTGACAGGGAGTGTTCCACAGAATTGGCGCATAGCAAATGCAGTGCAAATATTCAAAAAGGGTCCAAAAACAGAGTCCGGAAACTATAGGCTGGTAAGTTTAACATCTGTCGTGGGTAAACTGTTTGAAGGTTTTCTAAGAGATGCCATTTTGGAGTACCTCAATGAAAATAAGCAAATAACGCCATATCAGCATGGCTTCATGAGGGATCGGTCATGTCAAACAAATTTTTTTTTTTTTACTCGTTATATTGAACAATGGAATTAAAACAAGTTACAAAATAAAATGAAATTTGTGTACATGGGTTACCATACTTGAAGTGTTTATGCTATATTCGTACATTCTTTGACACGGTATTTATTGTACATGATCGTATTTCACATGACTATAGACATATAAGACATAGATGGAAAGGCACATACACAAGGAAGGTAATGATGAAGTTACAGAGGTGGTTTTTATTGATACATCTCCTTTAAGCTGAAGTTAATACATTATTCATGTATCGTGCTGAATATTGTGTAAGCGAAGATGAACACCACTGTCCCCACACCTTGTCGAACTTAGACTCACATCGCCTATGCTTGTATACAATACATTCATATGAAATTATGACATTTACCAATGTTTTCCACTGGTTAAGGCAATGGCTTTCCTTGCCAAAAATAGTGATTCTCGGAGGAATACTCTGATATAATGGGAGTATACCGCATCATCTAATATACTGAATAGACATATCTTAGGGTGGGTGTCAATTGGTATCTTGGTCAAATCTGCTAGGAATTGAGTGATTTCCATCCAGAATGCTTTGATAATGGGGCAAGTCCACAGCAAATGCCAAAAGTCTGCACCATCCCTGACACAGCGATGGCATCTGGTGTGGGTTAATCTATCCATCTTATGCAGCCTGACCGGTGAGAGGTAACTTTGATGGATAATACATAGCTGTATGAAATGATCATTAATCGTTGGGGACACATACAGTACGTAGGCGATTCCAGCAATTCAGAAATGTCTTTATCTGACAAGTCAGGGATCACAGTCCTCCATCTATTCAGCACCTTTAACTGTGTAGATTGTATTCTAGTAGAGATCAAATGAGTGCATATGATAGATATGTGACAAACTGCCATTTGCCACTGGGCATTGTAGAGGACTTATGGCTAGCCTCCTGCCCTACGACTATGGCCCCGGGACATGTTGCCCTTCAGGAACAGTGTGACAGAACTGTGCCGCATGTCTGGACTGTTGGTGGGACCGAACGCAGTCAGCGGTGTATGCTGGGGATTCTGTGGAGCTGGAATCGGATGCGCAGATACACGAACGCTGCTGACCATTACCTTCTTCCATACTGAACTTTCAGATGGGAGATGGGACTTAGTCGTTTTTCTGCATGAAATTGACCGACCGCACAGCCCAAATCTATGGAACTGTTTTGGGCAGGAAATTGTGCTTGCGGTCAGTCATAAAGGACTTCCACTAAACTTTTGATCCGCTGGAGGGATTTGTGTGATTTTTGGAAGTGTTTATGTTTGATGTATGCTGAGTTTAAATATGTAATTTTTATGGAGATGGAATGTATGGTTTTAAAGTTACAGTGTATGTTTAAAAACTGTATTTTTACTGTCTGTGATAGTTATGTTAATCCATAATTATATCCCAGACAGAAGGGAGGATTTTGTGTATTTGGGTGGTGATTCCTCTCCTATTGTTCCCACATGTGTATTGGTGATTTCCCTTTGTCCTGAGAGATAATTAAATTGCTCTTCGGGTGTCTCCAGGGCAGAGAGGAGGAAACCATGATGCATTGTGGGGACCTGCAAAAATACGGGCGGGTAGCCCTCAATAAAGAGTCAGTTCAGTTCAGTTCAGTTCATGTTTTTCTAACCCTTCAAAACGCAGCCTTGTCTCGTTATTGGAGGGAATTGCTGTATCACGCTGGGGATTGCTATGCTCTGCATATTCCCTGGAGGAGAGATCTTTCCCACACGGTCCTGAATGCTGGAGGTTCATTCAGGGTGGAAGGAAGGCGGCGCGGCTCCAGTTAAGCTACGGCGGTTGTGGAGTCTGCGGTGGTTGTGGTGTCCAGTGCGGTGCTTGTGGTCCTCGGCGCAAGCTAGGAAGCGTCCATTAACGGAAGGGGATCCGTTACAAGATATAATACCTCTAGGACCCTGTGACCTCAAAACTCCAATTAACGGATATTTGGATATAGATACCGCGGTGCCAGGAAATTGGGCATTTAACACATGTCTGGCCTGGAAGTAGCGGTAGAAACCTGTACGGGTCATATGACATTGCGTTTGAAAGTGACTAAATGGATAAACCACATTGTCTTGGTATACATCCTTAAGGTAGCATATGTTATGTGTTTTCCAATATTGGGAGTCGGGAAAGGTAGACAAAATGGGAAACATAGGGTTATCCCAAAGCGGCAGGTCACTAATCATATTTTTGAAGTCATGTATATTCTTTGCAGCCAACCATACCTGTATGGCAACTCTATGAATGGGGAGTAATCTTCGTGGGAATAACTGCGGTCTCTCCCACACTGGCCATAAGGACCTTAGATTCAGGTACGTGGCTAGATGGGTCTCTGAATTCGGCATCCGCTCGTATGACATGAGCCAGCTTTTCAGATAAGGTATTTGCCCCACTAGGTAATAAAGGTAGAGATCAGGTAAAGACATACCACCCTGAGATCTGGGACGACAAAGGGTGGAGATGGAGAGCTTAGGTCTAGTAGAGCCCCATATAAATGGTGATATCAAGGAGTTTCATTGCTGAAAAAAACTCTTGGGGATAGTGTAAGGGGAGTGTTCCAGTATGTATAAGCATTTAAGGAGAACCATCATTTTAATCAGGTTTTAGTGATGAGCAGCATGGGCTATATTCGAATTCGCGATATTTCACGAAAATTTATTCGAATATTTGTCATATATTTGCGAATTTCAAGATTATTTCATTGAATGCGAAAAATCGGCAATTTAAAAATTGCGTAATGCAATTTAGTAACGCCAAATACAGGCGTGGGTCACTTTGGCTGCATTTTTCAAGCTGGTATAAGTTTCCTGAAACTGGAGAAGATGGTTGGCATGGCAGAACATTAGAATAGCTTTATATGCAGATGGAGTCAAGTGCTCCAATATATTCACGATTGCGCTAATCGGCAGTGATTAGAATATTTTTTCGCACTACGTGCAACTTTACAGTTTAGCAGGTCTGACTACAGATTACTGATTGGTGCACTAAGTATTGTTGTGAACTTGACATTGCTTCCTTCTCATTGGCCCACAAGCAAGAAGCAGAGAGGAATCATGTGTTCAGATGGAAAAAAAATGACGAATATTCGATATAACGAATATATAGCACTATATTCTAAATATTTGCGAATTCTCGAAGTGGCGATATTCGCAATAAAAATTAGCTATTCGAATATTCGTGCTCCACACTAGGTTTATGCGCCCTCCAACGGATAGGGGAAGTGATCCCAACACTCAAAACTTATCTTTACAATAGTTTAGAAGGGGGTGTATATTCATGGAGTGAAAGGTATCGGAATCTTTGGAGATGACAATACCTAGGTATTTGAATTGATGAACTGAGGATAGTTCATGGATAGCTCCTTGCAAGTCTATATTATATAGTGGAAAGAATGAGGATTTCGACCAGTTGATGCACAAACCTGAATATTGCCCAAAATCATTGATAAGCGTCATGGCTCGAGGTAGTGTTTCTTCCACATTGGACATAAATAATATCATATCATCAGCGTACAACCCAACTGTGTCCTCTCTATCTCCTATGCCTATGCCCTGATAAATGCCGTCTTGCCGCAAACAACAAGGGGGATAATGGGCATCCCTGTCGAGTTCCTCTCCCCAGAGTGAAATAAGGAAACCCATTTGATAAAGGCTGATCCAAAACCAAATCGCTGGAGTGTACACAATAAGTATGGCCATTCAACTGAGTCAAATGCCTTAGCTGCGTCGAGGGGTGCCATAGCCCACCGCTGTTCTTGTCTAACTCCTATCTGAGTAAGTACTTGTACTCGTCTGATATTTTCAGTCATGGATTTACCCAGCATAAACCTGGATTAATCCGTGTGGATAATACTGAGGATGCATTTATTCAACCTGACTGCTAAAATCTTAGCAAGAATTTTATAGTCAAGGTTTAACAAAGAAATCGGCAGATACGAGCCACACAATGGATTTTTATCAGGTTTAAGAATAACCACTATTGTGGCGTCATATAGGGATGGTGGTAGCTTGCCTGTTGAGAAAGCCGCTGTATACATTTTCTCTAGAGGATCTAAGAGGAGATCTAACTATTTGGCATATACTTCTAATGGAATAGCGTCCGGGCCTGGAGATTTCCCATTAGCCAGAGACGACACCGCTGAGGCGATCTCCTCCTTAGTGATGGGGGAGTCTATTATAGCTGAGTCAAAAATGGAAAGTTGAGGGAATTGTAATTTGGAAAGGTAGGAATCTATTTCCTCAGGGGTAGCGTGAACTTGGGATTGGTACAAGTCATGATAGAATTCCTGAAAGCGGTGGACTATAGCCGTCGCCTCAAGCAGCGGGGCACCATCTACTGACTGAATGCGCAAAACTGCTGGAGACCTCTGGTTTTGATGCACCAAGTGTGCCAGTAATTTACTGGACTGGTTACCTAATTCAAAGTACGTTTGTTTATTAAAGAACAATTTGCGTTGTGCTTTCTCCTTCAATAGAGTAAGGTATTGGCGACCCTTAAATAACCATTCCTGTCTATTGGGATCAGTGGTCAGCTACATAACCCGCCTCTAGTCTGGTACATTCCTCTGCCAATTTCCTCTCCTGACGGGTTGAAGCTTGTTTAACATATGCTATGGATGACTTCAGGCAACCCCTAAGGTAAGCTTTCAGGGTTTCCCATAGTACTCATGGATTTTCAAAGGACTCATGATTAGTTAAAAATATGGATAGCTGATCAGGAATCCGGTCATTCGGTGTTAGAAGTGTCAGCCAAAATGGATATATTCTCATGGAGACAGTTGGTCGATCCATTGAAGTAGATATGGTTAATTGTATGGGTGAGTGATCAGATATTCCTCGTACCCCATAATTTACATCTGAAACGTTGCCGTACAGCAGAGGGGTGCCCAAAGCATAGTCTATGTGCGAGAGAGATTGATGACTAGAGGAATGACAAGAGTAGGTAGCGATATTAGGGTTTCTGAGTCTCCATATGTCTACCTATCCCACCTCCTGTAGTAGGTTAGCTAGCGGGGTGGGGGCATGGGAAATGGGTTCTGCATTGTTTGTTGGGTTAAGTTTATCTATTGATGCATATTATAATCACCAACGCATATAATCAAGGCTAGTGGAAAGGAAGCAGTAAACGCCACAGCTTGAGTCACCACAGCCATGGTTACAGGAGGGGGAACATAAATACCCATTATGACATACAATGTACAGTTGATGAATGCCGCTACAAAAATATATCTACCCTCCGGGTCAATAACCAGGCTATCTACCTCCCCCTGACTGATTTATGTACCATGAGAGAGACTCCCCTAAAGTAGGACGTATGACATGCATGACGTGCCCACTGTACCAATTGCTTTTGCAACCTATTAGTATAATCAGGAATGAGATGAGTTTCTTGAAGGCACAGGATGTGAGGATTAAAGTTTCTGATCTTTGTAAAAACCATTGCTCTTTTTCTCGGACTTCCCAATCCTCTAACATTCCATGATAATATTCTTAATTCTGTCATTGTGGTAGCCTATAGATATACCTGAATGGATGGGACATAGTAATATGAGGTAGGAATGGTGGCACGTGCCAAAATAGATTATACCCTTTGGGGGAGCAACTAAATATGTGTCTATAAGTGCCATGTCTCAGTAGGTAAACAGCAATGATATTATTCAATTGAACACCTAGCCCATATCACCCGTATCACACCTATCGAGTGGATGACTAGTATAGCAGCATTACAAACAAACCAAGAACAAAAAAAAGAAAAAGGAAAAAGAAAATAAGTGTGCAAACCATAAGTGAAAAATGCGCATAACTGTTTGTGCAATAATTGTGGCTGTCATGACAGGGAGTGCTGGTGACTGTTGTCGTCACTTGCACTAATGTTACCATGTGAAAAAAGGGAAAAGTGCAAACATGTATCTCAACATAACAATGAGAATAGTGCCATTTTAGCTAAATTGAGTATATCTCACGCATCAAGGAGGTACTGTAGCGAGGAGTGAAAGTCCCAAGTCTACAAGGCAGTGGACTCCAGAATGTTGGCTCAGATCACAGGCCTGGCAGGTCTTCCCTTGCCGTCGATCCAGGCACTTGCTTCGGTGGGTGTGTTGAAGAATCTGGTCGTTTCCCCATCAACTATTCGCAATCTGGCAGGATACGCCATCGAGTATGACATGTTTAGCTCTCTGAGTAGTCTCTTGACCACTGTAAAGGTTGCTCTCCGTTTCTGTAGCTCAGCCGAGAAATCCGGGAACAGTATAATGGAAGTGTTCTCAAATCTGATTTCTTGTTTTCTTCCGGCTAGTTGTAGGATGTGGTCTCGATCAGTGGAGTTAAGTAAGCGAGCAAGCATAGGGCGAGGAGGAGCCCCTGGAGGAGGAGGCTTAGATGGGACACGATGCGCCCTTTCAATGGCGAATGCAGTGGAAAACTTTGATTCTGGAAACGTGGCCTTAAGCCACTTGATCATGAATTCACACGGGTTAGAGCGTTCAGCCCGTTCGGGCAGGCCGATAATTCTCAAGTTATTTCTCCTTAAGCGATTTTCATAATCGTCACATTTTTGCTGCCAAAAGTCGACTTTTTTCTCAAGAGAGACAAGTTGCGCAGGGATAGGTGCGGTACGGTCTTCTAGCTCAGAGACATGGGTCTCAGCTTCTCAGAACCTGTCACGCAAATTTTGCATATCGTGCCTTAATAGCCCTGGGTTCACTTTGACCTCCTCCATCTTACCCAATAATGACGATCTGTAGGCTGAGATAGCATGTAGTAGTTGGTCGGTGACCTGTTTCAAAGTAGGTTCAGCGTCTGGCTCGGTCTCTCCCGCCACTGCATCTGCAGCTTCTTGGGCTTCTGTGCATGCAAAGAATTTTAGCTTCTCTGCTGCTGTGCGGGACTTCTTCCTTGCCATACTGGGTCCCCTGGGTTTGCCCGACCTCCTGCCTCTGGATTGAGGAATTGTGATGGCTGTTAAAGTTCAGGATGATAAGAGTTGAGATAGCGTGGAGCGGAGCTCACTCAAGCACGTCTGTACATTCCCGCGGCTGGCCACGCCCCCCATGTCAAACTAATTTAATCAGTTTCTATGAGGAGGTAAGTTCTAGACTTGACAGCGGCGTATCAATGGATGTCGTATATATCTGGACTTCTCCAAAGCATTTCACACTGTACCGCATAAAAGGTTAGTATATAAAATGAGAATGCTCGGACTGGGAGAAAATGTCTGTATGTGGGTAAGTAACTGGCTCAATGATAGAAAACAGAAGGTGGTTATTAATGGTACACATGCAATGAGCAGGACACTGGGTCAGTGGGCATGCTATGCAGTGGGTCAGTATATTTGTGTATAAGTTTGTGACGCCAGTTGCAGCTTGCGCAGGTACTGTAGCAGGGCCCTTTAAGATGTTACAACTCACGTACTAGGTAAGGAATGCCAGAGGGGGATAATGTCTCTGTATAGCAGATATGGTAGTGTCAACGGTGTCTCCTACCTTGGTACGGCTGGACTCCTGTATCCCGGCTCACATGCAATAAATTGAGTGTTGTTAATAGGAGTAATTGAGGAATGATGGAAATCCACACAGATAATAGGGTCAAACTTGTCTTTACTTGGTGGTTTGCAGCTTTGATCCATACAGGATCCCAGCAGGTATTGGCAATATGTGGCAGGAATTTATATGTATTCTGCTTCTTGTACATATGCCTAGTAGAATCTGGCAGGTATCTATCTTCTGCTCTGTCTTTAGTCTGCTTAGTTTGGGCCTGACTAGCTGATGAGGTATTTAGCTTCTCTTTGTCTTTGGATTTGTACTTACAGTACTGCTTGCAGGGTATGGTGTTGTCTTCCTGGAGATCTATCATGCTGTATATGGCTGCATTCTTTGTCCACAGCTGAGGTAGGTGACTCAAGCTGGGAAGGTTGATCTTGGGCCTCAGCCGAGGCTTGGATCATGGGTTGGGGTCCCTATTTCTGGGAGCTTCTATCAACACAGCCTACCCCAACAGGGGGTGGCTGGTACACTGCTAGAACTTCCTTCTCCTCCTCATAAAGCATGGAATGGGACATCCCACTTCTGCTCATGTAGGGGGGACTAGACTGGAATGGTCTGTTCCAGGCTAGAATGTAACTCTGACCTGCTGCATACTGCTTCCACCTGCTGGTGTACATTGTGAATTACAGCATATATACAAAATAGGCATAAAAAGTATACATTTTGGCAATGCACAGTTATATTACACAAGATGATAAAACACATTTACATTAACATTACGAAGCAGGGGAACAGAGTTTTAGTGACATACTCTGGGATGTTACACACACTCAGATTAGGTTAATGTCACTAGTGGGGTACTTCAGGGGTCAGTATTGGGCCCTATTCTCTTCAATATATTTATTAATGATCTTGTAGAAGGCTTGCACAGTAAAATATCAATGTTTGCAGATGACACTAAACTGTGTAAAGTAATTAACACTGAAGAGGACAGTATACTACTACAGAGGGATTTGGATAGATTGGAGGCTTGGCAGATAAGTGGCAGATGAGGTTTAACACTGACAAATGTAAAGTTATTCACACGGGAAGGAATAATGCAAGTCACCCGTACATACTAAATGGTAAAACACTGGGTAACACTGACATGGAAAAGGACCTAAGAATTTTAGTAAACAGCAAACTAAGCTGTAAAAACCAGTGTCAGGCAGCTGCTGCCAAGGCCAATAAAATAATTGGTTGCATCAAAAGGGGCATAGATGCCCGTGATAAGAGCATAGTCCTACCACTTTACAAATCACTAGTCAGACCAGTGGCGTTGCTAGGGCTGGTGTCACCCGGTGCGGTTGAAAATGGTGTCACCCCCCCAACCTGTGGACTTGCCCCTTTTTACTGATAATGTAGTAGATGTCACCTGCAGTCCTATGTAACACTACAGATAATACAGTGATAACTCTTTGAGTACAGATAATGTAGTAGATGTCACCTGCAGTCCTATGTAACACTACAGATAACACAGTGATAACTCTCTGAGTACAGATAATGTAGTAGATAGGTGTGTGAGGCCCCAGAATTGAGAACACGCACAGTGTGACCTGAAGTCTGGGGCCAGGATGCGGCAGGGTGGCCATATTCTCAATCCAACCCCCAACCCTACCATGAAACAAATATGTGGAGTGATATTATTATATACAGGAGAATACAGCACCACATACCTGTTACATCCAGTGACGTCTCCTGTGATGTAGACTTTCCTCAGCGTCTTCATTCGGAGATTAGACCGCCATAATACCTTCTTTCAGCCGAGTCTCTGTTTCACAGAAAACATTTTTAGATTACTCACTTTACTATCATCCTCTACTATCATTATACACAGGGGACCATTATATATTATAATAATACAGAGGGACCATTATACACTCACCTAAAGAATTATTAGGAACACCATACTAATACGGTGTTGGACCCCCTTTTGCCTTCAGAACTGCCTTAATTCTACGTGGCATTGATTCCACAAGGTGCTGATAGCATTCTTTAGAAATGTTGGCCCATATTGATAGGATAGCATCTTGCAGTTGATGGAGATTTGAGGGATGCACATCCAGGGCACGAAGCTCCCGTTCCACCACATCCCAAAGATGCTCTATTGGGTTGAGATCTGGTGACTGTGGGGGCCATTTTAGTACAGTGAACTCATTGTCATGTTCAAGAAACCAATTTGAAATGATTCGAGCTTTGTGACATGGTGCATTATCCTGCTGGAAGTAGCCATCAGAGGATGGGTACATGGTGGTCATGAAGGGATGGACATGGTCAGAAACAATGCTCAGGTAGCCCATGGCATTTAAACGATGCCCAATTGGCACTAAGGGGCCTAAAGTGTGCCCAGAAAACATCCCCCACACCATTACACCACCACCACCAGCCTGCACAGTGGTAACAAAGCATGATGGATACATGTTCTCATTCTGTTTACGCCAAATTCGGACTCTACCATTTGAATGTCTCAACAGAAATCGAGACTCATCAGACCAGGCAACATTTTTCCAGTCTTCAACAGTCCAATTTTGGTGAGCTCGTGCAAATTGTAGCCTCTTTTTCCTATTTGTAGTGGAGATGAGTGGTACCCGGTGGGGTCTTCTGCTGTTGTAGCCCGTCCGCCTCAAGGTTGTGCGTGTTGGGCTTCACAAATGCTTTGCTGCATACCTCGGTTGTAACGAGTGGTTATTTCAGTCAACATTGCTCTTCTATCAGCTTGAATCAGTCGGCCATTCTCCTCTGACCTCTAGCATCCACAAGGCATTTTTCCCACAGGACTGCCGCATACTGGATGTTTTTCCCTTTTCACACCATTCTTTGTAAACCCTAGAAATGGTTGTGCGTGAAAATCCCAGTAATTGAGCAGATTGTGAAATACTCAGACCGGCCCGTCTGGCACCAACAACCATGCCACGCTCAAAATTGCTTAATCACCTTTCTTTCCCATTCTGACATTTAGTTTGGAGTTCAGGAGATTGTCTTGACCAGGAGCACCCCCCTAAATGCATTGAAGCAACTGCCATGTGATTGGTTGACTAGATAATTGCATTAATGAGAAATAGAACAGGTGTTCCTAATAATTCTTTAGGTGAGTGTATATTATAATAATACAGAGGGGCCATTAAATATTATAATAATACAGAGGGGCAATTATATATTATAATAATACAGAGGGGCAATTATATATTATAATAATACAGAGGGGCAATTATATACCCCCCACCTAACACTCAGGGAGTGATTCAGTCACACTGTGACACTGACTGTCACTGCTGATAGCCAAGCAGCAGGCAGTGAAGCGCCATGAGAGCCAGGCCAAGCAGGTGGCAGTCAGGATGCTGGTGAAGGATGACCAGAGAAAGTCCTGTCCAGAGGATGCCATCTCTGCTGTCCAGTCCATATACAAGGCCTACCACCAGTATTACCCTTAATATACCTCCTGCCCACCCCACACCTAACACCCAGGATGCTGTCACACTGACTGTGACAATGACAGTATGACTAACTGACTGTCAGTGTCGCTTGACGCTCATTCAGGCTGCCTGCTGTGGAGTCCTGAAGCGGCACACAGCGACAGCTATCTTCTTCTTCTTGCTCCGGCTCCGCAGTGTCTTTCCCGCCCTGAAGGTGGAAGGAGCTTCGTACTACCGTGCACGCCCTAGTGATTCATCAGGGGGCGCGATCGTTCTGTTGATACTGCTCCTCACTCTGTGGCGCTGCGCAGTGCAGCAAAGCGAAACTCATTAAGTTCATCGACTTTTTGCGCAAGCGGCGGCCGGCGCCCCCTGCAGTCTGGTGCCCGTGGCAACAGCCCCCCTGGCCCCCCCCATGCTACGCCACTGCCCCTGACCACTCTTGTCACCCCCGCTTTAGAAAAGACCCGGGGCGTAAAAACCGAGAGATGTGACTATATTTTGTCACTTTTCAGAAACAAGAGACATGATCTAAGAGACAGGAAATAACTTCTCAGAGAGGGGAGGATGGGAGTCCTACCAGAAAGTGCTGACAGTGATCCCAGCTGGGAGGACAACTACCCCCAGCATGTCCAGCCTGTTATTATGTGATATCAGAGGACATTACAGGAGGAGGTAGAAGAGGAGAGGACTACAACTCCCAGCATCTCCTTCACTCGATAAATCCATCGGTTCTCTATTTTCTTCTACTTCATACAACACTGCGCCATCTGCACTAATCACATGACAGTGACATCATCACAGATCCTTTCTACCACTTCTCTCCACTGCTGAGCTCCGCCCCTCCTGATCACATGACAGTGACATCATCCCAGGTCCTACAGCAGATACAGAACAGGTCCTGGTCTGTAGTCACTGGCAGTGCTAGCAGACAGATCACTTACCGGGGGTGAGGGGTGCTAGTGGTGTTGGGTCCGGCGGGTGACGTCACTCACCCCATCAGACTGGTGTCACGCGTTGCGGGCCGCACCCGCCGCACCCCCCTCGCAACGCCACTGAGTCAGACCACACATGGAGTACTGTGTACAGTTCTGGGCTCCTGTGAACAAGGCAGACATAGCAGAGCTGGAGAGGGTCCAGAGGAGGGCAACTAAAGTAATAACTGGAATGGGGGGACTACAGTACCCTGAAAAACACTGCCTGTCCAAAAAAAAAGTCGCCACCTGGATTTAACTAAGCAAATACAGTTGTGTTCAAAATTATTCAACCCCCAATGCTGTAAAGGGTTTTAGGGAATTTAGTGTACATTTGTAATTGTGTTCAGAATGAAATCTTACAAGGACTTTTTAACCCCATAGGGACACAGCCTTATTTCACCTTAAGGACCAGGCCATTTTTTGAAAATCTGACCACTGTCACTTTAAGTGCTGATAACTTTAAAACGCTTTGACTTATTCAGGCCGTTCTGAGATAGTTTTTTTCGTCACATATTGTACTTCATGACACTGGTAAAATGAAGTAAAAAAAAATATTTTTGCAAATTTCAAAGTTTCAGTTTCTCTACTTCTGTAATACATACACTGCGTGCAGAATTATTAGGCAAATGAGTATTTTGACCACATCATCCTCTTTATGCATGTTGTCTTACTCCAAGCTGTATAGGCTCGAAAGCCTACTACCAATTAAGCATATTAGGTGATGTGCATCTCTGTAATGAGAAGGGGTGTGGTCTAATGACATCAACACCCTATATTAGGTGTGCATAATTATTAGGCAACTTCCTTTCCTTTGGCAAAATGGGTCAAAAGAAGAACTTGACAGGCTCAGAAAAGTCAAAAATAGTGAGATATCTTGCAGAGGGATGCAGCACTCTTAAAATTGCAAAGCTTCTGAAGCGTGATCATCGAACAATCAAGCGTTTCATTCAAAATAGTCAACAGGGTCGCAAGAAGCGTGTGGAAAAACCAAGGCGCAAAATAACTGCCCATGAACTGAGAAAAGTCAAGCGTGCAGCTGCCAAGATGCCACTTGCCACCAGTTTGGCCATATTTCAGAGCTGCAACATCACTGGAGTGCCCAAAAGCACAAGGTGTGCAATACTCAGAGACATGGCCAAGGTAAGAAAGGCTGAAAGACGACCACCACTGAACAAGACACACAAGCTGAAACGTCAGGACTGGGCCAAGAAATATCTCAAGACTGATTTTTCTAAGGTTTTATGGACTGATGAAATGAGAGTGAGTCTTGATGGGCCAGATGGATGGGCCCGTGGCTGGATTGGTAAAGGGCAGAGAGCTCCAGTCCGACTCAGACGCCAGCAAGGTGGAGGTGGAGTACTGGTTTGGGCTGGTATCATCAAAGATGAGCTTGTGGGGCCTTTTCGGGTTGAGGATGGAGTCAAGCTCAACTCTAAGTCCTACTGCCAGTTTCTGGAAGACACCTTCTTCAAGCAGTGGTACAGGAAGAAGTCTGCAGAAGTCCTTCAAGAAAAACATGATTTTCATGCAGGACAATGCTCCATCACACGCGTCCAAGTACTCCACAGCGTGGCTGGCAAGAAAGGGTATAAAAGAAGAAAATCTAATGACATGGCCTCCTTGTTCACCTGATCTGAACCCCATTGAGAACCTGTGGTCCATCATCAAATGTGAGATTTACAAGGAGGGAAAACAGTACACCTCTCTGAACAGTGTCTGGGAGGCTGTGGTTGCTGCTGCACGCAATGTTGATGGTGAACAGATCAAAACACTGACAGAATCCATGGATGGCAGGCTTTTGAGTGTCCTTGCAAAGAAAGGTGGCTATATTGGTCACTGATTTGTTTTTGTTTTGTTTTTGAATGTCATAAATTTATATTTGTGAATGTTGAGATGTTATATTGGTTTCACTGGTAAAAATAAATAATTGAAATGGGTATATATTTGTTTTTTGTTAAGTTGCCTAATAATTATGCACAGTAATAGTCACCTGCACACACAGATATCCCCCTAAAATAGCTAAAACTAAAAACAAACTAAAAACTACTTCCAAAAATATTCAGCTTTGATATTAATGAGTTTTTTGGGTTCATTGAGAACATGGTTGTTGTTCAATAATAAAATTAATCCTCAAAAATACAACTTGCCTAATAATTCTGCACTCCCTGTAGTAATACCCCCAAAAATTGTGATGACTTTACATTCCCCATATGTCTACTTCATGTTTGAATTGTTTTGGGAATGATATTTTATTTTTTGGGGATGTTATAAGGCTTAGAAGTTTAGAAGCAAATCTTGAAATTTTTCCGAAATTTACAAAAACTCAATTTTTAGGGACCAGTTCAGGTCTGAAGTCACTTTGCGAGGCTTACATAATAGAAACCACCCAAAAATGACCACATCTAAGAAACTACACCCCTCCAGGTATTCAAAACGGATTTTACAAACTTCGTTAACCCTTTAGGTGTTGCACAAGAGTTATTGGCAAATGGGGATGAAATTTGAGAATTTCATTTTTTTGCCTAATTTTCCATTTTAACCTATTTTTTCCACTAACAAAGCAAGGGTTAACAGCCAAACAAGACTGTATCTTTATTGCCCTGTCTCTGCCGTTTACATAAACACCCAATATGTGGCCGTAAACTACTGTACGGCTACACACCGGGGCGTAGAGTGAAAGGTGCGCCGTTTGGTTTTTGGAAGACAGATTTTGCTGGACTGGTTTATTTACACCATGTCCCATTTGAAGCCCCCCTGATGCACCCCTAGAGTAGAAACTCCATAAAAGTGACCCCATCTAAGAAACTACACCCCTCAAAGTATTCAAAACTGATTTTACAAACTTTGTTAACCCTTTAGGTGTTGCACAAGATTTAATGGAAAATAGAGATACAATTTAAAAATTTCACTTTTTTGGCAGATTTTCCATTTTAATATTTTTTTTACAGTTACAAAGCAAGGGTTAACAGCCAAACAAAACTCATTATTTATGGCCCTGATTCTGTAGTTTGCAGAAACACCCCATATGTGGCCGTAAACTACTGTACGGGCACACGGCAGGGCGCAGAAGGAAAGGAATGCCATACGGTTTTTGGAAGGCAGATTTTGCTGGACTGGTTTTTTTGACACCATGTCCCATTTGAAGCCCCCCTGATGCACCCCTAGAGAAGAAACTCCATAAAAGTGACCCCATCTAAGAAACTACACCCCTCAAGGTATTCAAAACTGATTTTACAAACGTTGTTAACCCTTTAGGTGTTGCACAAGATTTAATGGAAAATAGAGATACAATTTCAAAATTTCACTTTTTTGGCAGATTTTCCATTTTAATATTTTTTTTCCAGTTACAAAGCAAGGGTTAACAGCCAAACAAAACTCATTATTTATGGCCCTGATTCTGTAGTTTACAGAAACACCCCATATGTGGTCGTAAACTGCTGTACGGGCACACGGCAGGGCGCAGAAGGAAAGGAATGCCATACGTTTTTGGAAGGCAGATTTTGCTGGACTGTTTTTTTTGACACAATGTCCCATTTGAAGCCCCCCTGATGCACCCCTAGAGTAGAAACTCCAAAAAAGTGACCCCATTTTAGAAACTACGGGATAGGGTGGCAGTATTGTTGGTACTAGTTTAGGGTACATATGATTTTTGGTTGCTCTATATTACACTTTTTGTGAGGCAAGGTAACAAAAAATAGCTTTTTTGGCACTTTTTTTTTTTTTTTGTTATTTACAACATTCATCTGACAGGTTAGATCATGTGGTAATTTTATAGAGCAGGTTGTCATGGACACGGTGATACCTAATATGTATGTTTTTTTTTTTTAATGTAAGTTTTACACAATGATTTCATTTTGAAAACAAAGAAAATGTTTTAGTGTCTCCATAGTCTAAGAGCCATAGCTTTTTCAGTTTTTGGGCGATTATCTTAAGTAGGGTCTCATTTTTTGCGGGATGAGATGGTTGATTGGCACTATTGTGGGGTGCATATGACTTTTTGATCGCTTGCTATTACACTTTTTGTGACGTAAGATGACAAAAAATGGCTTTTTTTACACCGTTTTTATTTTTAATTTTTTACGGTGGTCATCTGAGGGGTTAGATCATGTGATATTTTTATAGAGCTGGTCGATACGGACGCGGCGATACCTAATATGTATACTTTTTTTTAATTTATGTAAGTTTTACACAAGGATTTCATTTTTGAAACAAAAAAAAACATGTTTTAGTGTTTCCATAGTCTAAGAGCCATAGTTTTTTCAGTTTTGGGGCGATTATCTTGGGTAGGGTATGATTTTTGTGGGATGAGATGACGGTTTGATTGTTACAATTTTGGCGTACATGCGACTTTTTTGATCACTTTTATTACCTTTTTTTGGGAAGTAAGGTGGGCAAAATTTCCATTTCATCATAGTTTTTTATTTTTTATTTTTATGGCGTTCACCGTTCGGGTAAAGTAACATGACCGTTTTATAGATCAGGTCGTTACGGACGCGGCGATACCAAACATGTGTAGGGAATTTTAATTTTTTCATTTTTAATCAGTGATAAATGTGTTTTTTGATTTTTACTTTTTTTTCACTTTTTTTCACTTTTTTTTTTTACCCAGACCCACTTGGTTCTTGAAGATCCAGTGGGTCTGATGTATGATATATATTGTACTGTACTGTATTTTACTTACACTTTGTCTGAACAGATCTCTGCCTTTAGCACAGATCTGTTCAGCACCATGGACAGCAGGACGCCTGAGACGGCGTCCTGTTGCCATGGGAACCTTCCCCGTCTGCTCAGAACTTTGCAGACGGGGAAGGGTGAGGACGGGGCTGGCGGGGGGCTGTCTGGGGGCTCTCTCCCTCTCCCATCGGGGGGCTGCAAAGGCACTGCAGCCCCCCGATGGGAGAGGGAGGGAGCTCCCTCTTACTGTTAACTTTTTCCATACAGAGGTCCGTACGGACCGCTGTATGGAAAGGGTTAAACGGCTGACATCGCATCGCAGATGTCAGCCGTTTATACCAGGGTGCCAGCAATGTGCTGGCACCCTGGTATACCCACTAACCACCAACGATCAATCAAGGGGAGGCGGGCGGGGGATCGCGATCCCGCCTGCCGCACCGCCCGCCTCCCGCACAGCCCGCACCGCCCGCAACCCTCCCCCTGCACCTCCCACCGGGCTAAAAATCACTCATGGGTGCAGGGGGGGGATACAGATATATTTTGGACATTATAAAGTTTCTGATCCTCGCGGTCAGGGACCGCGGGGATCAGAAACTGCAAAAAGCGCATCAAACCGCAGGTCTGAATTGACCTGCGGTTTGTTGCAATCGCCGACATGGGGGGGTCACGGGACCCCCCCCCGCGCATTTAGCCTAGGTGCCTGCTCAATGATTTGAGCAGGCACCTTGTTCCGATCACTGCCGGCCGGGCGGCAGTGATCGGAACAACACATGACGTACCGGTACGTCATGTGTCCTTAAGTACCAGGACATCATGACGTACCGGTACGTCATGTGTCCTTAAGAGGTTAAAGAACCAAATGCAACTAAAATGACATAAATTTTTTTGTAATACAGTATTAAATGTTTTTTTTGTGATTTCTTCATTGACACAATTATTCAACCCCTTAAAGACTACCACTCTTAAGAACAGAGGTTCATTCAAGTGTTTTCGATCAGGTATTGAAAACACCTGTGGATGTCAAGGAGCAGCAATCAAGCATAATAAGCACCAATTAGGCAGATTTAAAAGGACTGTGATACTCAGCTCCTTCTAGACATTTACTGGTGTGTTTACAAACATGGTGAAGTCAAGAGAATGGTCCAGGAAGACAAGAGAAGAGGTGATTTCTCTTCACAGGAAGGGCAATGGCTATAAGAAGATTGCAAAGATGTTAAACATACCAAGAGACACCATAGGAAGCATCATTCGCACATTCAAGGCAAAGGGCACTGTTGAAACGCTACCTGGTCGTGGCAGAAAGAAGATGCTGACTTCGACTGCTGTGCGCTACCTGAAGCGCAAAGGGGAGAAAAGTCCCAGTGTGACTGCTGAGGAACTGAAAAAAGATTTGTCAGATGTGGGTACTGAAGTTTCAGCTCAGACAATAAGGCGCACACTGCGTAATGAAGGTCTCCATGCCAAAACTCCCAGGCGCACCCCCTTGCTGTCTCCAAAGAATAAGAAGAGTCGACTGCAGTATGCCAAAAGTCATGTGGACAAACCACAAAAGTTTTGGGATAGTGTTCTGTGGACTGATGAAACAAAATTAGAGCTGATTGGGCCCATGAATCAACGCTATGTTTGGAGGAGGAAGAACAAGGCCTATGAAGAAAAGAACACCTTGCCTACTGTGAAGCATGGCGGGGGGTCAATCATGCTTTGGGGCTGATTTGCTTCTACAGGTACAGGGAAGCTTCAGCGTGTGCAAGGTACCATGAATTCTCTTCAGTACCAGGAGATATTGGATGAAAATGTGATGCAGTCCGTCACAAACCTGAGGCTTGGGAGACGTTGGACCTTTCAACAGGACAATGATCCCAAGCATACCTCCAAGTCCACTAGAGCATGGTTGCAGATTAAAGGCTGGAACATTTTGAAGTGGCCATCGCAGTCACCAGACTTAAATCCGATTGAGAACCTCTGGTGGGACTTAAAGAAAGCAGTTGCAGCGCGCAAGCCTAAAAATGTGACTGAACTGGAGGCTTTTGCCCATGAAGAATGGGGGAAGATACCCGTAGATCGCTGCAAGACACTTGTGTCAAGCTATGCTTCACGTTTAAAAGCTGTTATAACTGGAAAAGGATGTTGTACTAAGTACTAAGATTGAATGTCACTTGGGGGTTGAATAAAACTGATAATGATGTGAGCACAGAAAAGACATTTGTGGTTATTTCATTATAAATGTTATGTTATATTTGTCTGACTTACAAGTGCCTCTTTGATTTAATTGTAAACAAGATGACTGAAATGATCAAAATCAATGTCATCTGGCAATAAGTTATTTAACTCCAAAAATAAAATACAAACCGGATTCCAAAAAAGTTGGGACACTATACAAATCGTGAATAAAAACTGAATGCAATGATGTGGAGGTGCCAACTTCTAATATTTTATTCATAATAGAACATAAATCACGGAACAAAAGTTTAAACTGAGAAAATGTACCATTTTAAGGGAAAAATATGTTGAATCAGAATTTCATGGTGTCAACAAATCCCCAAAAAGTTGGGACAAGGCCATTTTCACCACTGTGTGGCATCTCCCCTTCTTCTTACAACACTCAACAGACGTCTGGGGACCGAGGAGACCAGTTTCTCAAGTTTAGAAATAGGAATGCTCTCCAATTCTTGTCTAATACAGGCCTCTAACTGTTCAATCGTCTTGGGCCTTCTTTGTTGCACCTTCCTCTTTATGATGCGCCAAATGTTCTCTATAGGTGAAAGATCTGGACTGCAGACTGGCCATTTCAGTACCCGGATCCTTCTCCTACGCAGCCATGATGTTGTGATTGATGCAGAATGTGGTCTGGCATTATCTTGTTGAAAAATGCAGGGTCTTCCCTGAAAGAGATGACGTCTGGATGGGAGCATATGTTGTTCTAGAACCTGAATATATTTTTCTGCATTGATGGTGCCTTTCCAGACATGCAAGCTGCCCATGCCACACGCACTCATGCAACCCCATACCATCAGAGATGCAGGCTTCTGAACTGAGCGTTGATAACAACTTGGGTTGTTCTTGTCCTCTTTGGTCCGGATGACATGGCGTCCCAGATTTCCAAAAAGAACTTCGAATCGTGACTCGTCTGACCACAGAACAGTCTTCCATTTTGCCACACTCCATTTTAAATGATCCCTGGCCCAGTGAAAACGCCTGAGCTTGTGGATCTTGCTTAGAAATGGCTTCTTCTTTGCACGGTAGAGTTTCAGCTGGCAACGGCGGATGGCACGGTGGATTGTGTTCACTGACAATGGTTTCTGGAAGTATTCCTGAGCCCATTCTGTGATTTCCTTTACAGTAGCATTCCTGTTTGTTGTGCAGTGTCGTTTAAGGGCCCGGAGATCACGGGCATCCAGTATGGTTTTTACGGCCTTGACCCTTACGCACAGAGATTGTTCCAGATTCTCTGAATCTTCGGTTGATGATGATAGATGCAATCAAGTCTTTGCAATTTTTCGCTGGGTAACACCTTTCTGATATTGCTCCACTATCTTTCTGCGCAACATTGTGGGAATTGGTGATCCTCTACCCATCTTGGATTCTGAGAGACACTGCCACTCTGAGAAGCTCTTTTTATACCCAATCATGTTGCCAATTGACCTAATTAGTGTTAATTGGTCTTCCAGCTCTTTGTTATGCTCAAATTTACTTTTTCCAGCCTCTTATTGCTACTTGTCCCAACTTGTTTGGGATTTGTTGACACCGTGAAAATTGGAATCAACTTATTTTTCCTTTAAAATGATACATTTACTCGGATTAAACGTTTGATCTGTCATCTACATACTATTACAAATAAAATATTGACATTTGCCATCTCCACATCATTGCATTCAGCTTTTATTCACAATTTGTTTAGTGTCCCAACTTTTTTGGAATCCAGTTTGTATATAAAACAGCCTTTAGTACGTTGCCTTTCTTTTGTTGCGTCGCGAGTTCCAATAGTGAAGTGGGTAATGTTCACATCTATAGACGCGTTTTCTTTAAATGGACCGCTCTGCTCCAGGACAAAGCTGAAAAATCCTCCCTTCCAGATCTCACAGAAATTTCGTGGACATGGGTAAGCGGTCAGTTCACCTCTAGGTAGGCGGAGGAGATACCCCTGACGAAGCTTCCTAAAGAGAAACCCGGGTCAGGTGAATGATTTGCGTATACTGCTTGTTACCATATCCATCTTGTAAGTACAATAAAGCCTTGCAGTTGGAACTTTTGTGATTGTACTTCACTATTTGCGGCACCTTGATTTCTCATAAGGTTCCCCAGAGGAAAGGTGAATCCGAGTGAACTGACCACTTACCCATGTCCACGAAATTTCTGTGAGATCTGGAAGGAAGTTATTTAACCCCAACTGGTGCAATGAGTTGCTTCTCATTTCTTATACAACCATGTCGAAAGACACATCTCGTGGTTGTGGAAAAGATGTTAGTCTGTTTGAGAAGGGTCAAATCATTGGCATGCATCAAGCAGGGAAAACATCTAAGGAGATTGCAGTTTAATAGTGAAAGTAAGAGCATTTCCACACGCACAATGCGAAGAGAACATTAAGGGATTGGGACTGAACAGATGTGTAGCCATGAGAAAACCACTAATCAGTGAGAAAAAACAGAAAAAAAGGCTTAAATTTGCTAGGGAGCATAAAGATTGGACTCTGGAGCAATGGAAGAAGGTGATGTGGTCTGATGAGTCCAGATTTACCCTGTTCCAGAGTGATGGGCGCATCAGGGTAAGAAGAGAGGCAGATGAAGTGATGCACCCATCATGCCTAGTGCCTCCTGTACAAGCCTGTGGGGGCAGTGCTATGAACTGGGGTTGCTGCAGTTGGTCAGGTCTAGGTTCAGCAACAGCATGTGCTCCAAGAATGAGGTCAGCTGACTACCTGAACATACTGAATGACCAGGTAATTCCATCAATGGATTTTTTCTTCCCTGATGGCACGGGCATATTCCAAGATGACAATGCCAGGATTCATCTGGCTCAAATTGTGAAAGAGTGGTTCAGGGAGCATGAGACATCACACATGGATTGGCCACCACAGTGTCTAGACCTTAACCCCATTGAGAATCCTTGGGATGTGCTGGAGAAGGCTTTGCGCAGCAGTCAGACTCTACCATCATCAATGCAAGATCTTGGTGACAAATGAATGCAACACTGGATGGAAATAAATCTTGTGACATTGCAGAAGCTTATTGAAACAATGCAACAGCGAATGCGTGCCGTAATCAAGGCTAAAGGCGGTCCAACAAAATATTAGAGTATGTGACCTTTTTTTTTTGGGTGGTGACTTTTTTTTGGACAGGCAGTGTATTATCAACATTAGGGTTATTCACTTTTGAAAAAAGACGACTGATGAGAGATCTAATTACTATGTATAAATATATCAGGGGTCAGTACAGAGATCTCTCCCATTATCTATGTATCTCCAGGACTGTGACTGTGACAAGGGGACATCGTCTGCGTCTGGAGGAAAGAAGGTTTGTACACAAACATAGAAGAGGATTCTTTACGGTAAGAGCAGTGAGACTATGGAACTCTCTGCCTGAGGAGGTGGTGATGGTGAGTTCACTAAAAGAGTTCAAGAGGGACCTGGATGTATTTCTGGAGTGTAATAATATTACAGGCTATAGTTACTAGAGAGGGGTCGTTGATCCAGGGAGTTATTCTGATTGCCTGATTGGAGTCGGGAAAGAATTTTTTTCACCTAAAGTGGGGAAAATTGACTTCTACCTCACAGGTGGTTTTTTTTGCCCTTCCTCTGGATCAACTTGCAGGATAATAGGCCGACCTGGATGGATAAATGTCTTTTTTCGGCCTTATATACTATGTTACATCAGCAGAAGAAGTATGGTTGGCAGGAACAGGGCTAACTACCCTGTTTCTCCCCTCTTGGTAGGATAGTTGGTCCTACTTCCTGCCAGGAGGGAGAGTTCCAGTGAGACAGCATTGAGAGAGGAAGCACATGCCAGAGCTCCTATTCTTCGTGAACTCAAGTAGTTCTCCTGCGAGACCTTCAATCCAGGGAAAGGGCCAGAATCAAGAACACTGTTTCCAAGAAGCTTCAGTGTGCCTAGAGTGATTGGAAAAATCACAGCTTTACAGTCCCTGCTGCAGGTGTGGGACTATGGCTCAGACACTTATCACCAAGACCTCTTCCAGGCCACTCAAATATCAGACCTGTATCATACAGTGGACACTTTTATCCACAATTGCCTGAAAGTGCCATTTTATTGTCCCCTAACCAGCAACCATACCTCATCACCTGGTGACAATGACTGTATTTTGTAAGTACTATTGCTCAATGTACTACAAGTTATATTTTATACTAAGTACAGAGAGACTTTTATACATTTACTTCTGGCCTGCTTCTTCAAACCAACTTTCCACTGCTTAGGGAGCAATAGCCTGAGTGCGTACATCATGACACAAAATCTTATCAGGGCCACTACCACTCCCATCTTCTGCAGTGGCTCCTCAGGGAGCAGCTTTACATGTTCACCAGGATAACTGTGTGTATACATGCAGAATCCTTGTTCTGTGCACACTTCCTCTCTCTGTAGCTCAGCACTGTGTAATATCATCTGTCAATCAGCCTAAAAACTATTATGCATAATAGTTGATATGATTTTCAGTAAGTGCAGAGCTTCTAAACAATTATAGACAGTTTCTTAGCCAACAATGAGGAACCTGCTAAGTGGAGAATGAGGTATTTCTAATGTGCAGGGCTGAGCATGAAGTAGACAAGGACAACTGCTGCAGCCATTTACCTTAAGTCACTGACAGCCATCCCTCCCTACCCCTCTAAACGCATGCACACTTGTGTCACAGATGGTTGGCCACTCCCAGTTAAATTGGTGGGTTTGGATGTCTTACTACTGGTTTATATGGGCTCTGTTACAGACAGATCACATCTGAGGTTTGTAAGAAGTAGGAGAAGGAAATCTGATTCTAACCAACAAATTCTGCTCGTGTGCGTATATATACATTATGGATCAGTGAGTGTGGACCCACTGTGCCAACTAACTGGTTTGGCTTTGGGCTAAAACTGTTATTCCAGTGTTTCACTGGCATTCGCCCTTTAACCCCTGTACAGGGATCTGGACTTCACTGCAGGGGAGAAACCAGACTGCTACCTCTTATGATAGTCCCAGGATAGTTGGCAGCTGACCCACTGGGGTCAAGGACTCTGGTGCAAGTACCAGGAGCTCTAGACACAGAAAACAAACCAAAACCACTGATGCAGTCTGAGGAGTCAATTTTATACTGATTATGTGCTTTTTGGTATAACTTGACTGTAGGAACATTGGTTGGATAGCTGAGACAAAGGGAAACTGCACCAGAATCACAGCGGTCATAATAGTCTCTAATACTGGAACTGCAGATTTTTCCAACACTGAACTGTAGACACTAGGAGAGCTTGCGGGCAGGGTCATGGACATGGTGGATGCAGGGACAAAGCAGGCAGGAACCAAGACTGAAGCACAAACAGACAAGGATAACTTAAAGGGGTTATCCGAGAAATGATAATGACAACCTATCCTCAGGATCCAGGTCCAAGTCCCAGCACCCTCGCCAATCAGCTGTTTCAGGGAGTTGTTGCACTCACCGGAGTTCTGATGCAGGCTCCCGGGAGCTTTCCAAGGACATCATATATTGTATAGTGGCTGTGCTTGGTATTGCAGCTCAACCCCATTGACTTGAATGGGGATGAGCTGCAACTAGGCCATGTGACCGATGTACAGTGATGTCACAAGCCTAGGAAGAGGCTGCAGCATCCAAGGCCTCTCCTAACAGCTGATTGCGGGGGGTCCCAGGTGTCGCACCTCCACAGATCTTAGACTTATGACCTATCTTGAGGATAAGTCATAAATATCTTTTCCTGGATAACCCTTTTAAACACGGACTTAAACTGAAACAGCTGTGAGGTTGTAGAGACCCTCGGAGGAGCCTATCTAGAGGATGGGAGTGGTAGTGGCCAAGTTGAAATGTTCTGTCATGGTGCACTCCCTCAAGCCATTGCTCCCTGGGGATCGATGCAGTGTAAATGTAGAACCGAAGAACGAAACCTACAGATTGTAATAATTTGTTATTACATTCCAGTCCCCATGCTCCTCATATGTTTCGGAGTATTCCCAGGAGCCAGTTTACACAGACAAGAAAGATAACTAGCTCAGATAATGAGCATGAAAAGAACAGAGTACGGATAGTAGAAAAGTTCATACAACGCTGGTATAAGAAAAAAGAGGTGATGACGATTGGGAAAGATTTAGGCTTGAAGAGATGAGAGGAAATTAGAAGAATAAAAAATAAAAGCAAGAAAAAGAAATCATTTGTGGATGTTTCTAGGTATGGTCATCATCCCAGGCTGATAAAGAGAACTAGGTTAAAATATTGGAATGTGCTCAAGCATGACCAGAAATATGGCAAGATGTTTGTGGACAATTCTCTTTTTGCATATAAGAATGGCATTTCATTGAACAATATGCTAATTAGAAGTGATGTCTGTATGGAGACAGTTCAAACTTGACTAGAGAAAAAAGGAGGGCGGTTACATCCCTGAAGAAAGACACAAACATCACCATCCTGCCTGCGGATAAAGGAAGTACATAATACATCTGACTACGATGCCAAGGTGACCACACTCCTGGATGATAACAACACATATGAGGCCCTAAGACAAGACCCAACCAATGGCTACAAGAAGAAGGTTATAGAACTACTACAACAACTAGAAAAGGGCAAAATCATTGATCGGGCCATGTATCATCGCCTCTACCCTGGGGAAGCCCTGGGGAAGCCCCCTAAGATACATAAGGATGGGACCCCTCTCAGGCCAATTGTCAGCAGCATCAACTCTTTGATCTACAATGTGGCAAAATACTTAGCCAGAATCCTAGCACCCTTGGTTGGAAACACACAACATCACATACAGAACTCTCAGGATTTCACCACCAAAATCCAGAACTTGGTATTGGGCACAGAAGAAACAATGGTCTCCTATGATGTTACATCCCTCTTCACCTGCATACCCACTACAGAGGCAATTGAAGCAGTCAGGAAACAGTTGCTACTAGACAACACCTTAGGCTGCAGAACAGAACTTAGCCCAGATCAAGTGTGTGCCTTACTGGACCTTTGTCTGAGTACCACCAACTTCAAGTATAAGGACAAGCTCTACAAGCAAAAACATGGCTGTGCTATGGGATCGCCAGTCTCACCTATTGTAGCGAACCTGTATATGGAGGAAGTAGAAAGGAAAGCCCTGACCTCTTTTAAGGGAATTACACAGAGTCATTGGTTCAGATATGTGGATGACACTTGGGTTAAAATTCATAAACAAGAGTTACAGGCTTTCACCGACCACTTCAACTCAGTGGATCATAACATCAAGTTCACGCGGGAAGATATGCAGAACAACAAACTGGCGTTTCTGGACTGTGGAACAGTGGAAGAGGGAAGGAAGCTGGGAATAGAGGTCTATCAAAAACCAACACACAGACCAGTACCTGCTATTTGATTCCCACCATCCTCTAGACCACAAACTGGGAGTCATCCAGACTCTACACCACCGGGCAGAGAAAATCCCCACCAGCACAGAGGCCAAGGCAAAGAAATTCAAACACCTCAGAGGGGCACTTAAAACTTGTATCTAGATTGGGCTTTTGTCAAAACAGAAGGAAGGAGAAGAAAGAGCACCAAGACTACCAGTGAGGGCGAGAAGCATGACAGACGCAAGAATATGGTTATCCCATATGTAGCTAGGGTGTCTGAGAAACTCAAAAGGATTTTTAATAAACATCAGATCCCTGTCTGCTTTAAACCCAGCAACACACTGAGGCAACAACTGGTTCACCCAAAAGACCCAACGCCTAAACACAAGATGGACAACATTGTGTACGCAGTCCAATGCAATGAGGAATGCTCAGAACTGTATATCGGCGAAACAAAACAACAACTACATCAGCGTATGGCTCAGCATAGAAGAGCCAAACCCTCTGGTCAAGATTCAGCCGTGTACTTACATCTAAAAGAAACAGGTCACACCTTAAAAGACAGTCAAGTACGTGTTTTGGATAAGGAGGCCGATTGGTACAAACGAGGTGTGAAGGAGGCCATCTACGTAAAAATGGAGAGGCCAAGCTTGAATAGAGGTGGGGGGGGGTAGACATCTATTGTCTGCCACATACAATGCTGTCTTGACACCTTTTTCTGGAAGGTCATTATCACCTACTGACTCCAATTAGGATAATGGAATCAACACCTTTGACCCCATGCTGGGTATAATGACCTCTGACCCCATGCTGGGTATAATTACCAGATGTTGATTCAGTTACATATTTATTCCCAGAGAATTCTTGTACAGTCACTCAGAATTGAGAAAGCTCGTTGGAAGAACGAGTGAAACGTTTTCAAGAAATCTACAGTAAGTCCAGTTGCCTTGATTTATTCTTTACAGATAGTTCAGAGAAGGAGAACATACCCTTGTGTAAGCTCTGGGAATTGTTACTCAATGATTAAGGCGGATAGGAAACAGAATAAAGGGTTTGCTACCTGTGAATCGCCTGATGTGATCCATTGCTTAAAGTGCCCATGTGGCAAGCTCAGGGGTGTACATAGAAATCACTGGGCCCCATGGCAAGAATCTGAAATGGGCCCCCTTGTGAGTGACCCATCACACCCCTTAGGGTACGTGCACATCTACTGCAGAGGTTCCAGCAGAAGCCTCTGTTGCAGATTGTGAATGGGATCCGGCAGATGCCAGCATTGTTTGGCATATGCTGGATCTGGCGATTCTGAAATTCTGCTGGAATGCTGTAACAGAATACCAAAATCTGAACGCAAGTGACTACCTAGACTTACCCGATGAATTGCGACCGCTGCTGCTACTTCTTATATAGTGTGTCATCCTTACCCCATGACTGTGCCCGCTGCTGCTTCACCTCCTCTCCAATGCTGACTTACTGTTTATGCTGCTGGCAGAGCACGGTCAGGGCCTGGGGAAGATCTTCACGGAGCTGGTCTAGAGTCTGGATTGGTGACAGTGAGGGATCAGGTCAGGTCCGGACTGGTCAGTCAGGTCACAGTGCCATGTGTGCTGGCGGAGGAACAGGACAGGGACATTTTACAAAGTGCAGATACAGAAAACTAAATTATTTAATCCAGTCACAACTGATGTTTCTCTGACTGCTGCAGAACCTCCTAATACATACCTCAGCTGCTGCAGAACCTCATAATACACACCTCAGCTGCTGCAGAACCTCCTAATACACACATCAGCTGCTGCGGAACTTCAGAATGCACACATCAGCTGCTGCGGAACTTCATAATACACACCTCAGCTGCTACTGAACCCCATAATACACACTATAGCTGCTGCAGAACATCATAATACACACCTCAGCTGCTACAGAACCCTATAATACACACCATAGCTGCTGCAGAACCTCTTAATGCACACCTCAGCTGCTGCAGAACCTCCTAATACACACCTCAGCTGCTGCAGAACCTCATAATACACACCTCAGCTGCTGCAGATTCTCATAATGCACACCTCAGCTGCTACAGAACCTCATAATACACACCTCAGCTGCTGCAGAACCTCATAATACACACCTCAGCTGCTGCAGAACCTCATAATACACACCTCAGCTGCTGCAGAACCTCATAATGCACACCTCAGCTGCTGCGGAACTTCAGAATGCACACATCAGCTGCTGCGGAACTTCATAATACACACCTCAGCTGCTACTGAACCCCATAATACACACTATAGCTGCTGCAGAACATCATAATACACACCTCAGCTGCTACATAACCCTATAATACACACCATAGCTGCTGCAGAACCTCCTAATGCACACCTCAGCTGCTGCAGAACCTCCTAATACACACGTCAGCTGCTGCAGAACCTCATAATACACACTTCAGCTGCTGCAGATTCTCATAATGCACACCTCAGCTGCTACAGAACCTCATAATACACACCATAGCTGCTGTAGAACCTCATAATACACACCTCAGCTGCTGCAGAACCTCATAATGCACACCTCAGCTGCTACAGAACCTCATAATACACACCTCAGCTGCTGCAGAACCTCATAATACACACCTCAGCTGCTGCAGAACATCATATTACACACCTCAGCTTCTGCAGAACCTCCTAATACACACATCAGCTGTTGCAGAACTTTATAATACACACCTCAGCTGCTGCAGAACCTCATAATACACACCTCAGCTGTTGCAGAACTTCATAATACACACCTCAGATGTTGCAGAACTTCATAATACACACCTCAGCTGCTGCAGAACATCATAATACACACCTCAGCTGCTGCAGAACATCATAACCTGATGCTAGAGAACATATAAAGCTTTGATCACTTCTGTGTTTGGGCCTTATTCACAGATCAGGTCATAAATGCTGGACACAATTTTATATCCTGGCAGATGAAAACCCGTCAGATCTCATCATGGTCAGCGGGATCCGTCAGATGTTGACGTCCATGAACTGCCAGATCCGGAATTAGATTTTCCTTGTTGAGTTCATATGACAGCAGAACAGTGAACGTCACCAGCACAGATGTGAACAAGGCCTAATACACACCTCAGCTGCTGCAGGACATTATAATCGTGACAAGGGAACTACAAGTCTCATCATCACCAGATTGTTATTATTGGAAATTAGGAGGCAACACAGGGAGAGGTACATAAAGTGGAGAGAACTACAACTCCCAGCATGTCCAGGCTGTTATTATTGGATGCCAGTGGATATTACACTGAGAGAGTATAAGGCCGGGTTCAGATCACCGTTTAGTTTTCCATATGTCTGATCCGTCAGAAGTACAGAAAAATAAAGAAAAAAACTGATCCTATACTTCAAGCATCAGTTCTGCACATTCGGCATCCGTTTGAGCCATTTCCGCCTGTGATCCGTTATTTTAGATGTAAAAAAGTCCTCCATGCAAAACAAAAACTAAACGGTGATGTGAAACAGCCTAAGAAGAGAGAACTACAACTCCCAGCATGTCCAGATTATTATAAGTAGTGTTAATAATAATAATAATAATCTTTATTTATATAGCGCCAACATATTGCGCAGCACCTTACAATTCAAGGGTTAATGTACAAACAGTCATAAATAACATAGCAACAGACAAGTCGATTATTACAACAAGAAGAATGAGGGCCCTGCTTGCAAGAGCTTACAATCTATGAGGGGATAGGGGTGACACAAAAGGTAGAAGTGCTTGTTATGTACGATAGTCCAGCCATCTTGAGAGAATAGGGGAGCAGATATAAAGCCACATGAGCCGGTCAGCAGCCAATATACGAAGTGCTTCTGGGTGCAGTGGAGGCTCAGCTTCAGGGAATGATAAATGGGCTATGGGGAGGTTAGATCAAGTGAGGTGATAGGCCACCCTGAAAAGATGTGTTTTTAGCAAACGCTTAAAACTATGCATGTTGTGATTAAGGGCTCTTTCACACTTGCGTTGTTCTGTTCCGGCATAGAGTTCCGTCGTCGGGGCTCTATGCCGGAAGAATCCTGATCAGGATTATCCCCATGCATTCTGAATGGAGAGAAATCCGTTCAGGATGCATCAGGATGTCTTCAGTTCCGGAACGGAACGTTTTTTGGCCAGAGAAAATACCGCAGCATGCTGCGCTTTTTGCTCCGGTCAAAAATCCGGAACACTTGCCGCAAGGCCGGATCCGGAATTAATGCCCATTGAAAGGCATTAATCCGGATCCGGCCTTAAGCTAAACGTTGTTTCGGCGCATTACCGGATCCGACGTTTAGCTTTTTCTGTATGGTTACCATGGCTGCCAGGACACTAAAGTCCTGTTTTTCATGGTAAAGTGTAGTGGGGAGCGGGGGAGCAGTATACTTACAGTCCGTGCGGCTCCCGGGGCGCTCCAGAGTGACGTCAGGGCGCCCCACGCGCATGGATCACGTGATCGCATGGATCACGTCATCCATGAGCATGGGACGCCCTGACGTCATTCTGGAGCGCCCCGGGAGCCGCACGGACTGTAAGTATACTGCTCCCCCGCTCCCCACTACTACTATGGCAACCAGGACTTTAATAGCGTCCTGGGTGTCATAGTAACACTGAACGCATTTTGAAGACGGATCAGTCTTCAAATGCTTTCAGTTCACTTGCGGTGTTACGGATCCGGCGGGCACTTACGGCAAATGGAGTACACGACGGATCCGGACAACGCAAGTGTGAAAGAGGCCTAAGCCTGATTTCTTTGGGGTAGGGCATTCCAGAGAACCGGTGCAGCTCGGGAGAAATCTTGGAATCGGGAGAGAGAGGTTCGGATTTTTGTGGAAGTCAGTCGTAAGTCATTGGCTGAATGGAGCGCACGGGTAGGGTGGTAGACAGAGATGAGGGAAGAGATGTAGGGTGGTGCAGCACTGTGGAGGGCTTTGTGGGTGAGGACGAGCAGTTTGAATTGGATTCATTAGTGTATGGGTAGCCAGTGCAGTGACACAGGGCGGAGGCATCAGAGTAGCGGTTGGACAGATAGGTGACCCTGGCTGCTGCATTAAGAATAGATTGGAGAGGGGAGAGTCTGGTGAGGGGGAGGCCAATTAATAGTGAGTTGCAGTAATCAAGGCGGAAGTGGATCAGGGCAACAATGAGAGTTTTTGTTGCTTCCATAGTGAGAAAGGGGCGGATACTAGAGATGTTTTTGAGGTGCAGGCGGCATGAGCGGGAGAGAGATTGAATATAGGGGGTGAAAGAAAGATCAGTGTCAAAAGTCGCCCCGAGACAGCAGGCTTGCTGCCTAGGAGTGATGACAGTGTTGCACACCGAGAGGCAGGTTAGTAGATGGAGAGAACACAAGAAGTTCAGTTTTTGAAAGATTTAGTTTCAGATAGAGAGAGGACATCATGTTAGAGACAGCAGAGAGACAGTCACTGGTGTTCTGTAATACAGCAGGTGTGATGTCAGGGGATGAAGTGTATAGTTGTGTGTCATCAGCATAGAGATGGTACTGGAAACCAAATCTGCTGATGGTCTGTCCAATTGGTGCTGTGTACAGGGAGAAGAGGAGAGGGCCTAGGACTAAACCTTGAGGAACTCCAACAGTGAGGGGGAGAGGTAAGAAAGTGGAGCCAGCGAATGATACACTGAAAGAGCGACCGGAGAGATAGGAAGAACACCAGGGGAGGGCGGTGTCCTTTAGGCCGATGGATTGGAGCATGGCGAGCAGGAGATGGTGGTCTACAGTGTCAAAAGCTGCAGAATGGTCAGGAGAATGAGCAGAGAGTAGTTACCGTTGCATTTTGAAGATACCAGAAGATACCAGTGTTGAGTGAACTCTTTTTTTAAGTTCGGCGTCTAAAGTTCGGGTTCGGGTTATCGAAGAATCCCGTTATGGATTCTAAATTCCGATATGGTCCGTGGTAGCGGAATCCATAACGGGATACTTCAATAACCCGAACTTTAGACGCAAAACTTAAAACACAAGTTCGCTCAACACTAATTATAAGGCATCATCCAGTTTTACTAGGTGAGAGCTTTAAAAGGAAATAACTATAACCCCCAGTATGGCCAGACTTATTATGGGGTATCAATATACATTACAGAGAGGGGTATAAGAGGAGAGAACTACAACTCTAAGCATTACCAGGCTGTACTAGGGAATACATTGAAATTACATGGAGAGGGATATAATAGGACAGAACTACAACTCCCAGCTTTCTTAGGATGTTATGTAGTTTATCCCAGGACACCACCAACCTCTACTCCAGGCACCACACAGAAGCTCCGCCCCCTCACAGCAACATCCCATAGGTCTAAGCTCCGCCCCCTCACAGCGACATCCCATAGGTCTTTCACCAGTCGTTTGCACTGGTCATAAAATGATGACATCACCAAAGGTCCTTTAGACTTCTGCTGCTCTGCTATTCCTTGGCTTCCTGCACTGGTCACATGGTTGATGACATCACCAAAGGTCCTTCTCCATTTCTTACATTCTCTTTTCACACAGGTAGCTAGCAATACAACTGTAATTAGTGGGTGGGGCCTTTCCTGCAATGCGGGCCCCCTTCTCTCAGGGGCCCCATAGCACCTGTGTGGTCTGCCTCTATAGAAGCTACGCCACTGGGCAAGGTGTATGAGGACCAAACGTCTCGTTCAGTAAGGATTAGGATAAATGAACATACAGATGTAGCCCAGCTAAAATTGACTCTGATAACACGTCACAATGTTATCTCGTGCCATCCTATCACCAGTGGCGTAGCTATAGGGGTCGCAGCGGTCGCAATTGCGACCGGGCCCATAAGTCAGGGGGCCCACCAGGCCCCCCAGGAGAGACGAAGTGAAGCCCTGGCCCCTGATTTACAGACTACAGTACTTGCCGGCGGCTAACTTCACAGGGGGGCGGAGGCAGAGCCGTGCATGCAGCTGTGCAGGCGCAGGCTCAGCCAGGAGAGGGAGTGGTCCCGTCTGGCAGTACTGGCCGGAAGTGGAGCGGTGGAGGAGAAGATGCGTGCCGCCCGAGTGAGGTGAGGGCAGCCGTGGCGACGTGACTAGCAGAGACTCGGAGACAGTCTCTGCTCTGGCAGTTGGGTGGTTTCTAGTAGCTAGAGTACACTAGCATCACATAGGATAGCAGTAGTGGGTCCTCTTACTAGTACCGTTCTAGCCACATGTGCAGCTGAAAATGAGCTCTGCAAGTAAGAGGACCCGCTACTGCTATCCTACAAGTACTGGTAGATGTCACAGCAGAGTCCTATAAATCATGTGATGGTCTATTGCCCATAGAACATCACATTAATAGCACAAGCGGCAGCTTTATCATCATCAATGCTTCATCATATGCCAGCAGGGTTATTAACATCGCCGCTGAGCCCGCCATTATTGCTCACACAGGGCTGGTCAGCACTGGAAATATGGGATTGCAAGTGCAACACCTATGGGAGCAGTGACTGTCACCATATTGCCGTGAGTGACTGATTCCAGCACAAGCGGCAGCTATAATCATCAGTCACTATCAGCCATTTGGTGACAGTCACTGCATCCATAGGGGTTGCAGTTGCAATCCCATATTTCCAGTGCTGACCAGCCCTGTGTGAGCAATAATGGCGGGCTTGGCGGCGATGTTAATAGCCCTGCTGGCATATGATGAAGCAAACTGAAAGGATAAGTGAAGGAAAATTATGAACTCTGTACCCCCCATGTTGCAGAATGACACATACAGTCAGGTCCATAAATATTGGGACATCGACACAATTCTATCATTTTTGGCCCTATACACCACCACAATGGATTTGAAATGAAACAAACAAGATGTGCTTTAACTGCAGACCGTCAGCTTTAATTTGAGGGTATTTACATCCAAATCAGGTGAACGGTGTAGGAATTACAACAGTTTGCATATGTGCCCCCCACTTGTTAAGGAACCAAAAGTAATGGGACAGAATAATAATAATCATAAATCAAACTTTCGCTTTTTAATACTTGGTTGCAAATCCTTTGCAGTCAATTACAGCCTGAAGTCTGGAACGCATAGACATCACCAGACGCTGGGTTTCATCCCTGGTAATGCTTTGCCAGGCCTCTACTGCAACTGTCTTCAGTTCCTGCTTGTTCTTGGGGCATTTTCCCTTCAGTTTTGTCTTCAGCAAGTGAAATGCATGCTCAATCGGAGTCAGGTCAGGTGATTGACTTGGCCATTGCATAACATTCTACTTCTTTCCCTTAAAAAACTCTTTGGTTGCTTTTGCAGTCTGCTTTGGGTCATTGTCCATCTGCACTGTGAAGCGCCATCCAATGAGTTCTGAAGCATTTGGCTGAATATGAGCAGATAATATTTCCCGAAACACTTCAGAATTCATCCTGCTGCTTTTGTCAGCAGTCATCAATAAATACAAGAGAACCAGTTCCATTGGCAGCCATACATGCCCACGCCATGACACTACCACCACCATGCTTCACTGATGAGGTGGTATGCTTAGGATCATGAGCAGTTCCTTTCCTTCTCCATACTCCTCTCTTCCCATCACTCTGGTACAAGTTGATCTTGGTCTCATCTGTCCATAGGATGTTGTTCCAGAACTGTGAAGGCTTTTTTAGATGTCGTTTGGCAAACTCTAATCTGGCCTTCCTGTTTTTGAGGCTCACCAATGGTTTACATCTTGTGGTGAACCCTCTGTATTCACTCAGGTGAAGTCTTCTCTTGATTGTTGACTTTGACACACATACACCTAACTCCTGGAGAATGTTCTTGAGCTGGCCAACTGTTGTGAAGGGTGATTTCTTCACCAGGGAAAGAATTCTTCGGTCATCCACCAGAGTTGTTTTCCGTGGTCTTCCGGGTCTTTTGGTGTTGCTGAGCTCACCAGTGCGTTCCTTCTTTTTAAGAATGTTTCAAACAGTTGTTTTGGCCAGGCCTAATGTTTTTGCTATCTCTCTGATGGGTTTGTTATGTTTTTTCAGCCTAATGATGGTTTGCTTCACTGATAGTGACAGCTCTTTGGATCTCATCTTGAGAGTTGACAGCAACAGATTCCAAATGCAAATAGCACACTTGAAATGAACTCTGGACCTTTTATCTGCTCATTGTAATTGGGATAATGAGGGAATAACACACACCTGGCCATGGAACAGCTGAGAAGCAAATTGTCCCATTACTTTTGGTCCCTTAACAAGTGGGAGGCACATATGCAAACTGTTGTAATTCCTACACCGTTCACCTGATTTGGATGTAAATACCCTCAAATTAAAGCTGTCAGTCTGCAGTTCAAGCACATCTTTTTCGTTTCATTTCAAATCCATTGTGGTGGTGTATAGAGCCAAAAATGTTACAATTGTGTCGATGTCCCAATATTTATGGACCTGACTGTATAGGACGAATGCACACGGCCGTGAACGGTCCATGGTATCCCGGCCTGGATTCCTGCTGACAGCAGGAGCGCACGGCGTCATTGGTTGCTATGACGCCGTGCGCTTCATGCCCCGCTGTACTACAGTAATACACTCGTATGATCTATACGAGTGTATTACTGTAGTACAGTGGTGGCATGAAGCGCACGGTGTCAGTGCGCTCCTGCTGTCAGCAGGAATCCAGACCGGGATACCATGGACCGTTCACGGCCGTGTGCATTCGGCCATAGACTGATTCCAGCACAAGCGGCAGCTATATCATCATCAATATGGGCATGGGCACGGTGGGCGTGCAGGGGTCTGGTGGTTAGGAAATGGTATTGAGGGTAGGGGGGGGGGCCCAAACTGAATTCTTGCACCAGGGCTAATGAGCCTATAGCTACGCCCCTGCCTATCACGAAAGCCATTGAAATACATTGAAAGAGTTAGTTAACCTTTTTTTGCCATTTTTTACTTAACGCATTAACTATCAAGTTTAGCTCGGCTACATCTGTAGATCAAATATTAGAAGGGGTGAAAGAGAAGAAAGACGAGGATAACTTTGGAGAAAAATCTGTTTCCCGACATTTTGCAGAAAGTCCATATTTGTAGTGGTGAAAACAAGTTTTGATGTTTTAATCCATTTAATGGCAATCCAAGTTCATGCACCGTTTCTGCCAAACTTGCTGCCTCTCCCTTTTTTTTTCAAATTTTGGACTTACATGAGCACCTATCATGAACATAGCTCCTGTTGGGGCACGCACCCACCTTCCTTTTTGCATCTTCTAAGGGAAGCTGTATTACTTCATTTTTATTTTGCAGCAATAAATTATATATTCATGAATGTTTTGATATATTATTGCATTTTTAAAATATAATGTTATATTTATTCTAGTAGGTGATTGTCCAGCATGTTCCCCCAAAATGTTGCGAGGGGGGGGGAGGAGGTCAGAGTGATGTTAATCTCGCCGTCCCTCATGTTTTATGTTTCTCTATAACAATGGATTTATCTATGGAATGATAAAAAGAAACACAGGTGATTCCCCCGTGGTGTGTGAATGTGAAGGTTACTGCTCATCTTACAATACATAGAACAGAATGAAGTAAAGTGATCTACACGAGTCTGCTTGTTTGAAAAAGAATCGAAGAATGAGGCCGGGATCAAACATAACAAAGTCCTTTTTTACTAAGTGCAACGTAGAACTTCAAATACATTCAGTAGCAGCAGGCTTTAAGTGCAATTTTTTCTGGCACTAGTAAGGATATAGAGGCAGGCTAGTTGGTGGCAATTCAGCACTTAAAGGTTAACTGTCATATTTATTTTTATTTGCTAGTTTATTACAGCTAGGCATGTATACCTGAGTTAGTCTGTCAATGATTGTCAAAAGATCTGTAATTACCTTATAATAACAGCTTTCATTAATGTCCTCTGTCCCTGTCTACTCGTCCCTTAAAAGATAGTTGCTAGGGTTTTTTTGTCTTCCCTTTAGTGTAAACAAAGGACAGAGGGGCGGTCCTTCACACTGCATGCCTGCATAAGACTTCAGTGTGAGGAGGCGTGTCTCTCAGTAATCCAATCTGATTGGCTGGCAGGGAGCTGCTGGCTACAGCAAGTGTGTATGGGAAGTGAGGGAAAGCAGTTTTGGCCTCAGAGAACCAGCAGAGGAGCCATCTTGAGAAGGTCTTCATATTGTAAATGTTTAAACAGCCGTAACTAAGGGAAAAACCTCAAGGAAAACAGTGGTATGTGAAGAAACTAAAGATTGCTTTATGCATAATGCTACTGTAGCAGTAACATATGCTAAAATTTATTTTTTTGATGAAAACATGACAGTTACCCTTTAAGTGATACTGGCCTATTAGTGGTCTGGTGAAGGGTGTCTTGGCTATAATCCCTTACCATGCAGCAGTGTCTTCAGTTCTGGTAGTAGCAGTTCACTCTGCTGTTTGGAGTCTGAAGACCATACTTGAGGAATGTTGGAGTAGTTCTCTCAGGAGAAATTGTAACCGGAGCAGGAGCTCAGCAATGTGCCTCATACAAGAGACACAGGTCAGAAATTCTGACTCACTGATAATTCACCTAAAATGATAGGCTATGTCCTGGTAGGTCACATTGTGGAAAGGAATGATATTAATATATAGGGCTTTGTTTCATGATGCACTTCCATTTTATGCCATATGACTTTTCACATTTTCTCACTATAAAAACAGCTTTGAGGTTCACAAGCTCAAAGTAGGAGTGCATGTGGGTGTTAAAACTGCAAGAAATCTTAGCCAGACAGCAAAATAAGAGGTTTAATCAACAAAATAATCGGTTTAACTCCTCGGGCTCTAGTGAGTTGGCTCTGTAGAACATGAGGAGGTTTCTTAGCAACTTAATGCTATATTTTATATGCTAATGTTTTCCACATATGGTTTGTTCTCTATCTCACTGCCTATAGGTAATGTATATAAGTGATGTTGCAGGATAGCTTGCTCTTGGCAGTTGGGTCCTTGTGGCATTATGCCAAAACCAAGTAAATTGTGTCTTCAGATCTCTTTGAATGAACATGTTGTCCAGTGCAGCAAAAACTTTGCCAGCTTGTAAGGGGGCGGCTGAACAGAGGCATCTGCAACCCTGAGCCTAACCCCCTTACAAAATTTGCATCTGAACAGAAATGTATTCTTGTGTAATAGACTGCTAGCATCCCCGCGAGGTTGACTGGGCACCACTGTTAACATGTTCCTGTATTTGCCATGTCATGTTTATTCATGTATTAACCTTCACTCCTTTATTGATACATGGCCTTTAACTGTGATGGGGGTGTTTGCATGCTTCGTGGGTTGAGGTGGAGTGAGTTGTGGACATGTACAGAGTGCCAGGCATGGCTGTGAGTGACAAGCCGCATGAGACTAACAAAAGCAAGTATAGAAACCAGCTGGGTCTGTGAGTGGAGTTGGGTGCAACCAGTGAGTCACACCTGAGATTAGAGTAAAGTGCCACCTTATTCATCTTGACCTGCGCCGGGCTGTGACCTAACTTGGGACTGCTGGATCAAAAGAAGCCTTTATGGTCTTTGCCATAGACAGAAGATGATGTCTATGGCAAAGACCAGAGACCACAGCAGAAAACAGGAAGAGAGAAGGGGGACAGCACGTGCACACTGTACGCACAGTCTCCTCATACAGCTGATCGGCGAGGGTGCCGGGTGTCGGACCCTCGCTGATCTGATATTGATGACCTATCCTGAGGATAGGTCATCAATAGTAAAAACTTGGACAACCCCTTTAAGGAGGCTTTAATCTGGAGAGGTTCAAAACATAGTAGTTGCTGGCTAAAATGAGGTTCAACTCTTAAAGGGGTTGTCCGGGTTTAGAGCTGAACCCGGACATACCCTTATTTTCACCCAGGCAGCCCCCCTGAGGCTAGCATCGGAGCATCTCATGCTCCGATGCGCTCCCTTGCCCTGCGCTAAATCGCGCAGGGCACGGGTTCTTTTGTTGAAACTTCCGCCCGGCAGTGTGTTTGGTGACGTCACTGGCTCTGATGGGCGGGCTTTAGTGCTGCCCTAGCCGTTTTACTGGCTAGGGCAGCGCTAAATCCCGCCCATTAGTGCCGGTGACATCACCGGGGTTCCTGGCAGCCCCATGAAGAGCCCCGGTACGTCACCGGATCTCCAAAAAAATGCCTTCCCCTGCGCAGGGCAAAGGAGAGCATCGGAGCATGAACTGCTCCAATGCTCATGTCAGGGGGGCTGCCTGGGTGAAAATAGAGGTATGTCCGGGTTCAGCTCTGAACCAGGGCAAGTCCTTTAATGGGTCATAGTTTATCAAGAAGTAGAGGGCACAACTCTTATAACTCAATGTTAATTGTCGATGGAAGCTGTTCAAGCACAATTATGGAGCTTAAGTAGTGCTAGGCATGATGACGTTTTCATTGACTGGTCCTATCAATCAAAGTGGAGAGGGCACAGTAGTTGCAGAGGGACAGCAGAGCCTCTAGGTGTAATGGCAACGCCCCTGTTGCTCCTAGAAGCTCATTTGCATATATTAAATCAATATTCTTCTCACTAATACAGGCACATATGAACATGGGACCAACACAGATGCCTTTAGCTGCCAAGTGCACATGTAACAGGTCAGCCAGTGTCATAGGGACAAATCTCCTGGCAGATGCCCTTTCAAGAAGCACCCCTACAAACATTCTATACCCTTACCTGTTAGAAAGGTACATGTAAATTATAGTTATAACCTCCCTTCTGATCCTTAGTTGTCATGTGACCAACACTCTAATCTCCAAATGACACAGGACAAGAAGTCAGTTACTTATCTGTTTATTCGTATGAGATGGACATTGAGGCCCCCATAGGAATACACAGAGAAACTGACTTCCTGTCCACACATAAGATGCTGTGTTATTTGGAGAGATTAGAGTTCTGGTCACATGACACAGCTGAGAATCAGAAGGGAGGTTATAACTCACAACTACAGCCACCAGTAAGAAAATTACCATCACTGCAGTTTACATCATTTAGCAAACAGGTCAGAGAATACATTTTTGTGTGGGTGTGCTTCTTTAAGGCCCCTGCAGGGAAACTATCGTATTGCAAAGTGTCCATTTAAATGAATAAGCAACCATGTATTATGTGGTCACTTTGAGTCCTCCAAAGTGGCAGGGGTGGTGGTGTCCTTAGTGGAAATTTGGGCGCTGTAGCTGACATAGTGTATAATTTAAAGAAAACATGTAATTTATTGCATTATGCACTGTATATAGCTCAATCCTTGGCAGGGACCTCTCCTATGAGCCTTTACTGCCAGACTGAACGATATTCTAAAAAACAAATTGCTTCCTCACAAGCAAATGGTGCATAGTAGGAACTTTTTTTTCAATTTTTTTGTTTGCTTTGTTTATGGTGTATCCTTCTCTGCTTGACTTTGTGATGGACAGTACTGTTAATTTATGTTGTGTTTATGTGAACAGGGAATCCAGTGAATGCAGCTTTTAGAGTTCCCCTTTCATTTTGTTTCATTACTGACCAGGCTAATGAGTGTTTCGTTAGCAGCTAATTACCTCGGTCTTAGCACATTTATGTTGTTTTTCTTCATTAGGAAGCTCATTTGTTGCTGTGCACAGCCTTTCATTCTTAACTCCTACCCAGTCATGTTTCCAAGCTTGCAGTTTCAATCAACGTCTCCTACGCATCAGTCTGAACTAAGGCACACAGGTTTTTTGGGGCTTTTTCTTAATGACTTCTTGTAATCTCTGCGTCTTCTATGACAAAGCAGCAGCTTTCTAATGTGGTCCACAAATAAATGATTAGGTTAAAACCACCATTGTAATTTATTGTTGTAACGGATCCCCTTCCGTTAATGGACGCTTCCTAGCTTGCGCCGCGGACCACAAACACCACACTGGACAACACAACCACCGCAGACTCCACAACCGCCGTAGCTTAACTGGAGCCGCGCCGTCTTCCTTCCACCGTGAATGAACCTCCAGCATTCAGGACCGTGTGGGAAAGATAGCTTAACTGGAGCCGCGCCGTCTTCCTTCCACCCTGAATGAACCTCCAGCATTCAGGACCGTGTGGGAAAGATCTCTCCTCCAGGGAATATGCAGAGCATAGCAATCCCCAGCGTGATACAGCAATTCCCTCCAATAACGAGACAAGGCTGCGTTTTGAAGGGTTAGCAAAACATGAACTGAACTGAACTCTTTATTGAGGGCTACCCGCCCGAATTTATGCAGGTCCCCACAATGCATCATGGTTTCCTCCTCTCTGCCCTGGAGACACCCAAAGACAATTCAATTATCTCCCAGGACAAAGGGAGATCACCAATACACATGTGGGAACAATAGGAGAGGAATCCCCACCCGAATACACAAAATCCTCCCTTCTGTCTGGGATATAATTATGGATTAACATAACTATCACAGACAGTAAAAATACAGTTTTTAAACATACACTGTAACTTTAAAACCATACATTCCATCTCCATAAAAATTACATATTTAAACTCAGCATACATCAAACATAAACACTTCCAAAAATCACACAAATCCCTCCAGCGGATCAAAAGTTTAGTAAAAGTCCTTTCTGACCGACCGCAAGCACAATTTCCTGCCCAAAACACTTCCATAGATTTGGGCTGTGCGGTCGGTCAATTTCATGAAGAAAACGACTAAGTCCCATCTTCGAACGGGACTTAGTCTCTGGAGCTGAAAGTTCAGTATGGAAGAAGGTAATATGTCCCGGGGCCATAGTCATAGGGCAGGAGGCTAGCCATAAGTCTTCTACAATGCCCAGTGGCAAATGGCAGTTTGTCACACATCTCCCTTTTGGGGGGAAGACTAACCAGGCACCTGACCTTCTGTCGGTCAGTGCCTCCGTTAGTCGATCCACCAACCCACAGTAACCAAATGCCCGAGTAGCCCACCCACAACAAACAGGTACAAGGGTGACCCACCCACAAGAAACAGTTACTGCACCTGGGTATTTTGCTGTGGTGATGGGGCAACAAGCTGTGGGGACTTGAGGGAGGGCAGAGGCCGACTGCACTCTGCCCAGCTGCCAGCTCTTCTGCTGGGGTGCTGAGACCATAGTCCGGCTCAGTAGCCAGAGGAACATGGGAGTCAGTAGGGGTTAACATCGCCTCTGTTAACCCTGAGGCCACGTTAGGAGTTAACTGGGGAGGGGAATTTGTACTTACCCCCTCCTCCTGTTGTCCTGGTGAGGGTAGTGGGGGATCTGGACAGGCTGTCCAGCATCCCGGTAGGTCAGGCGCAAAGACCACGGTCCCATCTGCGCCGTCTGGGCGATTGGTGTCTCCCCTTGTTAGGGTAAGCTGCCGCTGGGGAGAGAGGGTGCTGCGCTCCTCTCCCTGAAACACAGGCTGCCGCTGGGGAGGAAGTACGACACCTTCAGCTCCCTGGGGTACACACTGCCGCTGGGGGGGAAGGAGGACACCTTCAGCTCCCTGGGGTTCACACTGCCGCTGGGGGGAAAGGACGACACCTTCGGCCCCCTGGGGTACACACTGCCGCTGGGGAGGAAGTACGACACCTTCAGCTCCCTGGCGTACATACTGCCGCTGGGGGGGAAGGAGGACACCTTCAGCTCCCTGGGGTTCACACTGCCGCTGGGGGGGAAGGACGACACCTTCGGCCCCCTGGGGTTCACACTGCCACTGAGGGGGAAGGACGACACCTTCCGCCCCCTGGGGTACACACTGCCGCTGGGGGGGAAGGACGACACCTTCGGCCCTCTGGGGTTCACACTGCCGCTGGGGGGGAAGGGCGACACCTTCGGCCCCCTGGGGTTCACACTGCCGCTGGGGGGGAAGGACGACACCTTCGGCCCCCTGGGGTTCACACTGCCGCTGGGGGGGAAGGACGACACCTTCGGCCCCCTGGGGTACACACTGCCGCTGGGGGGAAGGATGACACCTTCGGCCCCTTGGGGTACACACTGCCGCTGGGGGGAAGGACGACACCTTCGGCCCCCTGGGGTACACACTGCCGCTGGGGGGGGAAGGATGACACCTTCGGCCCCCTGGGGTACACTCTGCCGCTGGGGAGGGGGGACGACACCTTCAGCTCCCTGGGGTACACACTGCCGCTGGGGGGGAAGGAGGACACCTTCAGCTGCCTGGGGTTCACACTGCCGCTGGGGGGGAAGGACGACACCTTCGGCCCCCTGGGGTTCACACTGCCGCTGGGGGGGAAGGAAGACACCTTCGGCCCCCTGGGGTACACACTGACGCTGGGGGGTAAGGACGACACCTTCGGCCCCCTGGGGTACACACTGCCGCTGGGGGGGAAGTACGACACCTTCAGCTCCCTGGCGTACATACTGCCGCTGGGGGGGAAGAAGGACACCTTCAGCTCCCTGAGGTTCACACTGCCGCTGGGGGGGAAGGACGACACCTTCGGCCCCCTGGGGTTCACACTGCCACTGGGGGGGAAGGATGACACCTTCGGCCCCCTGGGGTACACACTGCCGCTGGGGGGGAAGGACGACACCTTCGGCCCCCTGGGGTTCACACTGCCGCTGGGGGGGAAGGACGACACCTTCGGCCCCCTGGGGTTCACACTGCCGCTGGGGGGGAAGGACGACACCTTCGGCCCCCTGGGGTACACACTGCCGCTGGGGGGGAAGGACGACACCTTCGGCCCCCTGGGGTACACACTGCCGCTGGGGGGGAAGGACGACACCTTCGGCCCCCTGGGGTACACACTGCCGTTGGGGGGGAAGGATGACACCTTCAGCCCCCTGGGGTACACTCTGCCGCTGGGGAGGGGGGACAACACCTTCAGCTCCCTGGGGTACACACTGCCGCTGGGGGGGAAGGAGGACACCTTCAGCCCCCTGGGGTTCACACTGCCGCTGGGGGGGAAGGACGACACCTTCGGCCCCCTGGCGTTCACACTGCCGCTGGGGGGGAAGGACGACACCTTCGGCCCCCTGGGGTACACACTGCCGCTGGGGGGTAAGGACGACACCTTCGGCCCCCTGGGGTACACACTGCCGCTGGGGGGGAAGGACGACACCTTCAGCTCCCTGGGGTTCACACTGCCGCTGGGGGGGAAGGACGACACCTTCGGCCCCCTGGGGTTCACACTGCCGCTGGGGGGAAGGACGACACCTTCGGCCCCCTGGGGTACACACTGCCGCTGGGGGGGAAGGACGACACCTTCGGCCCCCTGGGGTACACACTGCCGCTGGGGGGGAAGGACGACACCTTCGGCCCCCTGGGGTACACACTGCCGCTGGGGGGAAGGATGACACCTTCGGCCCCCTGGGGTACACTCTGCCGCTGGGGAGGGGGGACAACACCTTCAGCTCCCTGGGGTTGACACTGCCGATGGGGGGGAAGGACGACACCTTCGGCCCCCTGGGGTTCACACTGCCGCTGGGGGGAAAGGACGACACCTTCGGCCCCCTGGGGTACACACTGCCGCTGGGGGGTAAGGACGACACCTTCGGCCCCCTGGGGTACACACTGCCGCTGGGGGGGAAGTACGACACCTTCAGCTCCCTGGCGTACATACTGCCGCTGGGGGGGGAAGGAGGACACCTTCAGCTCCCTGAGGTTCACACTGCCGCTGGGGGGGAAGGACGACACCTTCGGCCCCCTGGGGTTCACACTGCCACTGGGGGGGAAGGACGACACCTTCGGCCCCCTGGGGTACACACTGCCGCTGGGGGGGAAGGACGACACCTTCGGCCCCCTGGGGTTCACACTGCCGCTGGGGGGAAGGACGACACCTTCGGCCCCCTGGGGTACACACTGCCGCTGGGGGGGAAGGACGACACCTTCGGCCCCCTGGGGTACACACTGCCGCTGGGGGGGAAGGATGACACCTTCGGCCCCCTGGGGTACACTCTGCCGCTGGGGAGGGGGGACAACACCTTCAGCTCCCTGGGGTACACACTGCCGCTGGGGGGGAAGGAGGACACCTTCAGCCCCCTGGGGTTCACACTGCCGCTGGGGGGGAAGGACGACACCTTCAGCCCCCTGGCGTTCACACTGCCGCTGGGGGGGGAAGGACGACACCTTCGGCCCCCTGGGGTACACACTGCCGATGGGGGGTAAGGACGACACCTTCGGCCCCCTGGGGTACACACTGCCGCTGGGGGGGAAGGACGACACCTTCTGCCCCCTGGGGTACACACTGCCGCTGGGGGGGAAGGACGACACCTTCGGCTCCCTGGGGTTCACACTGCCGCTGGGGGGGAAGGACGACACCTTCGGCCCCCTGGGGTTCACACTGCCGCTGGGGGGGAAGGACGACACCTTCGGCCCCCTGGGGTACACACTGCCGCTGGGGGGGGGAGGACGACACCTTCGGCCCCCTGGGGTACACACTGCCGCTGGGGGGGAAGGACGACACCTTCGGCCCCCTGTAACTCACGTTTTTGCTGGGGCGCAGGGATGGAATACTTCGCCATCTCTGCCCGATATTCTGCTTCCTGCTGCAGATACTCCGCCAGTTCTCTCCTCACTTCTGGTACAAGTTCCTCTGTTAGGTGGGGCCCGTAGATAGCCAACCGCCTCTTCAGCATAGCATCAAACCGTACGTGACTATACCAATACTCCAGTTTTGTTGGGTGTTCCCAGGATGCTGCTCCTCGCACTAGGGAAGCCATCCCACCGCTTGCCACCAATGTAACGGATCCGCTTCCGTTAATGGACGCTTCCTAGCTTGCGCCGAGGACCACAAGCACCGCACTGGACACCACAACCACCACAGACTCCACAACCGCCGTAGCTTAACTGGAGCCGCGCCGTCTTCCTTCCACCCTGAATGAACCTCCAGCATTCAGGACCATGTGGGAAAGATCTCTCCTCCAGGGAATATGCAGAGCATAGCAATCCCCAGCGTGATGCAGCAATTCCCTCCAATAACGAGACAAGGCTGCGATCTGAACTGACCTCTTTATTGAGGCTGAAAGTTCAGTATGGAAGAAGGTAATATGTCCCGGGGCCATAGTCGTAGGGCAGGAGGCTAGCCATAAGTCTTCTACAATGCCCAGTGGCAAATAGCAGTTTGTCACAATTGTTTTATTGTAAAATAAACCCATGTCCTTCTTCAGTAGAGGAGAGATGGGAACGTATGCAATCTAATCTTAGAAGGGAACCAGAAAATGATGGGATCTTCTCAAGCATGGAATTTAGATGATGAGTAAAGCTAAAGGTTTGCTGTTGGATTTGGTCCAAAAGAATTGGAACCAGTTTTAAATTACACAACCATGTGGAAAATGCACGGGTTTGCAAATCTTTGAACACCTTTAGGCTTTACTTGCATGGCCATATTATAGAATTTTGTAAAAACTGGACATTTCCTGCTAAAAATGAGATGGGATCCTATGATGGGAATGTATAAAAACCTTTGCCCCACATATAAACCTTTCTTGTTTCCCACGAGGGGATCAGATTTTTTTGGCACTAAATATACAGCCTCACGAAGGGAGGTGATATGGCTCGTGTTTGGTAGACTGGACCGTCAATGGATCCTCTGGTTAGCTCAATATGGGACTTAAAATATGGACAGAAGCCAGCTGATTTTGAAGCCAATCACTTGCCGCTAAAGTCTATTTTTTTATGGGTGGGTAATGAAAACAAAATTTACAATGCAATTAAAAATGAATGTGCAAATTAATGTTTGGCATAGACGGTGATAGGTTGAAGGATCTTTATTTAGTCCAACACTAAAACATCTATGTGAACACATCGTAAAACTTGTTTTTCCCAATTAACTTAGTATATATTTTTGATCCTTTCCTAGATTTTTCCACGACAATCTACAATGCCGATTTTGCCTTGCAGCCATCTTTTGGTAAGTCAGCTGAATATAACATACATAAAGTTACATGGTTGATAAAGTTGCCAAAGGACAAATGTTCATCCAGTATACTCTGTAATCCTATACTGATGATCCAGAAGAAGACAAATATAGCATTCAGAACAAATACCTAAATAAATGATTCCTTTCCAGCAAATCAGTTCATATAACATGCAATATTTTATTTTTCAAGAAAGGAATCCAGGTCCTGCTTGAACTTAAATTGAACCTGTCATCAACTTTTTGCTGTCCTCACTGAGAGCAGGATAAAGTAGTGACAGACATGTTGAGCTGTCTGTCCCTCATACACTACAATTTAAGTGGTTGCTGCGAACTTGCTGTATAATCTCTGCACCCAGGGCTGGAAAAGAGTCACAGCTGCCTGAGAAGAGTCACGATTATCCTTCTCTCCCAATCATCAGCAGGGAGGGAGGGAGGGCAGGGAGAAAAGAAGCTTATGAATAATCGTGACTCTTCTTAGGCAGCTGTGACTCTTTTCCAACCTTGGCTGCAGTGATTATTGTTAGGAAAACGACTACCGTCACACATAAACAGGCATAGTTCAGCCCGAAACAGCCTGGACCCACTATCCCTACCTACTTGCACGATCACCCCAAGCAGTGATCAACAACTGGATGACAGTCCCTATACTGTAATAAGTGAAGGGCGATGCAAAAACAGGGACAAACACTGAGAAAGTAGTCATACTGAAAAAAAGGGTCAAAAGCCGATCAACAAAGCACAAGTATGCCAGAGGCAAATGAGAAACCAAAACACGCCAAGAGTAAGAACCAAGAGATCAAATACGATACCAAAACGCCAGAAGCCAAAACTGTAGTCACAAAGTCAAATCCAGAAATCCAAAGCCAGGGGAGTCTTCAATTATGCTAGGAACCAGTAGGGGGGGCCAGAGAAATTCATTGGCACCTGTATAGTGCAGGAGACAGTTTTTTATGGTAGCCCTGGTGCACTTCTTCATTGGCCCGGGATTCCGACGTCAATGAGGGCCAGGCCATGTGCCGAGTTCCCCCAGCAACCTGATGCTGCTGCCGTACGGAGGCAGCAGAATCCAGGGAAAAACATGACAATTATACAAGTTCTAAGCAACCGCTTAAATCATAGCGCATGAAGGATAGACCACTTGGAATCAACATTTCTGTCACTACTTTATCCTGCCTTCAGTGAGGACAGCAAGTTGATGACAGGTTTCCTTTAAAGGGAATCTATCAGCAGTTTTAAACATGCTAAACAGCTGACAGCACTAGGTAAGGACTAGTCTAGGGAGAACAGGAGCAGAATCCAGCAGAATAAGGGTATGTTCACACATGACTGAAAATACAGCAGAAAAGCTCTGTGTGAATTTTTTTGTTCATCTGCAGCAAAAACCATAGCAACTTCCCCATGTATTACATGCGGTTTTTGCTGATGAAATGGTTATGGATTTGATCTTCTCCACTGTAAAGGGTGAAAAACGCAGTGGAGATCCGCAGCATAAATTGACATACTGTAGATTTCAAATCCACACTGGATGATTTACAAGGCTGTTTTTAATCAGCATGTCGATGAGATTTAATAAAATTTATAGAGGCGTAGTGTTGGCTCACCTATTCTATGCTTATGGTAGGGTGCCTCCAACCAGATCAGATGCACCCAATCTGTTGAAAATAAAATATAATAAAATAGTGGGTTGGGCACACCTCACTCGGAAAAATCTATATATAGGATATCTAAACTATTTATTACATAATATATTAAAATATTTTTATTACAGCAGTGATTATGTAATATAATAACAATATGTATCTCTATTTAAAACATCATACAAATATATATATATATGCGCATATACAAAAACACTCCGCATATAAAAAACATATGCAGAAAATACTGAAAGGACATTCAATGAGCTTTAACATACATCTGTTCAGATATATGTATTAAGACCCATATATTTTATATTGGTATATGAGGGGTGAGCAAGCAGCGTATTCATGTGTTCTTAGATGTGATGGGTTATTCTCACATCCCTCTCACACCAATATATTGAACTGTCACAGTCCAAAATTAGCTATATCGATACAATACAGAAAGATCTTTTTTTCAAATGATATATATGGAGTATGAGATAAGAATTCTTTTCTTTTCTCTACTCAGTTAAATTCTTATCTCATACTCCATATATATTCCTAGCAGCTCACACCCACTTTTCCTCCTCTGGCTGGTGGCAGTGGGTCTGACCGATAGCATTCCATGTGCTTTTCTTCTGCAGGCCACAGCCTATTCTTCTCCAGTAACCCTAGGTCTGTCTTAGGGCACATGCACTCCCTAGCTCTTTAAGGGCTAGCGCCTGCCCTAGTCTTCCCCAGCCATCTGGGTACTTAAGGTACCTTCCCCTAGGGGAAGGTGCCTGAGCCAGGGCCGTTTCTAGGGGTGGGCGGGCCGGGCGGCCGCCCGGGGCGCTGTCAGAAGGGGGGCGCCGTCAGGGGCGCCCTATTGTCGTTTCTCTGCCTGTTTTTCCTCTCGTGCCGTGCGCCCCCCTGGCTCCCTCCCTCTGAGATCTCGCCTGACCCCTGCGCCCGAGTGCCAAGTCCTCTGTCCGTACGTACCGAGTCCAGTCACTCAGCTCCGGTACGCGCGATGCGGGCGGCACTTACTGACGTCACGCGCCTGCTCCTCCCACTAGGCGCGCAGGCGCGTGACGTACAGTGAGTGAGTGAGCGCCGCTGCTGAAAAGAAGCCTGCTGTGAGGATCCGGGACAGTAGGTCGACTCGGGTGCAATGTGGTTAAATTAAACAATTTTTTTACAATGGGGACAGTGACACTGTGGATGGTCTGTGGGGCGGTGGGCATTAATTACAATGGGGGGCGTGGCCACTGTCACTGTGGGAGACATAAAAATGGGGGCCACTGTCACTGTGGGGGACATTAAGTTTAATAAGGATCACTATGGACATTATTTAGAATGGAGGCTGCTGTGGGTGTCATTACTCATTATAACTGTATAATGTCTGATAGGCCTAGTCCTGAGTTATATTACCCTGCCCATGCCCTGTATAATAATGTACCCATCCCTGATACCCCTTATTTATATTACCCCGCTGGGGTAATATAAATAAGGGGTATCAGGGTACATTATTATACAGGGCAGGTTAATATAACTCAGGACTAGGCCTATCAGACATTATACAGTTATAATGACACACACAGCAGCCTCCATCCTAAATAATGTCCATAGTGATCCTTATTAAAAATAATGTCCCCCCACAGGCAGGCAGTGCGGGCGGCGGCGCTTACTCACTGTACGTCACGCGCCGCGTGACGTACAGTAAGTGCGGGGAGCACCGCCGCCCGCACTCCCTGCCTGTTACCGCCCGCCCGGAGCAGTGCTGAGAAAGAAGCCTGCTGTGAGTGAGAGCCTGAGTCTGTGGGACAGTGGGTCACTGGGTGCGTCACTGTGACCGTCCGTGCAATGTGGTCACACATTTTTTACAATGGGGAGACACTTACACTCATCTAAAGAATTATTAGGAACACCATACTAATACGGTGTTGGACCCCCTTTTGCCTTCAGAACTGCCTTAATTCTACGTGGCATTGATTCAACAAGGTGCTGATAGCATTCTTTAGAAATGTTGGCCCATATTGATAGGATAGCATCTTGCAGTTGATGGAGATTTGAGGGATGCACATCCAGGGCACGAAGCTCCCGTTCCACCACATCCCAAAGATGCTCTATTGGGTTGAGATCTGGTGACTGTGGGGCCATTTTAGTACAGTGAACTCATTGTCATGTTCAAGAAACCAATTTGAAATGATTGGAGCTTTGTGACATGATGCATTATCCTGCTGGAAGTAGCCATCAGAGGATGGATACATGTTCTCATTCTGTTTACGCCAAATTCGGACTCTACCATTTGAATGTCTCAACAGAAATCGAGACTCATCAGACCAGGCAACATTTTTCCAGTCTTCAACAGTCCAATTTTGGTGAGCTCGTGCAAATTGTAGCCTCTTTTTCCTATTTGTAGCGGAGATGAGTGGTACCCGGTGGGGTCTTCTGCTGTTGTAGCCCATCAGCCTCAAGGTTGTGCGTGTTGTGGCTTCACAAATGCTTTGCTGCATACCTCGGTTGTAACGAGTGGTTATTTCAGTCAACGTTGCTCTTCTATCAGCTTGAATCAGTCGGCCCATTCTCCTCTGACCTCTAGCATCCACAAGGCATTTTTGCCCACAGGACTGCCGCATACTGGATGTTTTTCCCTTTTCACACCATTCTTTGTAAACCCTAGAAATGGTTGTGCGTGAAAATCCCAGTAACTGAGCAGATTGTGAAATACTCAGACCGGCCCGTCTGGCACCAACAACCATGCCACGCTCAAAATTGCTTAAATCACCTTTCTTTCCCATTCTGACATTCAGTTTGGAGTTCAGGAGATTGTCTTGACCAGGACCACCCCCCTAAATGCATTGAAGCAACTGCCATGTGATTGGTTGACTAGATAATTGCATTAATGAGAAATAGAACAGGCGTTCCTAATAATTCTTTAGGTGAGTGTATTTCATCGAGCAGTTTTGAGGGGGGGGAGTTTTTTTGACAGGGGGGGGATTTTTTTTTGACAGGGGGGGGAGTTTTTTTGACCGGGGGGGGGAGGGGTTTGACAGGGGGGGGGGGGAGTTTTTTTGACACTCGCCCTGAGAGAAATTTTACCTAGAAACTGCACTGGCCTGAGCTTTAGGTCTTCTATCTTGCTAGTTGCTATTCTGATTGTCTGCCTGTGTGCCAACCTCTGCCCTCCCTACTCTGACTCTCCACTGTCTGACCTGGCTCTTGCCTGTTTATAAATTGCCTTTTTGCTGCCTGCCCTGACTTTTGACTTATTTCACGGGTAAGCATATACTCTGCTTGCCTGTCGCGCTCCTTCCCTTCGGTGTCACCGGTGCCCTGCGATAACTTTAGCGCAAGGACGTGTCTCCAAGGCAACGGGGGGTGGCGAGGACCTGGCCGCGCACGCCTCTCTAGCGTGGCCAGCGTCCTCCGCTCCCGTAGTTTCTGTGAAAAGTCTGAGCGCCGAACTGGGCACTCGGCACTCAACAGTTTGCAGGGGGATGAGTCATGTGACGCTGGTCACGTCAAATGACTCCTTCTCTCCCCTATTTAAAGGGGTTCTGCAGTTTGTTTTAACTGATGATCTATCCTCTGGATAGATCTTCAGCATCTGACCGGCGGGGTTCCGACACCCGGGACCCCCGCCGATCAGCAGTTTGAGAAGGCAGTGGCGCTCTAGCAGCACCGCGGCCTTCTCACTGTTTACTGCTGGCCCAGTGACGTCACGACTAGTATCAACTGGCCTGGGCGTGGCTAAGCTCCATTCCAGATCATCAGTTAAAACAAACTGTAGAACTCTTTAAACAGGCAACCTGCTGGTCACAGGTTGCCTGTGATTAAGGTCCTATACTTAGTGTGTATTCCGTTGACTTTAGGCTAGGTGTTTGTACTTCGACTTGTTATTTGACCTCGTCTCTTGCCTCCCCCTTTTGCACTGCTGTTTCTCCTGGTTTTTGACTTCTGCTTGACTTAGACTAATCTTCGCCTTATCCCTGTGTCTTATTTGCTTCTCCTGATATTGACTCTCGGTTTGTACATTGACGCTGCTTTTGCTTGTTCCCTGGTACCCCCTTGACCTCCTGGTTTTGACCTTGCTAGTCCAAACTGTGTTTGTCTGTGTTGTTTGTCCCTCCGCACTTTACTCAGGTTAGGGATCGCCGCCCAGTTGCGCTCCATTACCTAGGACGGGTAAGTGCAAGTAGGCAGGGACAGAGGTGTGGGTGGAGTCAGTTTGCACCTTCCCCATCCCCTTCTCGTGACACTGCCCTAACCTTGGCCTGTTTTCTGACTACATGTATTGCCTGAACCCTTATGTCTGACACCCATGGGTCAGCAGCTAACCACACCAGGGCCATTCCAAGAGGTAGCAGCCTGGTGGTTCCCCTGCCGTGAAAACCAGATCCCTGGATATGGGTTAAAGGGTGGAAAACACGGCACTGTCGGGTTAATGCCCTTAGGTCTAGGCCTAAATAAAACCTGTTGGTTGCCACAGTGGTTCTACAACTACACAATGACATAATGCTACGGTCTTGCTGCACAAAAATCCACGGAACAATGGCAGGTGCAGAGGTAGCTGTAACTGGTGGATGGCACCTCACAGGTGGTGTGGTTTGGCTCTTTACGTGCCTTAGCCTGTAACATTAGTATCACCTGATGGAAATCTGTAATGTAAGATGCTAATCATAACCAATTTTATGAAGAATGTCCATGCTTTTTTTTTATATTATGGTTTTATCTTGAACTTTACACTATTGTTAACCTTATTTTGTGATCAGAATAGATTGATATAAACCAATATTCACCAAGGACATATATATGTGTTGAGGGAAGTGTTAGATTTAAATATATATCTATATATGCCCTTACATATATGCATATATATTGGCCCTTTTGAATCGGCCAGTCCAGGTGGTGTAGGTGTATACATAGAGATGTATGTATGCCCCCTTGTCCGCATACATCTCTATGTATATAATATATATGTGTAGGTGGGCTTATTGCTGCCCATTCAGACCCCCAGTTTTATATCTATGTATTTTTATATACATATACATATATATATATATATATATATATATATATATATACAGTACAGACCAAAAGTTTGGACATACCTTCTCATTCAAAGAGTTTTCTTTATTTTCATGACTATGAAGGCATCAAAACTATGAATTAACACATGTGGAATTATATACATAACAAACAAGTGTGAAACAACTGAAAATATGTCATATTCTAGGTTCTTCAAAGTAGCCACCTTTTGCTTTGATTACTGCTTTGCACACTCTTGGCATTCTCTTGATGAGCTTCAAGAGGTAGTCCCCTGAAATGGTCTTCCAACAGTCTTGAAGGAGTTCCCAGAGATGCTTAGCACTTGTTGGCCCTTTTGCCTTCACTCTGCGGTCCAGCTCACCCCAAACCATCTCGATTGGGTTCAGGTCCGGTGACTGTGGAGGCCAGGTCATCTGGCGCAGCACCCCATCACTCTCCTTCATGGTCAAATAGCCCTTACTTTCAAAGTTTTCCCAATTTTTCGGCTGACTGACTGACCTTCATTTCTTAAAGTAATGATGGCCACTAGTTTTTCTTTACTTAGCTGCTTTCTTCTTGCCATAATACAAATTCTAACAGTCTATTCAGTAGGACTATCAGATGTGTATCCACCTGACTTCTCCTCAACGCAACTGATGGTCCCAACCCCATTTATAAGGCAAGAAATCCCACTTATTAAACCTGACAGGGCACACCTGTGAAGTGAAAACCATTTCAGGGGACTACCTCTTGAAGCTCTTAAAGAGAATGGCAAGAGTGTGCAAAGCAGCAATCAAAGCAAAAGGTGGCTACTTTGAAGAACCTAGAATATGACATATTTTCAGTTGTTTCACACTTGTTTATTATGTATATAATTCCACATGTGTTAATTCATAGTTTTGATGCCTTCAGTGTGAATCTACAATTTTCATAGTCATGAAATAAAGAAAACTCTTTGAATGAGAAGGTGTGTCCAAACTTTTGGTCTGTACTATATATATATATATATATATATATATATTTATAGATGTGCCCCAAGCATCAATGAGTGTATATATATATATATATATATATATGTCCCCCAGTTTTATATCTATGTAGTTTTTTATATATATATATATATATATATATATATATTTATAGATGTGCCCCAAGCATCTATAAATATATATGAAGAGTTACACTGTGGCCAGAAGCTCCCATGGTTGCCCCCCCCCCCCTCTGGAATGTGCCTGCTGGGGGGGAGAGACTGACAACTGGACAATTATGTCCAGTTTTGGCCTCTTCAAAGGACAGAGGATCAATAAAGATCCTCTGCCCTTTGTCACCATCTCCGGCAGCTCGTTCCCATGCCCCATGTAATTACAGCGCCAGAGGTATGCATCATCTTCACAGGCGGGAGGATCAAAGGATCCCCCCGCCTGGAAGCGCGCTCCAGGATGCGCAGGCTGGCACGGTGACGGTATATCACCGCGCTGGCCCGCATAGATTGGGCGGAAGCACGGGAAGACGGGAGCGAGCGTGGCCGGGTTTAAATACACCAGCCGTGCTACGCTCGGCAGTTCGAGCCGTGCCACTCCAAGAGAATCAACCCCTGGACAGCGAGCAGATAGGAATAAGTATCCTCAACCCCTATACCACCAACGTTTAACCCTTTGGTCCCCATATTTATAATTAACCCTTACCTCCCTATAACCCTATACCTCCAACGATTCCCCTGCATTAACCCCTGCATTCCCTATACCACCAACAAACCCCTGCATTATCCCTGACCCTGTATTAACCACTGCATTCCCTATACCACCAATGATCTGCATTAACCCCTGCTCCACCAACCATCCCCTGACCCCTGCTGCTGAACTCCTGCAGTATTAACCCCTGCCTATACCCCTGCACTGCATTGCTCTGATCCTTGCAGTGCTAACCCTCAGTTAACCCTTCCCCTGCTGCCCTGTATTGTATTTACCCTTTATTCCCCGTAGGGATAGTATATTGCCAGGTTGGGTTGGCTGGTATTTATATGTGTGTGAGTGTAATGTATAGATAGTGTGTGGGGTGGAATTGGGAATTGTGTATTGTGTAATGTAGTTAGGATTGTGGTTAGGTTTGTATTGTGTTTATTGTAGTGCTATTATTGTATTGCGGTGTGTATGTCTATATGTATATATATTTATAACCATTGATATATAAATATATATAGATATAGCGTAATAGACTGTATTGTGTAATAAATATTTCTTTATTCATACCATACAGTGTATAGTGTTTTTAGTGACCACTGTAGTATAGTAGTAGTAAGTCGCATGTAGTGTAGTTCAGGGAAAGTGTAACGCAACAGAGGTAGTTAGTTAGACAATTAGCTAGCTAACATAGTTAGTTTTTCTATTTTAGGTATAAATAGGCGGAGTCATCAATAGACGACTTATGCCTATTTATGAATATTAATTATTGAGATGATCCAAAATTTCAATAATTAATATTTCCCTTAACAGTATGTAACAAATTCATTATTCTAACCTCAGCACCCACACGAGAGAAACTCCATCTGTGAGCAGACTTTATCCATGTAGGCTGTGTATAACCGAAGAGCGTGGGAGCCCCTGGGAGGTCTCCAGCATATACAGAAAATTACGACCACGGATTGTGATTTAGGTGATACATATATGCACATACATGTCATTTTATGACTTATGACCTTGCTGTGTTCTCCACTAAATGGCAGCATCCTTCTCAGCTCACTGCACCAGTGCTATGTTATGCTGTGCAACCACAGATTAAACTCAGCATATCAGTTGGTTGCATATTAGCTCTATTTTTCTGGTCTTATGGTGGACCCAAACATTGTGAGAGACGGGCATTAGAGACATGGCCAAGACATAGTTGAAAATTCTGTAGACCTCTCATATACAAAAATGCCTGAATTCTGACCTCTAATGGTTAGGAAGAAGCTTGATATTTTGCCATTATAATTAATGATCACTTATGAAAACTTGTTGTTGCTGTAGAAGTAAAAGTTTTATGTGAAATTTGGTTTTGAACATCATTCAGAATTTCCAGCAGAAAATGGAAGGATGGGTTACAAATAGGACTACTACATTTTCCACTTAAATATACCAGCCCGTTCTACTTATTTGGCTGTTCATGCAACTCCCATAGAAATGAATAGAGAGAACTGCGCATGTGCAGTCACCTCTCCATGCAAAGCTGAGACAGGATGGGAGCAAGTTCCAGAGGTGGCATCAAATAGGCACTGGTACATGGTCTGAAAGGCTGGGCTATGATTGGGAATAAATGTTAGCACACTATAGGAAAAAGTAACGGCCTCTCCAGTGACCGGGACCATGGGAGTGCACATAGGCTAGTGCTTTTTCCTATAGTGTGCAAACGTGACCACCGCTGATGGATTGCAGTGTGGTCATAACCATGGAAACGAGCAGTATATAATGTGATGGAAAAATGAATCCAGCCAGCAAATGAGGCAATATGGACAATCACAATACAATAGTAAGTGCCTTGTATTAACTTCCTCTACATGATGAATGCAATTTGCTGAAGTGAGACAACCCTTTTAAAGCATAAATTACCTCACTTGCTATTGTCAGATCAAGGGGATTATGTCAGCTCCAAAACAGCCCCCAAACTAGAGTTAGCAGTGTACAGTGTACTGTAAGTGATGCTGAGTCTGATTATAGAATTATTATCTTCATACTTGCATTCTGACCCTGTGCTCCCACAAACCAGCAGCAAATACAATGAGAAGACTCCTCTTTGAGTCCTCAGGAGTCCTCTTAATGCATTTTACTGCTGGTTTGTGGGCCACAGCGTCAGAATGCAAGTGAGTATGAAGATAAAAATTACATAATCGGACTAAGCATCACTTACGCTATACACTGTTTCGCTAGTTTGGAGGGTGTTTCAGAGCTGACAAATTCTCTTTAAATATGAGTAGTGACACCAGCCTTTCAGGGCTTAAAGGGCTTCTGTCACCCCCCAAACAGCAATTTTCAGTATTGGACTTAATATAATTGCTAATGTACGCAGAGTCCATATACAGGGAGTGCAGAATTATTAGGCAAATGAGTATTTTGACCACATCATCCTCTTTATGCATGTTGTCTTACTCCAAGCTGTATAGGCTCGAAAGCCTACTACCAATTAAGCATATTAGGTGATGTGCATCGCTGTAATGAGAAGGGGTGTGGTCTAATGACATCAACACCCTATATTAGGTGTGCATAATTATTAGGCAACTTTCTTTCCTTTGGAAAAATGGGTCAAAAGATGGACTTGACAGGCTCAGAAAAGTCAAAATTAGTGAGATATCTTGCAGAGGGATGCAGCACTCTTAAAATTGCAAAGCTTCTGAAGCGTGATCATCGAACAATCAAGCGTTTCATTCAAAATAGTCAACAGGGTCGCAAGAAGCGTGTGGAAAAAGCAAGGCACAAAATAACTGCCCATGAACTGAGAAAAGTCAAGCGTGCAGCTGCCAAGATGCCACTTGCCACCAGTTTGGCCATATTTCAGAGCTGCAACATCACTGGAGTGCCCAAAAGCACAAGGTGTGCAATACTCAGAGACATGGCCAAGGTAAGAAAGGCTGAAAGACGACCACCACTGAACAAGACACACAAGCTGAAACGTCAAGACTGGGCCAAGAAATATCTCAAGACTGATTTTTCTAAGGTTTTATGGACTGATGAAATGAGAGTGAGTCTTGATGGGCCAGATGGATTGGCCCGTGGCTGGATTGGTAAAGGGCAGAGAGCTCCAGTCCGACTCAGACGCCAGCAAGGTGGAGGTGGAGTACTGGTTTGGGCTGGTATCATCAAAGATGAGCTTGTGGGGCCTTTTCGGGTTGAGGATGGAGTCAAGCTCAACTCCCAGTCCTACTGCCAGTTTCTGGAAGACACCTTCTTCAAGCAGTGGTACAGGAAGAAGTCTGCATCCTTCAAGAAAAACATGATTTTCATTCAGGACAATGCTCCATCACACGCGTCCAAGTACTCCACAGCGTGGCTGGCAAGAAAGGGTATAAAAGAAGAAAATCTAATGACATGGCCTCCTTGTTCACCTGATCTAAACCCCATTGAGAACCTGTGGTCCATCATCAAATGTGAGATTTACAAGGAGGGAAAACAGTACACCTCTCTGAACAGTGTCTGGGAGGCTGTGGTTGCTGCTGCACGCAATGTTGATGGTGAACAGATCAAAACACTGACAGAATCCATGGATGGCAGGCTTTTGAGTGTCCTTGCAAAGAAAGGTGGCTATATTGGTCACTGATTTGTTTTTGTTTTGTTTTTGAATGTCAGAAATGTATATTTGTGAATGTTGAGATGTTATATTGGTTTCACTGGTAAAAATAAATAATTGAAATGGGTATATATTTGTTTTTTGTTAAGTTTCCTAATAATTATGAACAGTAATAGTCACCTGCACACACAGATATCCCCCTAAAATAGCTAAAACTAAAAACAAACTAAAAACTACTTCCAAAAATATTCAGCTTTGATATTAATGAGTTTTTTGGGTTCATTGAGAACATGGTTGTTGTTCAATAATAAAATTAATCCTCAAAAATACAACTTGCCTAATAATTCTGCACTCCCTGTATACCCCTCTTACCTCTGGCTGTGCTTTCAATTCTTAAAAAATAGTACTTTTGTGATATGCAAATTTCTTTACTACCAGCAAGTTGGGCGGTTACTTGCTGGTAGCCCCCACATCCTCGGTCTAAAAAAACGCCCCCTCCTCCACTTGATTGACAGGGCCAGCGAGCGCTCTCCTCCTCTCGCTGGCCCTCTCTGCCCATTAAATCCCGCACCTGCTCCGTACCGTTCCTCATTCGGCGCAGGCGCTCTGAGAGAAGGGCGCTTGCTTGCCCGCTCCTTCCTCAGTGCGCCTGTGCCGATGACGTCAGCCTACACCCGATGCTTCTTTTCCGGGTGTAGGCTGACGTCATCGGCGCAGGCACACTGAGGAAGGAGCGGGCAAGCGAGCGTCCTTCTCTCAGAGCGCCTGCGCCGAATGAGGAACGGTACGGCGCAGGTGCGGGATTTAATGGGCAGAGAGGGCCAGTGAGAGGAGGAGAGCGCTCGCTGGCCCTGTCAATCAAGTGGAGGAGGGGGCGTTTTTTTAGACCGAGGATATGGCGGCTACCAGCAAGTAACCGCCCAACTTGCTGGTAGTGAAGAAATTTGCATATCACAAAAGTAGTATTTTTAAAGAATTTAAAGCATAGCCAGAGGTAAGAGGGGTATATATGGACTCTGCGTACATTAGCAATTATATTAAGTCCAATACTGAAAATTGCTGTTTGGGGGGGTGACAGAAGCCCTTTAAACCTACTTGGTGGAAAACCTAGTTATTAGAATCATAAGGCCCCTTTCACATGAGCGAGTTTTCCGCGCAGGTGCGATGCGTGAAGTGAACGCATAGCACCCACACTGAATCCTGACCCATTCATTTGAATGGGTCTGTGTACATGCGCTTTTTTTTTCACGGATCAGTTCTGCATTGCCTGAAAAACGCAGCATGTTCTATGATCTGCGTTTTTCATGCAGCTCTGGCCCCATAGAAGTGAATGGGGCTTAAAGAGGACCTTTCACTAGAATAAAAAATCTAAACTAAGCACACAGACATGGAGAGCGGCGCCCAGGGATCTCCCTGCACTTACTATTATCCCTGGGCGCCGCTCCGTTCTCCCGGTATAGGCTCCGGTATCTTCATATGTTCGGCTCAACTGGGTGGAGCCTGCCGGCGTCTCCTTCTCCCAGACTGTAGCGCTGGCGAATCGCAGCGCTCAGCTCATAGCCTGAGAGAAAAAAAACTTATTCTAGTGAAAGGTCCTCTTTAAGTGAAAAAGGCATTGCATCCGGAAGCAAGTTGCAGATGCAATGTGTTTTTCACTGACGGTTGCTAAGAGATGTTGTTTGTAAAGCTTTAGTTTAATTGCACCCGCGTGAAAAACACATTGCACCCGCGTGGAAGAAACTGAAACACTGAAGGCAATCGCAGACAAAGTGACTGAACTTGGTGTGAGTTTCACTGAACGCATCCTGAACGCATCCGGACCTAATCTGTCACACTCGTGTGAAAGACGCCTAATAGACACCATTTATTTAGTGTTTCTCAAAGTTTCTCCAATGTATAAAAGAGAAAACATTCCTCTACTATAGCTATAAAACAAACAAATGTTACTGCCCATATCTGGAAATGTTTGAGGCAACAACTTGAGCAGATGACTTGGAGCTCCAAGAGATGGGAGCCGAATTCTGATATTTTCCTGATATGTTCCCATCATTTGTTACACATGTGAGCCCAGCTGTGTGTAAATCTCACTGTGACAAGCCAATTTTCAAAAATGAATCTGTTCAAATTGGAAAGCCGACAGGTCAGAAGTACAAGATGTGATAATCCTGACTTGTACTGTTCCATTAGTTCATGTCTTTCACAAAGTTAAAATATATTCACTTCTGATATACACTGACGAGCAAAAGGGTAACAATGCATTGAACTTTTGACTTTCAGGCTCCATATCTCACCATCCACTGCAGCCTTGAACGTAAGACCACCACCATTCTATAGACAATCATCTTGGCTATCGCATACATAAATTGGACTTGCAACTAATTATCATATGATTAGTTATGCAGATTCTTGTCATGTAACTGCATTGTTACTGTTTTGACCCCAAAATTCTACATTTGTATTATTTTGTTAGTATTTTGTAAATCCACCTTTAGCTTTCAACAGTTTCTGAATCCTTCTGGACAGGCTCTTGATCAGATTCAAGCATGTCCTGGGAAATCTGTTCCCAGGACTGTTCTACACGTTCCCAATGTTGGTGCATACTGGTCAACTCACGTAGGTACGAATACAGCTTTTTCGTCAACTCTACCCATAATTGTTTGGTATTAAGATATCACCTGTTATAATTTGTCTTGATAATTGGTGGCATAAGGATATACAAAACACTATCTTATATGAATTGTGGTTGCTAGGTATTTTATTTATTTATTTATTTATTTATTTGCAAGCCAATGAATATTTAATCTTGACATATCATTATTGATTGGGTGTTATAATCATGGTTGACTTATTGTTTATGATTTTATAGTTGTGAAATCATGTTTTATGTATAATTTATATGGATCACCAATATTATCTAATCATGTAATTAATTGAGTATAGGTATGGGCTTTACACTATTTCTGATCAGTCAAAAGTTGATGATATGTGCACATTATTTGGATTTTTTTATTCACCCTTTATTATTTTGATCTTTGTGATTGTGTCATAAGCAAATATCACATAATTATGTTGCATTATAAAGTCATATGGTTTATTAAGTATTTTTATTAATTATTATTATATTTGTATTTATATAATATTTTTATTATTCTATGTTCTTTTTTGTTTATATTGACTTATATATGCGCATATATGGGTATGTTTAAAGGGAGTCTGTCAGCACATTTACCTGTAGCCGCAACACAGATGATTAAAACGGTACCTTTATATGCTTTTGTGGACTTGTAAAAGTGCCAAAAACGAACTTTGATGCATATGTAAATGAGGACTCGCAAGTGCCCAGGGGCGACGTCCATCGTGTTGATGCCCAGGCAGCTCTGCCTCTTCGGCTCTTATCCCTGCCCAGCCTCTTCCTCTGCCCGCCCATCTGTTTTCTCTCCCCCTCAGCGAGATCCCGCACCTGCGTGCTGACTTCCTTAGCCGGGACATGCGCACTGCGATGCCCATTACTGGCACGGCATCGCAGTAGCTTATGCGTATGCCCCGGCTAACGGATCAAACAGATAAATTTACCTCTCTTGGCTCTCTGTGTCTGCAGTGACAGCTGCTCGCTCAGCTTTCCTCCTCTTCTCCTGCGCCAATGGACCGCCTCCTTTCTGCAGTTTTCGCGCCGTTAGCAGGCACATGCGCAAAAGCTACTGTGATGCCGTGCCAGCAATGGGCATCGCAGTGCGCTTGCCCCCGGCCAAGGAAGTCAGTGTGCAGGCGTGGGATCTCGCTGAGGGGGAGAGAAAACAGATCGGCGGGCAGAGGAAGAGGCTGGGTGGGGATAAGAGCCGAAGAGGCAGAGCTTCCTGGGCACCAACGCGGTGGACGCCGCCCCTGGGCACTCGCGAGCCCTCATTTACATATGCATCAAAGTTTGTTTTTGGCACTTTTACAAGTCCACAAAAGCATATAAAGGTACCGTTTTAATCATCTGTGTTTGCGGCTACAGCGCTATGGGAACTGTTAAAAGGGGGTAAATGTGCTGACAGACTCCCTTTAATCATGTTTTCAATCATAGTTAATTGTTTTGGCATTTATTTTCTTTTACAATTAAATGCATTCTCCTAGCAGTACATTTAAGATGTTCCCCCCCTTTTTTGTGACATGGGGGAGCGGGAGCTTTTTCCTGTATTTGGCACGCATGTTGACACGCAGGTTCGAGATACAGCCCGGATGTTCTGGCCGCGATGCATTTCCGGCATTTGGAACGCATCATGGTCCAACTTCCGGTTCGGCACCATTTTGCGCATGCACAAATGGCGTTTTCTGCACGCTGTAATACCACATACGGCGCCATGGTCTGTCCACATGGATTCTGCACCGGGGATACCAACGGGGCACCACTACACACTTCTCTGTCCTCCCTCCAATCAAATCTACTGCAGGTGATTTCTATTGATTCCCTATTAAGATGTATTTATACTGGACACTTTTGCCCTAGCACATTGACCCCTGAGAAAGCGTTAAAGGGCCGTCTTTAACGCAGGGCAAAAGGGGCAGCTGCCTCGGGCCCAGTTGCTCCTGGGGGGCTGCCTCTTGAGCCCCGCTGGCCACTGCCCCTTAAGACGCACTTTTCCCCCCCCAAAGTGGAAAAAATGTCGCTGCGTCTTATGGGGCGAATACTAATGAGCGTTTCCATTATGGAAGTGCTCATTAGTACCGGAGGACCAGGAAGCAGTGAAAGCTCTGTACTCACCGCTTCATGGTCCTCTGCTGTCGGCTGTGAAGGCTGCGCACAGTGTAAGGGCGCTCTGTGACCTCACGCTGTGCGTGCCGGTTCACAGAGCACAGCCAACAGCAGTAAGAAGAAGATTGCGGGCGGTGAGGAGCGTCGTCGTCCAGGAGCAGGAGAGGTAAGTGCTTTATTATTTTTTTGTTATCTGACGCTGGGGGCTGCTGCATTATGGCTAGGGGCTGCATTATGGCTGGGGGCTACATGATGGCTGGGGGCTGATTATATATGGCTGGGGGCCGGATTATGGCTGGGGGTCGCATTATGGCTGGGGTCTGATTAAATATGGCTGGGGGCTGATTATATATGGCTGGGGGATGCTGCATTATGGCTGGGGGCTGATTACATATGGCTGGTGGCTGATTACATATGCTGGTGGCTGATTACATATGGCTAGTGGCTAATTACATATGGCTGGGGGCTGATAACATATGGCTGGGGGCTGATTACATATGGCTGGGGGCTGATCATATATGGCTGGGGGCTGATTACATATGGCTGGGGGCTGATTACATATGGCTGGGGGCTGATTACATATGGCTGGGGGCTGATTACATATGGCTGGGGGCTGATTACATATGGCTGGAGGCTGATTACATATGGCTGGGGGCTGATCACATATGGATGGGAGCTGATTACATATGGCTGGGGGCTGATTACATATGGCTGGGGGAAGATTACATATAGCTGGGGGCTGATCACATATGGCTGGGGGCTGATATGAGGCATGGAGGACTGATCTGAGACATGGAGGTCTCATCTGAGGTCTGATTGGGGGTCTTCTTTATATTGGGCTCTGATCTGATGTCGGATCTAAAGTCTTATTAACATTGGGGATCTGATCGGGGCTGTGAGCTTAAGTCTGATTGATATTGGGGATCTGATTGGTGGTCTGACCTGAGGTGTAATAAAACATATTTTTTATTATTTTCCTCCTCTAAAACCTAGGTGCATCTTATGGGCTGGTGCGTCCTAAGGGGCGAAAAATATGGTACTTGCTTGCTCCTCCTACCGACCTCCCCTGCCATTTGCGTACACCGCGCGCCGTGATGTCACGCGGAGGCACTGCAACGCTAGGGTGAGCCGAGCCCCGGTCTTCTTCCTGAACTGCAGAGCGGTGCCAACTTCCAGCCCTTAGCCCAGCTGCCCAGAGCACTGATCTTGAGCCTGCTAGAGTCTTCAGAACTGTAAGTATTTACAGTAATTCACTGTAAGCTATATTATGTATACGGTCAGGTCCATAAATATTGGGACATCGACACAATTCTAACATTTTTGGCTCTATACACCACTACAATAGATTTGAAATAAAACGAACAAGATGTGCTTTAACTGCAGACTTTCAGCTTTAATTTGAGGGTATTTACATCCAAATCAGGAGAACGGTGTAGGAATTACAACAGTTTGCATATGTGACTACCACTTGTTAAGAAACCAAAAGTAATGGGACAGAATAATAATCATAAATTAAACTTTCACTTTTTAATGCTTGGTTGCAAATCCTTTGCAGTCAATTACAGCCTGAAGTCTGGAACGCATATACATCACCAGACGCTGGGTTTCATCCCTGGTGATGCTCTGCCAGGCCTCTACTGCAACTGTCTTCAGTTCCTGCTTGTTCTTGGGGCATTTTCCCTTCAGTTTTGTCTTCAGCAAGTGAAATGCATGCTCAATCGGATTCAGGTCAGGTGATTGACTTGGCCATTGCATAACATTCCACTTCTTTCCCTTAAAAACTCTTTGGTTGCTTTTGCAGTATGCTTTGGGTCATTGTCCATCTGCACTGTGAAGCGCCGTCCAATGAGTTCTAAAGCATTTGGCTATATATAAGCAGATAATATTGCCCGAAACACTTCAGAATTCATCCTGCTGCTTTTGCCAGCAGTCACATCATCAATAAATACAATAGATCCAGTTCCATTGGCAGCCATACATGCCCACGTCATGACACTACCACCACCATGCTTCACTGATGAGGTGGTATGCTTAGGATCATGAGCAGTTCCTTTCCTTCTCCATACTCTTAACTTCCCATCACTCTGGTACAAGTTGATCTTGGTCTCATCTGTCCATATGATGTTGTTCCAGAACTGTGAAAGCTTTTTTAGATGTCGTTTGGCAAACTCTAATCTGGCCTTCCTGTTTTTGAGGCTCACCAATGGATTACATCTTGTGGTGAACCCTCTGTATTCACTCTGGTGAAGTCTTCTCTTGATTGTTGACTTTTACACACATACACCTACCTCCTGGATAGTGTTCTTGACCTGGCCAACTGTTGTGAAGGGTGTTTTCTTCACCAGGGAAAGAATTCTTCGGTCATCCACCACAGTTGTTTTCCGTGGTCTTCCAGGTCTTTTGCTGTTGCTGAGCTCACCAGTGCGTTACTTATTTTTAAGAATGTTCCAAACAGTTGTTTTGGCTACGCCTAATGTTTTTGCTATCTTTCTGATGGGTTTGTTTTGTTTTTTCAGCCTAATGATGGCTTGCTTCACTGATAGTGACAGCTCTTTGGATCTCATCTTGAGAGCTGACAGCAACAGATTCCAAATGCAAATAGCACACTTGAAATGAACTCTGGACCTTTTATCTGCTCATTGTAATTGGGATAATGAGGGAATAACACACACCTAGGCATGGAACAGCCGTGAAGCCAATTGTGACGTTACTTTTGGTTCCCTAACAAGTGGGAGGCACATTTGCAAACTGTTGTAATTCCTATACCATTCACCTGATTGGGATGTAAATACCCTCAAATTAAAGCTGACATTGTGGTGTATAGAGCCAAAAATGTTAGAATTGTGTCGATGTCCCAATATTTATGGATCTGACTGTATATATATTGTAGTAAGGCGCAAGGGTCCGTCATTCACGCAAGGTACGTGTCACCAAGGTTCCTGGCCTCGGTGAGATAAGAATCTGTAATTTTGTGTGTCAGCGGCAGCTAGTGCTCGCTGACACTGTTGTACTTAGTATGGCTGTAAAGCCAATCCGGGCCGGTTCTTATTGGGAGCAGCCAAAGAGCAGGGTGGGTGGCTGTTCCCCTTGTCCAGGCCAGGTTTTGGGCTGAGGTTTAAAAACCCAGCCAGCAGCTCAGCTGGGTTTGGTATGTTCCTCCAAGTGATAGTGGAGCTGTAGAAGCTCTGTGTTTTTGGGAGCTGAGGAGATCCGCCATACTGCAAGGCTGAGAGCTGCATGAGAGCCGCCTGCTGGGAGTCAGGCGCCCTAAAGCCTGCTGTGGTCTGCCAGGTGATTTATGTTATTTTGGGAGCTCTTGCTGTGTGAACTAACACCAGGACTCTGTAAAGCATTGTTTTTTTATTTTCTGCCTTTTCTGTGTGAATAAACACTGGACTTTTGTTTTTTCAACCATGGTCTTGCCTCTGTATTGCATCTGCTTACCCTGCCTACCAGAGCAAATCCCTACAATATATATATATATATATATATACAGTGGGATGCGAAAGTTTGGGCAGCCTTGTTAATCATCATGATTTTCCTGTATAAATCGTTGGTTGTTACGATAAAAAAGGTCAGTTAAATATATCATAGGAGACACACACAGTGATATTTGAGAAGTGAAATGAAGTTTATTGGATTTACAGAAAGTGTGCTCTAATTGTTTTTTGTTTTTTTTTTAAATCAGATCATTTTTATTAAACATTTTACAGTGTAAATACACGTTTTTCCACAATACATACAAGGATGACATAGAGACATATTATCCATAGGACTAATGACAAAACTATGTGTATTAATCCAGTTCCAATCCAGCCTCCCCCCCCCCATCCCACCCCACCCTAACCTACAAAATACAAAGGCACATTTTTAAACATTTCTATTCAGACGTCGAAACGACAGCCATGGATCCCACAATTTTTCAAATTTCGCTGGGCATCCACGATTCTGGTACACCATCCGTTCATAGCTCAGCATTGTGTCAACCGCACTTAGGAATTCGCCTAGGATTGGCGGCGCTGTCTGTATCCAATGTAGGGCTATTAACTTCCTAGCGACATATAACATTCTCCCTATAGCTATTTTATGCACCTGCCCAGTGGCCAATTCAGAGACATATCCTAACACACACACTTTCGGGTCAGAGGGTATTCGTACCTTGTAAACATCCTGTATTGTCTGACGTACCAACTCCCAGTATCTCCCTAACCTCTCGCACGTCCACATCATATGCAACAAATCTGCAGACACCACAGAGCATCTTGGACACTCATCCGTGGGTCTGAACCCTATACGGAACAAAAAAAACGGTGTTTTGTAGACCCTATGGACAATAAACAGTTGCGAGAGTTTACGTCCTTCACTCAAGGAAAAGAGAGGTATCGCCTCCAGTATGTCAGACCATTGGCCATCAGTTAATTCGCCAACATCTTTCTCCCATTTACTTTTAGCCGTAAGCGGATGCGACATTAGAAACTTCTCAAGCAGCAGCTTGTATATACAGGAAATCATACCTCTCCTCGCCCCCCTGGACAGAATCTGGTGCAATGCAGCATCTCTCCCAGCCACCACATTCGTACCTTTAAATGTGGAGTTGTAAGCGTGTCTCACCTGAAGGTACTTATAAAAGTGAGTTCTAGGCAGATCATACTTCTCTTGAAATCTGGCAAATGACATGAACTTCTTTTCCCCCAAAAGATGGCCCAACCTCAGAATACCCTTCCTTTTCCATGCCCCAAACTCAGACAGGGAGAGGAATCCCGGCAGCACAGGATTGCCCCACAGTGGAGTATATTCCGTATTGCCGAAAACCCCCCTCAGGAGCTTGACCTTATTCCATACGGACTGCATCAAGTGTCCCAAATCGCCCATCGGACCACTCTTTCCAGCCCCCCTAGTCTCAAGGATCAGCATTAGGTCATTAGAGGACAAGCAATGTTTAAACAACTGACACGACATCTCACTCGACTCCAGTTCCATCCACCCCTTAAAATGTTGGCATTGTGCAGCCAGGAAGTACACCCAGGGGTTTGGCACTGCAAGGCCCCCTTCTGTTTTAGGATATTGCAACGTTTCAAGCTTAATTCTCGGTTGCCCCTTCCGCCATATGAGCTCCCTGAAAGTAGCATTCAGCGATGGACTGGCCATCGGGAGTACCGGGAGAATCCCGGTGGGCCGATCGAATTATGGGCCGGCCAGGGCCGCCATCAGGGGGGTAAAGCCGATACCCCAGTAAGGGGCCCGGACCCCGGGGGGGCCCGGCCGGTCCCGAGCCATTTTAATTTTTTTGCTGTCAGTGTGTTAACTTTAAAATCAGCGCTCATCTCTTTACTATCTTACACTGACTCAGCTCCAGTAACAGCAGGCAGTGTGGGGGCGGCGCTCACTCACTGACGTCACACGCCTGCTCCTCCCACTAGGCGGCGCAGGCGCGTGACGTCAGTGAGTGAGCGCTGCCGCCCGCACTTGTTACTGGAGGCTGGAGGGAGCTGAATGTAAGGTAGTAAAGAGATGAGCGCTGTGTTAAAATTAAAGTTACTGTCTGCAGCCTGCAGGATACCGATTTATTAATGTATACTACTGTGAGTGGCGGGGAGGGGGATCTATGGATGACGGCACTGTTATAGGGAGGGGGATCCGTGGATGGCACTGTTATGGGGGGGGGTCTGTGGATGACACTTATGGGGGGGGGGTCTGTGGATGACACTTATGGGGGGGATCTGTGGATGGCACCATTATGGAGGGGGATTTTTTTTTCTAAATTAAGAGTAAAAATAAAAAACCTGTTTATACTTACAGTGGAATGTTTTTACTTATGTTTTTTTTTTAGTGTGTTTGGGAAAAATAAAGTGGGCCGGTCTGGCTGAAGTCCAGGGCCACTTTATTGTCCCAGTCCATCCCTGGTAGCATTGATAGGAACAAATTTGGATTTTGACAGCCAGACCGGGGAGTTATGCAGAACATAGAGTAGCTGGGGCATCAACACCATTTTAATGAGATTAGCTCTTCCCGCCACCGACAGATATAGTTTACACCATGCCTTAGTCTTATTACGAAATTTGATAACCAACGGGTCAAAGTTAAGGCGCCCAAAGTCTCGGATTCTCGGAGATAAATGGATACCCAAATACTTAAAGGTCGCTACACATGGAATATTTCTGTCTCGGACTGTCTGTGATTGCACTTGCCCGTCGAGCAGCATAATCGCCGACTTACTCCAGTTAATAGTCAGCCCCGACAGATCCCCGAAGCAATCAATGATTTTCATAGCCGCTTCCAACGATGGACCAGTATCTCCCATACATCGCCACTTTATTATTAACTGTCCCATATTGGAACCCCCGGATGTCCATTGATTTACGAATTGCTGCGGCTAATGGCTCAATCGCAACTGCAAATAGCAGAGGCGACAACGGGCACCCCTGTCTAGTACCCCGGCCCAGACTGAACTTGGGGGACACCCCTCCATTTGCCCTGATACATGCTTCGGGTTTAGAGTATAGCACCCGGACCCAGGATATATACTCATCTCCAAATCCCATATACGCCATAACTCTCCACAGGAATCGCCACTCAATGCTGTCAAAGGCCTTGGCCGCATCCAAAGAAAGGATAGCTCTATCTCCAACATTATCAGCTGGAAGTTGAATACTAGCAAACACTCTTCTAATATTAATTGACGTTGATTTCTGAGGCATGAAGCCAGTCTGGTCAGAGTGTATGATAGACAGAATCACTTTAGACAGACGCATGGCCAAGACCTTTGCAAGCAACTTAACATCAGTGGAGAGTAACGATATCGGTCTATATGAGTCAGGGAGAGAGTGATCCTTGTCCGGCTTAGGAATGACTACTATTACCGTCTCCTGCATAGACGGAGGAAGCTCCCCCCTCTCCTTGGAACAATTGAATACCTTCAGAAGTTCCGGGAGCAACACTTCCGCAAAGGACTTATATACTTCCGCCGGAAGCCCATCCAAACCCGGAGCCTTGTCATTAGCCATAGCAGCCAATGCCGCCCTCAATTCTTCTAGCTCAATCGGCTCCTCTAACCGCATACTGTCTTCCCTGGAAAGCTTAGGAAGATCTAATGTGGCCAAAAAGGTGTCAATCTCTTCATCCGAGCATGTCACCCTGGAAGCATACAGAGAGGAATAAAAATTATTTAGTATATTCAGAATGTTATCCGTATCACGCCTGAGGACACCGCCAGCATCTAACAGGCCAGATATACATTGTGATCCTTGCTGCGCTTTTGCGATAACAGAGAGCATATGGCCTACACTCTCGCCTTCAGTAAAAAATTGCTGCCTGTAAAACAGTCGTTTCCTCTCTGCTACCTCCAAAAGGTGACACCTCAACTCCTCCTGCCTAGTCTTTAAGGTATTGCTTGTCATGATAGAAGGATTTAACACAAAAGCTTCCTCCACTATCTTCATATTATCATGTTTCTGCCGATCAAGCTCTCTAGATTTAGATTTAATCCGACTGACTGTTTTAATAAAGGATCCTCTGAGGAAGGCCTTCATCGCATCCCAGACGACTAACGGAGACGCAGTCCCTTCATTTATACAAAAATATTCCCTAAGGGATTGAAGCATATCAGACGGGTCACCCATCAGTTTTAACCAAAAGGCATTTAGTCGCCAGTATCTAACCCCCGGCCTGGCCGTCACAGGTATATCAAGGGTGATGCTAAATAAGGAATGGTCAGATAGGGTCCTAGAAAGATACTCTGAGGTCTGTACAAACGGGAACATATGAGCATTTACCAGACCCAGATCTATACGCGACAGGGAGCCATATGTCGAGGAGCAACACGAGTACTTCCTGTCCAGGGGGTGGGTCTCTCTCCATACAGCCATCAGACCTACTTCCCTCAGTATTCTTGCAAACGAGGTTTCACCCGTACTACTACCACTAGGTGTGATCTGGCATCTATCAAGCGAACTGTCAAGTACATTATTAAAATCTCCCACTATTAACATTGGAAGTTCAGAAAACTCTGCCATGAATTCTATAAGCTTCCTTAAAGGTACCGAGGAAAATGGTGGGGGTATATAAATTGTTGCTAACACCATTCTCATCCCTTGGACCACACAATGCATTCCTATAAACCTTCCCTCTTCATCCACACATACCCTCAGGCATTCAAATATGATATTCTTATGAACTAGGATACTAACCCCCCTGGAATGCGAGGAGAAGACGGAGTGCACCGAATAACCCAACCACGGCTTTTGCATAACATGTATAGATTGTTTGGTCATATGCGTTTCTTGCAAGCATATTATTGCCGGCTGATATCTAGACAGGTAACGGAACAGACCGTGTCTCTTTGTAGCATCCGCCATTCCCCTCACATTCCAGCTAAGTATTCTCGTAACAGGTCCCATAAGAATGCATACATATATAAAAGTACATTTGAGATCTACAACTTTCCACCTCCCAGCAGCCGCAGGGAAAAACAATGTTAAATACCAGATTACAGATTCCCATCTCTTCTCTTTTTCCCCCCCGGACAAAATATACCAGGACTGTACGTTTCAGCATTTTAGAATTGCCATCATAAGCACCTTTGACGATAATAACCCCCGCTAATCCCATCCCCCCTCCCTCCCCCCACCCGACTATCCCTCCCCAGGCAATGAACATATGCAGCATAATTAGATTCAGTAATGAACTTGCGGCCAACATTGTGAACCTGGCCCAACAGCGCCTGAAGCAGCACAGCATCCAGCACGATACCGTACGCAGGCACATTAGAAAGGTGGGATGCAACCTCGGGCGTATGCTCTACCCACAAAATTTTCTTCAGCAACCGGCTAAAGAAAAAAGAAAATGTCCACAACGGTGGGTGGACGGTCCAGTGGACATCAGAACTTCAATCAGGAGCAGGAATGTCCAACAGTCTCAGGTGTCTGTTGATGGAATCCTAAGGCGACGCTCATTTTGATCCAGCCACTTGACCGCAGCGTCCGAGTCCTCAAAGAACACCGCGGATCCAAACGCCACCACTCTGAGCCTGGCCGGGAACATCATGGAGTACTGTACTTGCAAATCTCTCAGCCTCCGTTTAATCTCCACATAGCGAGCTCTTTTTTTCTGTACATCCGACGAATAGTCAGGGAACAGAGACACCTGAACTCCATTAATTTTTAAATCAGGATGAGACCTTGCGGCCCTCAGTATAGTGTCTCTGTCTCGATAGTGCAGGATTTTGGCCAGTATTGGACGTGGCGGACGTCCTGGCGGCAAAGGCCTGGTGGGGACCCTATGTGCTCGTTCCACAGCATAAAGTGCAGAGAGTCCTCTATCACGGAATTTTTCCGCAAGCCATTTTTCAATAAAATCAGTAGCCTCTGGGCCCTCAGATTTCTCAGGAATGCCCACCAGCCTTATATTATTGCGGCGAGAGCGGTTTTCTAGGTCGTCGGTTTTAGCATAGAGCGACGCTATATCCTTTGACGCAGCCCGGCTCTCTCTCTGTAGGGTAACAGCCCCATCTTCCAGATCCGAGACCCTCCTTTCTACTTCTGAGGTGCGTTCAGCCACTTTATGCAGGTCATGACGGATAATGGACATGTCCGCTTTTAGACTTCCAATATTAATATTCATGTTCTGGAGGGTGGCGTTGCAGCTAGCAATAGCTGCCATCACATCTTTCAAGGTGGGCTCAGGGGCATTGATCACTGGCAGGCACTTCCCAGTGCTGCACATGCTGGCACTCGCCCCCCCCCTCATGCTGAGCTGGGAATTGCTGATCGTCATTACAGGGGCCATCTTGCTCCCCTAAGCCTTCCTCCATTTGTGCCAGGGTGCCCTCTCCTTCTCCCCATACATGACTGGGGGACTGGTGTGACTTGTGAGCGAAGCGCTCTAGCCACGCTGCTGCTCCCTGACTCACCGCCGCCCTCAGATCAGGCCACTCTTCCTCCTCAGCGCCATCTTGGGATCTTGCCTCTCTGTCCTGCCGGCTCGGCGTTTTGCCTCTCTTTGCAGGCATAATGATTTTCCTCAGCACCGGACCGCTTGCTGGCTATGTCCCCCGCTCCTACGGCTGCTTGTAAGTAGTATCGCCACCGTTGTAGATATTTAAGTCAGGATTCTTGCCGGAGCTAGTGCGGCGTGCGTCCTACTCCATGCGCCGCTAGGCTCCGCCCCCTGCTCTAATTGTTTAAACAAAATTAGGCAGGTGCATAAATTTGGGCACCACAAAAAAGAAATGAAATCAATATTTAGTAGATCCTCCTTTTGCAGAAATTACAGCCTCTAAACGCTTCCTGTAGGTTCCAATGAGAGTCTGGATTCTGGTTGAAGGTATTTTGGACCATTCCTCTTTACAAAACATCTTTAGTTCATTCAGGTTTGATGGCTTCCGAGCATGGACAGCTCTCTTTAAGTCACACCACAGATTTTCAATTATATTCAGGTCTGGGGACTGAGATGGCCATTCCAGAACGTTGTACTTTTTCCTCTGCATAAATGCCTTAGTGGATTTTGAGCAGTGTTTAGGGTCGTTGCCTTGTTGAAAGATCCAGCCCCGGCGCAGCTTCAGCTTGGTCACTGATTCCTGGACATTGGTCTCCAGAATCTGCTGATACTAAGTGGAATCCATGCGTCCCTCAACTTTGACAAGATTCCCAGTCCCTGCACTGGCCACACAGCCCCACAGCATGATGGAACCACCACCATATTTTACTGTAGGTAGCAGGTGTTTTTCTTGGAATGCTGTGTTCTTTTTCCTCCATGCATAACGCCCCTTGTTATGGCCAAATAACTCAATTTTAGTTTCATCAGTCCACAGCACCTTATTCCAAAATGAAGCTGGCTTGTCCAAATGTGCTTTAGCCCACCTCAAGCGGCACTTTTTGTGCTGTGGGCGGAGAAAAGGCTTCCTCTGCATCACTCTTGCATACAGCATCTCCTTGTGTAAAGTGCGCCGAATGGTTGAACGATGCACAGTGACTCCATCTGCAGCAAGATGATGTTGTAGGTCTTTGGTGCTGGTCTATGGGTTGACTCTAACTGTTCTCACCATTCGTCGCTTCTGTCTATCCGAGATTTTTCTTGGTCTGCCACTTCGAGCCTTAACTTGAACTGAGCCTGTGGTCTTCCATTTCCTCAATATGTTCCTAACTGAGGAAACAGACGGGTGAAATCTCTGAGACAGCTTTCTGTATCCTTCCCCTAAACCATGATGGTGAACAATCTTTGTCTTCAGGTCATTTGAAAGTTGTTTTGAGACCCCCATGTTGCTACTCTTCAGAGAAAATTAAAAGAGGAGGGAAACTTACAATTGACCCCCTTAAATACTCTTTCTCTTAATTGGATTCACCTGTGTATGTAGGTCAGGGGTCACTGAGCTTACCAAGCCAATTTGAGTTCCAATAATTAGTTCTAAAGATTTTGGAATCAATAAAATGACAACAGTGCTCAAATTTATGCACCTGCCTAATTTTGTTTAAACAATTATAGCACACTTTCTGTAAATCCAATAAACTTCATTTCACTTCTCAAATATCACTGTGTGTGTCTCCTATATGATATATTTAATTGACATTTTTTATCGTAACAACCAACGATTTATACAGGAAAATCATGACGATTAACAAGGTTGCCCAAACTTTCGCATCCCACTGTATATATATAGACCTTGGAAATTTCACTCACTCAATTTCTGACCTGTGACTCATCCTACGTGGTCAACCAGCTTGCCTGTCCTTGTGGGAAGTGGTATGTTGGTGAGACCACGTGGGATGTGAAAACACGGCTTAACCAACACCGTTATTCCATTAGGAAAGAGAAAATTGATTTGCCTGTGTCTAAACATTTCAAAGAGGCAGGACACACACAGAATGACCTGAGATTCCGCATTTTGGAACAGATTGAGTTGGGGAGACGGGGCGGAGATTTACAAGCTCTGCTCAAAAAACGTGAATTATATTGGATATATACTTTAACCACCTCAGCCCCCAGTGCTTAAACACCCTGAAAGACCAGGCCACTTTTTACACTTCTGACCTACACTACTTTCACCGTTTATTGATCGGTCATGCAACTTACCACCCAAATGAATTTTACCTCCTTTTCTTCTCAATAATAGAGCTTTCATTTGGTGGTATTTCATTGCTGCTGACATTTTTACTTTTTTTGTTATTAATCGAAATTTAAAGTTTTTTTTGCAAAAAAATGACATTTTTCACTTTCAGTTGTAAAATTTTGCAAAAAAAACGAGATCCATATATAAATTTTGCTCTAAATTTATTGTTCTACATGTCTTTGATAAAAAAAAAAATGTTTGGGTAAAAAAAAAAAATGGTTTGGGTAAAAGTTATAGCGTTTACAAACTATGGTACAAAAATGTGAATTTCCGCTTTTTGAAGCAGCTCTGACTTTCTGAGCACCTGTCATGTTTCCTGAGGTTCTACAATGCCCAGACAGTACAAACACCCCACAAATGACCCCATTTCGGAAAGTACACACCCTAAGGTATTCGCTGATGGGCATAGTGAGTTCATAGAACTTTTTATTTTTTGTCACAAGTTAGCGGAAAATGATGATTTTTTTTTTTTTCTTACAAAGTCTCATATTCCACTAACTTGTGACAAAAATAAAAAGTTCTATGAACTCACTATGCCCATCACGAAATACCTTGGGGTCTCTTCTTTCCAAAATGGGGTCACTTGTGGGGTAGTTATACTGCCCTGGCATTCTAGGGGCCCAAATGTGTGGTAAGGAGTTTGAAATCAAATTCTGTAAAAAATGACCAGTGAAATCCGAAAGGTGCTCTTTGGAATATGGGCCCCTTTGCCCACCTAGGCTGCAAAAAAGTGTCACACATCTGGTATCTCTGTATTCAGGAGAAGTTGAGGAATGTGTTTTGGGGTGTCTTTTTACATATACCCATGCTGGGTGAGATAAATATCTTGGTCAAATGCCAACTTTGTATAAAAAAAATGGGAAAAGTTGTCTTTTGCCAAGATATTTCTCTCACCCAGCATGGGTATATGTAAAATGACACCCCAAAACACATTCCCCAAATTCTCCTGAGTACGGAGATACCAGATGTGTGACACTTTTTTGCAGCCTAGGTGGGCAAAGGGGCCCATATTCCAAGGAGCACCTTTCGGATTTCACTGGTCATTTTTTACAGAATTTGATTTCAAACTCCTTACCACACATTTGGGCCCCTAGAATGCCAGGGCAGTATAACTACCCCACAAGTGACCCCATTTTGGAAAGAAGACACCCCAAGGTATTCGCTGATGGGCATAGTGAGTTCATGGAAGTTTTTATTTTTTGTCACAAGTTAGTGGAATATGAGACTTTGTAAGAAAAAAAAAAATAAAAAAAAAATCATCATTTTCCACTAACTTGTGACAAAAAATAAAAAATTCTAGGAACTCGCCATGCCCCTCACGGAATACCTTGGGGTGTCTTCTTTCCAAAATGGGGTCACTTGTGGGGTAGTTATACTGCCCTGGCATTTTCCAGGGGCCCTAATGTGTGGTAAGTAGGTAAATGACCTGTGAAATCCAAAAGGTGCTCTTTGGAATGTGGGCCCCTTTGCCCACCTAGGCTGCAAAAAAGTGCCACACATGTGGTATCTCCGTACTCGGGAGAAGTTGGGGAATGTGTTTTGGGGTGTCATTTTACATATACCCATGCTGGGTGAGAGAAATATCTTGGCAAAACACAACTTTTCCCATTTTTTTATACAAAGTTGGCATTTGACCAAGATATTTATCTCACCCAGCATGGGTATATGTAAAAAGACACCCCAAAACACATTCCTTAACTTCTCCTGAATACAGAGATACCAGATGTGTGACACTTTTTTGCAGCCTAGGTGGGCAAAGGGGCCCATATTCCAAAGAGCACCTTTCGGATTTCACTGGTCATTTTTTACAGAATTTGATTTCAAACTCCTTACCACACATTTGGGCCCCTAATATGCCAGGGCAGTATAACTACCCCACAAGTGACCCCATTTTGGAAAGAAGACACCCCAAGGTATTCGCTGATGGGCATAGTGAGTTCATGGAAGTTTTTATTTTTTGTCACAAGTTAGTGGAATATGAGACTTTGTAAGAAAAAAAAAAAAAAATCATCATTTTCCACTAACTTGTGACAAAAAATAAAAAATTCTAGGAACTCGCCATGCCCCTCACGGAATACCTTGGGGTGTCTTCTTTCCAAAATGGGGTCACTTGTGGGGTAGTTATACTGCCCTGGCATTTTCCAGGTGCCCTAATGTGTGGTAAGCAGGTAAATGACCTGTGAAATCCGAAAGGTGCTCTTTGGAATGTGGGCCCCTTTGCCCACCTAGGCTGCAAAAAAGTGCCACACATGTGGTATCTCCGTACTCGGGAGAAGTTGGGGAATGTGTTTTGGGGTGTCATTTTACATATACCCATGCTGGGTGAGATAAATATCTTGGTCAAATGCCAACTTTGTATAAAAAAAATGGGAAAAGTTGTATTTTGCCAAGATATTTCTCTCACCCAGCATGGGTATATGTAAAATGACACCCCAAAACACATTCCCCAACTTCTCCTGAGTACGGCGATACCAGATGTGTGACACTTTTTTGCAGCCTAAATGCGCAAAGGGGCCCACATTCCTTTTATGAGGGCATTTTTAGACATTTGGATCCCAGACTTCTTTTCACGCTTTAGGGCCCCTAGAATGCCAGGGCAGTATAAATACCCCACATGTGACCCCATTTTGGAAAGAAGACACCCCAAGGTATTCAATGAGGGGCATGGCGAGTTCATCGAAATATTTTTTTTTTGGCACAAGTTAGCGGAAATTGATTTTATTTATTTTTTTCTCACAAAGTCTCCCTTTCCGCTAACTTGGGACAAAAATTTCAATCTTTCATGGACTCAATATGCCCCTCACGGAATACCTGGGGGTGTCTTCTTTCCGAAATGGGGTCACATGTGGGGTATTTATACTGCCCTGGCATTCTAGGGGCCCTAAAGCGTGAGAAGAAGTCTGGAATATAAATGTCTAAAAATTTTTACGCATTTGGATTCCGTGAGGGGTATGGTGAGTTTATGTGAGATTTAATTTTTTGACGCAAGTTAGTGGAATATGAGACTTTGTAAGAAAAAAATAATAATTTCCGCTAACTTGGGCCAAAAAAATGTCTGAATGGAGCCTTACAGAGGGGTGATCAATGACAGGGGGGGTGATCAATGACAGGGGTGTGATCAATGACAGGGGGGTGATCAATGACAGGGGGGTGATCAATGACAGGGGGGTGATCAGAGAGTCTATATGGGGTGATCACCAGTCATTGATCACGCCCCTGTAAGGCTCCATTCAGACGTCCGTGTGCGTTTTGCGGATCCGATCCATCTTTCAGTGGATCCGTAAAAATCATGCGGACATCTGAATGGAGCTTTACAGGGGGGTGATCAATGACAGGGGGGTAATCAATGACAGGGGGGTGATCAGGGAGTCTATATGGGGTGATCACCACAGTCATTGATCATGCCCCTGTAAGGCTCCATTCAGACGTCCGTGTGCGTTTTGCGGATCCGATCCATCTATCAGTGGATCCGTAAAAATCATGCGGACATCTGAATGGAGCTTTACAGGGGGGTGATCAATGACAGGGGGGTAATCAATGACAGGGGGGTGATCAGGGAGTCTATATGGGGTGATCACCACAGTCATTGATCATGCCCCTGTAAGGCTCCATTCAGACGTCCGTGTGCATTTTGCGGATCCGATCCATCTATCAGTGGATCCGTAAAAATCATGCGGACGTCTGAATGGAGCTTTACAGGGGTGTGATCAATGACAGGGGGGTAATCAATGACAGGGGGGTGATCAGGGAGTCTATATGGGGTGATCACCACAGTCATTGATCATGCCCCTGTAAGGCTCCATTCAGACGTCCGTGTGCGTTTTGCGGATCCGATCCATCTATCAGTGGATCCGTAAAAATCATGCGGACATCTGAATGGAGCTTTACAGGGGGGTGATCAATGACAGGGGGGTAATCAATGACAGGGGGGTGATCAGGGAGTCTATATGGGGTGATCACCACAGTCATTGATCATGCCCCTGTAAGGTTCCATTCAGACGTCCGTGTGCGTTTTGCGGATCCGATCCATCTATCAGTGGATCCGTAAAAATCATGCGGACGTCTGAATGGAGCTTTACAGGGGTGTAATCAATGACAGGGGGGTAATCAATGACAGGGGGGTGATCAGGGAGTCTATATGGGGTGATCACCACAGTCATTGATCATGCCCCTGTAAGGCTCCATTCAGACGTCCGTGTGCGTTTTGCGGATCCGATCGATCTATCAGTGGATCCGTAAAAATCATGCGGACGTCTGAATGGAGCTTTACAGGGGGGTGATCAATGACAGGGGGGTAATCAATGACAGGGGGGTGATCAGGGAGTCTATATGAGGTGATCACCACAGTCATTGATCATGCCCCTGTAAGGCTCCATTCAGCCGGCGCGTCCACTCGGAATCAATCAAGCACCTCCAGGACGCGTCTGTGCGTACAGCGGTCCGGAGGTGGTTAAAAACATTAAGACCCGATGGGTTAAATGTGGATTTTAGGGTAGATTAGTACTGCCTCACTCCGTTATTTGCTGGATCCGTATTCCCAACTGTATGGTGAAGGCAAATGTATATACATTAAGCATTTAACCAAGCGTTATTTCATATGAGAGTTTTTCTAAAATATTTTTCTCTCTTTTTGTTTTTAGATTTGTAACATTCTCACAGTCATGATTGTGTTGCTGTATGATATGAAGTTTATCGCTGTTCCAGTCGGCTACCCATATTCTGCATTTGTTATCCGCATACATGAGGTTCGGACCGCCGTTGCAATATCAATGCGGAGTGTACCCTATGCTGTACTATATTTAATTTTTTATATGCACTATACTTGTCAGACTGTGGCGGTTTTCCATATAGATTTGTGTAATCACATGTATCACTATATTTATGTTTTTTGCTTGTATATTCTTAATTGATGTTAATCTCCTGTTGATCAATGTCCCTATATATCACATGCTTGTAACACATGTGCATTAGGCTTGATAAAGACAGCAACAAGCTGTTGAAACGTCGCTTCATTTTTGGGTCAATAAACTACACGCTTTCTTCGATAATCTGGAGTGCTGCTGGCTGTTTTCCCATTATATATATATATATATATATATATATATATATTGTTTTATGTGAGTAAGGGTGCTGGGTGGTTGGAGAAGTGGGAGGGAGCTACAGGTGGTAAATAGGTCAAGCTAAGGACTTACTACTCTATGAGGTGTGTGTATTTTTTTTTTGTGTGTGTGTTTTGGTGGAGGGCGTGATTGCATGCTAGGGTGTGGGAAGGCGTAATCCAGGGGGCCCAAGTAAATTCTTGCCCAGGGTCCAATCAATATTAAAGACGGCCCTGTTTGGCGGCATATGTTTGTTCCCGCTTGGAACATGGTTCTTGCAGGTATGTGTGTTGGACATATTTGTAGTCCACACACAATGATGTAAATTGTATACAATGATTTTAATGTCTTGGGACTTTGTGTTTTTTTGAATAAATTATAATTTTTATATAAGAGGTGCAGCCTTGTTTGCTGTAGTTCTTTTCTTTAGTTTTCACTGCCGTGTTTGTTGCGACAGAACTAATAGACCTTGTGTTGAGCTGACTTGTTGACTCTGATATTTTGCCTGGACATCCACCTCTTGGCTTCAGAATGGATGGATGGACTTCATTTCATATTCTTCCAACTGTCATGGCACTCACATGATGCAGTTTGGCAATTTTTTTGGCTGAGTTACCGCTATCGATGAGCTGGATGATGCCGTTTTTCTTTTCTTGGGAAATCCTCTTCATGGCTGCTCCTGGATTTGAACCAGTGACCTTGGAAATCAACCTAATAACCTACTGAGCTATTAGGGAATGTGAGAACAGGTTGAAATTTGTAGTATACAAAAATAAAAAGTTTCTTCTGCCACCAGGAGCAAAACAGTAACAATGCAGTTACATGACAAGAATCTACATAACTAATCATATGCTAAATAGTGGCAAGTCCAATTTATGTATCAGATAGCAAAGATGATTGTCTATAATATGATGGTAGTCTCACGTTCGAAGCTGTAGTGGATGGTGAGATATGGAGACTTAAAGTCAAAAGTTTAAAACATTGTTACCTTTTTTCTCTCGTTAGTGTATTTATTGTCACGATGCGCTCTGTGCGTGGTTCCAGGAGGCGGGGACAGCCGAGGCGCGCTCGCGTCATCAGCCCGCCTGGCGTCGCCCGTTCCCGTGGTAACCCCACTGGGGCTGAGTGCCGAGCTGATCGCTCGGCTGTATTGGAACTCAGGAGTCATGTGACGCTGGCCACGTCACATGACTCTACTAGTGCCCTATTTAAACAGGCAATCTGCTGGCCACAGATTGCCTGTTATTGAGGTCCTTCCTGCGATATTACTTACCTGGTTTGTTAGTCCTGCTTGTCTTCTGATTACCTGTCCATCTTATCCCTTGGTCCTGGCGTTTCCTCCTGGTTCTGACTTCGGCTTCTCCTGACGATCCTCCGCCTGCTCCTCCTGGTACCGTGCTGCTCTCTTGGTTTCTGACTCTGCTTGTTTGACTACTCTGTTGCATGTTTTGTCTGTCTTCCCTGCACTTATCCTAGCTGAGGGTTTGTCGACCAGTTGTCCCTTGTCACTAGGACTTGCGAGGCAAGTAGGCATGGACAGGGGCGCGGGTTGAGCTCAGTGGTCACTTCCCCACCCCCTGTTTAAACAAGCAGGACCAACAAACCAGGTAAGTAATATCGCAGGAAGGACCTCAATAACAGGCAATCTGTGGCCAGCAGATTGCCTGTTTAAACAGGCCCAAATTACCACTGTTACCATGAATCCTTTGATTACCCTGACGGAGCATGTTTCTAATTTGACTCCGATGGTTCAGGAATTGGGGGAGAAACTCCATTTTCATGAGTCAGGACAGAGTGCCTCCACTCCGCTACTCATCTAGTCATCATATGGAGCCCCAGATTAAGCTTCCGGAACTATTTTCTGGTGACCGTAAAAGGTTTCTTTCTTTCAAAGAAAACTGTTAGCTTTATTTCAGATTACGCCCCTTGTCATCCGGCTCTGAGAGCTAACGAGTGGGCATAGTTATCTCCCGATTACAGGGGGACCCCCAGGATTGGGCTTTTTCCTTGCCTTCCGACGCTAGTTGTGTCGGTTCCATCGAGAAGCTCTTTCAGGCTCTGGGCACCTTGTATGATGAACCTGACAAGGCCATGGTAGCTAAATCCGCTCTTAAAGCTTTGGTACAGGGAGATCAACCTGCTGAAGAGTATTGCACCCAGTTCAGACGATCGTGTGTTCCCTCTGGCTGGATTGAACCAGCCCTTGAAAGCCAGTTCAGGTCAGGTTTGTCTGAAAATCTTAAAGACCTATTAGTAAACTACCAGCTTCCTGAGACATTGGAGGAGACTATGACACTCGGTGTTTGACATGACAGATGTGTTAGGGAGAGACGGCAGGAATGTTTCCTTTTTCACCGGAGGTGGTCCAGCCAGAGGTCTGTCCTATGAACAGAGCAGATTTATTTTCTGAGGAACCCATGCAAGTCGGGATGAATCGTAGAGATCACTGTCGCCGACAATGGGCTTGTTTCTATTGTGGAGACTCAGACCATTGGATTAACCAGTGCTCCAAGAAGCCTTCCTCCGGTAAATCTACCAAGACGGGAGAGCTTAAGAACCAGGTATTTCCTAACGTGGTCAAGAGTAAGTTACTAGTAACCATTACTGTCTCCATGGGAAATAACAAATGTTCTGGTAATGCTTTTATCGACTCTGGTTCTGCTGCCAACTTTATTGATCAGAAATTTGCATTAGGGTTGGGTATTCTGATTTTGACACTACCCACTCCCATCCACATCATGGCTATCGATTCCACCCCCCTGAGATATCCTTGACTGTGCGGGTGTGTCACTCCGAAATATGCTCCCTGTTGGTTCTTGAAAACTTACCAGTAGAGGTAAAACTGGGTATGCCTTGGCTCCAGTTACATAATCCCATTATTGACTGGACCAAGGGGGAACTGGTGAAATGGGGGGTTAGATGCGTATCGTGCTTGTCTGTGCTGCAAGCGGGGATCTCAGCAGAATCCGATACATTGCCTTTAGTCATAAAGAAATATATGGATGTATTCTCCTCCTCAAACCCCGAGTCGCTAGCGCCCCATAGATCTTATGATTGCGCCATTGAATTGGTAGAGGGTGCCAGGTTTCCCAAGGGATGCAGCTATAATCTTTCTAGACCTGAACACAAGGCCATGGACGATTATGTTAAAGAGAGTCTCAGCAAAGGGACACATTAGGCCTTCTGTATCTCCTATGGGGGCAGGATTTTTTTTTGTCAAAAAGAAAGATGGAGGCTGTGGTGAAACCAACTTCGCCACTGGGTGCTGGAGAAGCCTGGTTGCCAGCCTCTTGCCCCAGGATTATGGGCCCTCTCATCAGCCCATGCTAAACTTAAACCCCATGGTGATTTGACAGTGTTTGTGGCATCTGAGCGCTGTTTGGATATATTGAGCGCTCAGATCCAAGCCATCTGGGGATATGTTAAATGTCTATATTTACTGTAATGGTTGGGACATTGTATATTTGAATAGTGATGTCTGTCCTATTGTCCCCACGTGTGTATTGGCGATTTCCCTTTGTCCTGAGAGATAATTGAATTACTCCTCGGTTGTCTCCAGGACAGAAGACAATGTTTAAAACGATGTATTCTCCTGCCTGTGATAATTACATCAACCCATTGTGTAAGGTAATTGTATCACAGGCAGAGGGGAGGATTGTAAAGGATTGGCTGCTAGGTCATGTCCTCAGTTCCCAACCAGGTCCACAGGGGTGGTAACCTTGTAGGAAAATGTGTATAAGTCAATGCTTGTGTGTTCAATAAGGAGTTCCTGTTTTACATTCAACATAGAGCCTCGTCTCATGTGTATGGGGATTGCTATACGCTGTATACTCCCCTGGCTAATACTACTAGCTCTTGTAAGAGCTGTTCCTGGTTCCTGTGGTGATTTTTGTGTAGAGCGGAGTGCTTGGAGTCCTCGGGAAGCACTAGGAGCATCTATCAATGGAGGTGCTGCTCTCTTGGTTTCTGACTCGGCTTGTTTGACTACTCTGTTGCATGTTTTGTCTGTCTTCCCTGCACTTATCCTAGCTGAGGGTTTGTCGACCAGTTGTCACTTGTCACTAGGACTTGCAAGGCAAGTAGACAGGGACAGGGGCGCGGGTTGAGCTCAGTGGTCACTTCCCCACCACCCCCTGTGTGTGTGACATTTATGGAATATCCATGAACATTTGATTAGAGTAGGTCCCATGTCACACTCTTTTCTCGCTATGTCCATTGCCTCTGACTAAATGTTATGTTTCAAATTAAGCTCTGCTGTCTGTGTTCACTGATTCTACTATGTTACATGACCACACCAAGTTCGGCAACTAAAATGTCCTTGTATTTTCTGTTACTGAACTTTATTGCTATTTAAGGAGCCTTCACACCCCATGCTGATTGCCTGAGCCATAGGTTTGATAGTTTCTGTAGTGCTTAGATTGACTTGGATTGTCCTTGACTTTCTGCAGCTTGCCTTTGATATTGTCTGCTTGAATTATTGTACTGCATGAAATCTGCCAGCCCTGACCTTTCACTTGATTGACAACAAATTCCTGTTTTTTTTAGCTGGCTTCTACCCACATCAGCCATTTCCCACAAATTCTACACCAAAATTTCTGACCTTGATCCTTGGAAACCCAGAGGATTCACTATCTAGATAGGTCTTGTCTTGTACCACCTCTGTGACTCTTTTGACCCCTGATGAGGTGACTGTTAGCTATGCATCTCTGTCCATTCTGTGCAATGGAAGTTACAGAAAGTTTCCATAACTTCTATAGTAGTCAATGTAGAGAAACACACACCTTTTCATTTATTCTCTGCTGCTATGCAGCAACCACCTTATCAGGTGACGAGGGGGTTGAGGGTGCTTTGCTCATAATATACTGTTGATTCACGTCCCCAGAGTAGTGACTCAATTCTGTCAGACATTCGAGAATATTCCACAAATGTCTGAAGTGGGAATTACCCATAAGTAAGATGGGTGGATGTTCGGGTTCATCAGGTTCGGACGAACTTTGGGTCAAAGTTCGAATTCGTGACCCGAACTTGAACTCGAACCCCATTGAAGTCAATGGGGACCTGAACTTTGGTGCACTAAAATGGCTGTAAACTAGTCGTAGTAAGGGCTAGAGGGCTGCAAAAGGAAGCAAAATCGGGGTAAGAGCAGGACAGTTGCCCTGCAAAACTTTGCGAGTTTGGGTAACCGGACCCGACTCCGAACTTTGCTGGAAAAGTTTGGGTTCGAATTCGGCATTCAGGCATTTAATAAAGCTTTTGAAAGGCTGCAGAGCAGCCAATCAACAAGCTTTTAAAGGGAACCTGTCACCGGGATTTTGTGTATAGATCTGAGGACATGGGTTGCTAGATGGCCGCTAGCACATCCACAATATCCAGTCCCTATAGCTCTGTGTGCTTTTATTGTGAAAATAACCTGAGATGAGTCCTGTCCCTGAGATAAGTCCAGCGTGAAGGAGCCCAGCACCGCCCCGCATACTCAGAATCTCCTCCTTGCTCCCCGACGTCAGAAAGCTAGAGCGCCGTAATCTCTCGATGCGCAAGCTAACACATGTGCAGTTCGTTCCCTGAGGCTGATGCAACGCTCCATTGATGCCCATAACGTGCTTTGGGTGCCATCCTGCTGTGAACACAGTTCCTCCTCCTCATCCTGCAGAACTATGCCCTGGCTGGACATTTGTGTACCTGGCCTCTGTTGGTGCAGGAACCCACCCTCTGGGCCACTTGTGAATGGCTGGCCTGGTAAACATGGAAATGATCCCTCCTCCTCTTCCTCCTATGCCACATCCTCTTCCATCATTGCCTGAAGTGTTTTTTCAAGGAGACATAGAAGTGGGATAGTAACGCTGAGGACTGCATCATCGGCACTGGCCATGTTGGTGGAGTACTCAAAACAGCGCAACACGGCACACACGTCCCGCATGGTGGCCCACTCGTTGGTGGTAAAGTGATGCTGTTCCACAGAGCGACTCACCCGTGCATGCTGCAGCTAAAACTCCACTATCGCCTGCTGCTGCTCGCACAGTCTCTCCAGCATGTGCAAGCTGGAGTTCCACCTTGTGGGTACGTCGCATATGAGGCGGTGAGCGGGAAGGCCGAAGGTACGCTGAGGCGCAGACAGGCAAGTAGCATCAGGGTGGGAAGGCCGAAAGCACGCACAGACGGCCCACACTTTATGCAGCAGCTCTGACATATTGGGGTAATTTTTCAGGAACCTCTGCACCACCAAATTCAGCACATGCACTAGGCAAGGGATGTGCTTCAAACCGGCTAGCCCCAGAGCTGCTAAAATTTTTCGCCCGTTTTCGCACACCACCAGGCCAGGCTTGAGGCTCAGCGGCACCAACCACTCATCGGTCTGTTATTCCATGCCCGTCCACAGCTCCTGCGCGGTGTGGGTTTTTTCCCCCAAACAGATGAGTTTCAAAGCCTGCTGTCGTTTCCCCCTGGCTGTGCTGAAGTTGGTGGTGAAGGTGTAATGCTGAGGTGGTAGAGGAGGAAGCGGAGTAGGAGGAGGAGGCTACAAGAGGCAACGAGAAATGTCCTGCAATCCTCGGTGGCAGTAGGACATGCGCATCCGCATCAGGCCCAGCCGCCACTGCATTTACACGGTGTGCAGCCCGTGCTTACTGGTCCACGTATCAGTAGTCAGGTGCACCTTGCCACAGATGGCGTTGTGCAGTGCACACCTGACTTTGTAAAAGTCTGTCTCCACCAGATGGAATGACAGCATTTCAAAGGCCAGGAATTTTTGAAATGCTGACAGGGCCAGGGATCGCGGGTGGGTAGGGGGTTACTTCCTCTTTCTCTCCAGTGTTTGGGGGATGGACAGCTGAACGCTTCCATGGGACAGTGTGGACATGCTGGGTGACGGTGGTGGAGGTGTTGCTGCCACATCCTCCGATTGCAGGATGGCAGGTGCCACTGTCACTTCAGATGGGGAGGAAGAGGCCGAAACCGCAGCAGAAGAGGGAGCAAGAGGAGCCTGAGATCTTTTGTGGTTTTTCAGGTGTGTACTCCACTGCAGCTCGTGCTTTGCATTTAGATGCCTGGTCATGAAGGTGCTGCTCAGGTTTAGAACATTTATGTCTCACTTTAGGCTCTGATTGCACAACGTGCAAACCACTCGCGTCTTGTCGTCAGCACATTGTCTGAAGAACTGCCACGCCAGGGAACTCCTTGGAGCTGGCTTTGGTGTGCGCAGTAGCAGGCGTACTGGCTAGGGGACGGCTACTCTGCTTTTGCACCCTGCTTCCTCTTTTGCTGTACGGCTGACGCTGTGTGACCACCACCTCCGAACTGCACACGTCACTCGCATGACCTTGATTCCATGTGGGGTCTAGGACCTCATCATCCTCCACATCATCTTTCACCCATTCTTCACCCCTGCCCTCCTTGCCGGTCTGCACACGGCAGTTGGCACCTGTGTTTCGTCATCATCATCAGAGATGTGCTGCGGCGGTCCTTCCATGTCCACATCCTGAAACATAAGTGGTTGGGCATCAGTGCACTCAATCTCTTCCACTTCTAGGGCAGTCATCAAAAAGCATAAGAGACTGCTGCATGACCAGGGCCGGACTGGGAATAAAAACCAGCCCTAGATAAAGTTGCATACACAGCATAAAGTTGCATACACAGCATTGCGTCATTATTTACTTGTTTATAAAAGGGGAAAGCATTCATTTTAAAACACGTGTGTAAACACGAATATGAACTTTGCCCCACAATAGCACTTTTGTAGAACCCCCATTGTTCATATTATCACCATAGACCAGTTTTTCCCTACCAGGATGCCTCCAGCTGTTGCAAAACTACAACTCTCAGCATGCCCAGACAGCATTTGGCTGTCAGGGCATGTTGGGAAATGTAGTTTTGCAACAGCTGGCGGCATCCTGGTAGGGAAACACTACAGTAGACCATTATCCCATCCAATTGGGTCAGAACTAAAAATAATCAAAGAACTTTACTTTAAAGTAGAGGTGGGACGAATCCAATTTTTTTCGAATCCGAAAAGGTTCTCGAATCTCGAATCCTACGAATCCTTCACATAAGAATTGTGTTAACGGTGTAAGAAACAAAGTGATCCAAACTCAATATTCTTTTAATATGAAAAAAGAAAGAGTCCTATTTTAACAAAGTATTCGGATTTGTATTCGACAAAATTTGGAAATACAGGGTAATACAGCGCACATACCTCTTACATCCAGTGACGTCTCTTTGACGTAGATGTTCTCTTTCCTCATCTTCTCCTTTCAGACCTTCAGATCAGACCACCAGTTTTAAGCCATTTTTCGTCTCTGCGGTTTGACAAAAAAAATCTTAGTTTACTACTTTTCCATCATTCTCGCCATCTTCTAAACAAATCATCCTACCACCCCCAATACTGTGCCGCTGTGCTCCCCAATACTATAATGCAGAATCAGATAATACCCCTGATAATACTAGTACCACACAGAGCCCCCCATATAAAATACCCCTTCTTTGTGGCCTCAGTAGATGCCCCCATAGTGCCCCCCATAATGTGCCAGTAAAAAGGGACCCCCATAATGCCCCCCAATAATGTGCCAGTAAGTGTCCCCATAGATGCCCCCCCATCATGTTCCAGTATCATAGTGCTATCTCTCCCCCAATGTGCCAGTTTAATAGTGTCATCCCCCCCCCCCCAATGTGCCAGTATCAAGTGCCTCTCTTTTTCCCACCCCCCATGTGCCAGTATCAAGTGCCTCTCTCCTTCCCACCCCCATGTGCCAATATCATAGTGCCAAACCCCCCATGTGCCAGTATCAATTGCCTCTCTCCTCCCCCCCATGTCCCAGTATCATAGTGCCATCTCTCCCCCCAATGTGCCAGTATCATAGTGCCATCTCCCCCCCAATGTGCCAGTATCAAGTGCCTCTCTCCTTCCCACCCCCCATGTACCAGTATCATAGTCGCAACCCTCCCCCATGTGCCAGTATCAAGTGCCTCTCTTCTTCCACCCCATGTGCCAGTATCATAGTGCCATCTCCCCCAATGTGCCAGTATCATAGTGCCATCTCCCCCCCCAATGTGCCAGTATCAAGTGCCTCTCTCCTCCCCCCCCAATGTGCCAGTATCAAGTGCCTCTCTCCTCCCCCCACATGTCCTAGTATCATAGTGCCATCTCGCCCCCCCCCCCCCCAAAGTGCCAGTATCATAGTGCCATCTTCCCCCACTGTGCCAGTATCAAGTGCCTCTCTCCTTTCCCCCCATGTGCCAGTATCATAGTGCCATCTCCCCTCCCAATGTGCCATGATCATAGTGCCATCTCCCCTCCCAATGTGCCATGATCATAGTGCCATCTCCCCCCCAATGTGCCAGTATTAAATGCCTCTCTCCTTCCCACCCCCCATATGTGTCAGTATCAAGTGCCTCTCTCCTTCCCCCCATGTGCCAGCATCATAGTGCCAACCCCCCCCCATGTGCCAGTATCAGGTGCCTCCTGCTCCCCCCATGTGGCAGTAACAGTCGGGTATTTAAAAAAAAAAAATACAATTATACTTACCTCCATGTCAGTGATGCGATGCAGCCTCTTCCTGTGTCCCGCGCTGTATGTCCATATATGGAGTCAGTGCTTGTGTATTCTAATTTAGCCTGCATTTCAGAAAAGTTTCTGCTGGGACTCAAACCCACGACCTTCAAGAGGCAAGTCACTTACCCACACAGCTATAAGAGCTACATAGCCACTGACTGAAAAAATATGAGACTTCTACTGTAGACTCGTTTATAGCTTTGATAGCTAGTGTACATCCATACACATGACAGCTGCCCCAGCGCACTCAGCCTGCTATATCTCTATATATGATAGCTGCCCCAGCACACCCAGCTCTGCTACATCTATGCACATGACAGCTTCCCCCAGCACACCCAGCTCTGCTACATCTATACACATGCCAGCTGCCCCAGGACACTCAGCTCTGCTATATCTCTATATATCTATCTACTGTATAGAAATACTTATAGATATATAGATATAGCAGAGCTGAGTGTGCAGGGGCAGCTGTCATGTGTATAGATGTAGCAGAGCTGGGTGTGCTGGGGCAGCTGTCATATATAGAGATATAGTAGAGCTGAGTGTGCTGGGGCAGCTGTCATGTGTATTAGATGTAGCAGAGCTGGGTGTGCTGGGGCAGCTATCATATAGAGATATAGCAGTGCTGGGTTTGTTGGGGAAGCTGTCATGTGTATAGATGTAGCAGAGCTGGGTGTGCTGGGGCAGCTATCATATATAGAGATATAGCAGAGTTGAGTGTGCTGGGGCACCTGTCATATAGAGAGCTCAGCAGAGCTGAGTGTGCTGGGGCAGCTTTCATATAGAGATATAGCAGTGCTGGGTGTGTTGGGGCAGCTGTCATGTGTATAGATGTAGCAGAGCTGGGTGTGCTGGGGAAGCTATCATATATAGAGATATAGCAGAGCTGAGTGTGCTGGGGCAGCTGTCATATAGAGATATAGCAGTGCTGGGTGTGTTGGGGCAGCTCTCATATATAGAGATATAGCAGAGCTGAGTGTGCTGGTGCAGCTGTCATATAGAGATATAGCAGAGCTGAGTGTGCTGGGGCAGCTGTCGTATAGAGATATAGCAGTGCTGGCTATGTTGGGGCAGCTGTCATGTGTATAGATGTACACTGGCTATAACAGCTATAACAGAGTCTACAGTAGAAGTCTTATAGCTGTGTGGGTAAGTACTTTGCCTCAGATACAGAAAGTTGTAGGTTCGAATCCCAGCAGACACATCTCTCTCCCTCTCCTGAGGATGGCAATACAGATGACTATGCCTGGGATTCGTTGGATTCAAATCTCCTAAATGAGTAAGTGTTGTGACACAGGCACGTCTATAAAGTAGTAAGGGTGCTGCCGGGAGGTGAGAGAAGGCTGCCACCGTTCTGCATGTCGTTACAGTGTGTGGTGTTTGTGGCAGTTGCTACACAGGCCAAGGAGCCTCCTCGCTGCCGGTATCCCGGTAGGCCAGTCCAGCCCTGTGCATGACTTGGGGCTCAGACTGCTTGGCTGATTTGCAAGGTGGAGAAAGACAGATGCCCAAGTTGCAGGTGCCAACTCTGCAGGTTCAGCAGGGGATCGGGTGGGAGACAATGTGAAGAAACTGGAGGCACTGTCAGCCATCCAATCTACTACCGCTTGTTTTGGCCTCACCATTCGTACACCGGTATTCGGGCCTACAAAATGACGCTGACCGTCCTGCCGACTACGTGTGTTTCATTTGGGCATGTAGATCAATTTCCCTGTCACGTATAAAGTGCATGTGTATCTCGCCCATCGAACTAACAGACTATTATATTTTTGTGTCAGGGGTACAAAAATGGTGCATTGCACCCACAAAAAATCATTATAGGTCACCCACAAAACAAATAATCTGATTATTCCTAACACTCTCCCTCACTTCAGCTGCCTGCTTCCTGTTCCTGCACTACTCAGAGCTGATGGGCGGTGCTACACGTGATCCAGCTTGTATAGAGGCTGGGTTACATGATGCATGGCTTCTAAGTGCCCACAGCTTAAAAGCTTGTTGATTGGCTGCTCTGCAGCCTTTCAAAAGCTTTATTAAATGCCCAAACACCGAACTCGAACCCAAACTTTTCCAGAAAAGTTCAGGTTCGCTCAACACTACCCATAAAGTAAATCAGACAGTGATTGCAATCATTACTTTCTGGCCAAGAATGTACAAGTTCCTTTGAATACTGGGAATTTTGACAGGTGAACCTTTGCTGACAAAGTGATATGCTTCACCCAGCCTGCAGAACTGTCTGTAGACTTGTTTTAAATCATTTCACTATCATTTTGCTTTTCACTTATTTTTCTATTTCATGCTATTATGCGGTATATTAAACGAAGAAAAACTTGTTGCCCCTTGGAAACTATCAATAAGCAGGCTGAATTTTCTTATTCTTTACTGCTACTATTTAATGCATATTAATTGTGGAATTTCATATTTTTTTTGGAAAGTATGTGCAGAAAGTCTCATTTACAGAGACAAAGCATGCCCAGCTTTCTATTTTCGGAAGGAGACACAGTTGCTGCAATCGGAGAAACCTCTGATCCCAATAAATACTCCTTTAAACCCGATTGCACCACTATAGAATACATAAGTGTAAAAAAAATAATAATAATAATAATAATTTTTTAGCCTGTTCCACCAAATTAAAATTTAGAACACATGCATACAGAGTCTCATTGTCCCACCACAATACCAGAGTATCCTCTGGTGGGACAAGGTTCTGATATTGTCACGGCTGAGGATGGGGGAAACCCTCAGCCGTGTGCCGGAGGATGTTGGTCGCTGCTTGACCAGGACGAACAGGATTAGGGAGCAGGTCACCTCCTAACAGCGTCCCTAACCTGACCCTAACTCCTACCTGCATGGGCCGACCTTGAAGGTAGGAGGACCCATGCGCAGGAACCTCGGATCCCTACTCGCCCTCCGCCGGTCCCTAGGCTAGGAGTCAGAGTAAGACATCCTGTTCCTTCTGTATACGGAGGAACAGGAGTCTAACTGGCCAAGCTGCAAAGAAGGGAGAACAAGTGCAACCTGTGGCAGTGGCAGGTACTAGCCACAAACATCACACTGACCTGCCACAGACAACCAAGTCTGGAACCCATGTGGGTGTACTGCCCACAAACAGCAGGACTCAGCACACAAACATACAACACACGGGAACCCAGGACCACAGGTGCAATAAAACAACATAAAGCAAACACATCTTCAGACACCAAAGGACATATATAAGCTTATGACCAGAAGGTTGGCCCCCACTGGCAGTTGGTAAGTAACCAGGAGGATGTCTACAGCCAGCATGGCTGAAACACCCTCTCTGGCTACTGCCTACAACTGAGGCTATATAGGGCCAAGAGGCCACACCCAACAGTCAGACACACCCCGTGACTCAAACACACAGAAAGGGAGTTAACCCTTCCAATACCACAGAAGGGAAAACATAACATAAAGGGGAAGTGTCAAAACTACAAACACACTGTGGCTGTTGCCGCAGGCAACGACATGGGTGGCAAGCGTGTCCTGGGAGTCAGCCCGAAGGCCGGGACACTGCCACCACATGTACACATACAACCAAACGTTGCCACAGGCAACCACAGTGAAGGGAAGATGTCAGTGCACACCACACAAAACAGAGTGCACACAGACATACAAAAGTGCATACAAACGTGCACATAACTCCAAGGGAACCGCACACATAGCTGTTGTCCACGGCAACCGCACCTGAGGCTAACTACATTATGCCTCAAGCTGCGGTTGACACTACAACCCAAAACCGCGGGCAACAGTATGCGGCTCCCAAGGAGTCACGGCCTAAGCCGTGGCCGTGACAGATATCATAATGGGTCCCAAAGGGCCAGGAAAAAAAATTGGCTGTAAAGGCAGCCAATCACCTACCACTAGGATCAATTTATTTTATTGAAAACCTGTCAGATTATATTGATAATATAGGGTTTAGGTCTCAAGAATAGTTTCCACTGATGGGCCCAGTACAATGCTGCATATCCTAAAATGGAGCGTGCAAAAAGTACAACTTGTTCTACAAAAAAAGACACACATCTGCAGTCATGCAAAAATATGAAAAAAGGAGAAATTCTGGAATGCTAAAATGGAACAAAATTGGCTGACATTTACTAGATTTTGGCTTAAATTGTGCCAAAATGTGAAGCAATTTGACACATCTAGGCTAAGAGAAAGTATCAGTGAATAGCTCGATAATGGGGTTCGGCTTAATGGAAAAGGGGTGTGGATGGAACATTTTGCTCCAAAATTGCATCACAATTTTGGCATAAAATTCTGTCGCACAGCAAGCTAACCAATAGTTGGTGAGACAAAAGTGACTATCCTTGAACCACATTTATCATCCAGCCTGAGTCACCAAATTTGGAACAGGTCTATTTGGGCACAGATAATGACTACTTTGGCACTAGGAATCATAATAACATTAAAATTCACACAAAAATTAATACAACTCATAGAAATAAAGGAGTAAAAGCAACTATAAATAAATCCAAATATAATCTATTGGGTTGTTTTTTTTGTCTGCATCCTTTTCATTCCAACACACGCCATCATATCTTACATATTTACACCATGCATTCTCCTACACATATTTATCATATTCTTGATGGGCACAATACCAAAAACATGAATGTAAAAAACAGATTTTATGAGTCTTCATTTTGCTAGTTTCGCAGCTGTAGCGAAACCCACACACTTTATCACTATTTGGAGAACTATATCATTCATCGCACTGTGATTAATAGCTGCAATAATAATATACAGTACAATTCCTTTTTTTCAGATGTTAGTAGGACCTGGTAAATGAAGTATTATGGTTTATTGGGAAGCAATGTATATCAAATGTGCCTGTAGAGTTGCAAGAAATAGTAAGTGAACCCATTGGAATTACCAGGGATTGTTCATTGATTACTAATAAAATGGGGGAAAATATTCCTGACTCCAATCAGGTAATCAGAATAACTCCCTGGATCAACGACCCCTCTCTAATAACTATAATCTGAAATATTATTACACTCCAGAAATACATCCAGGCCCAGCCTGAACTCTTTCAGTGAACTCACCATCACCACCTCCTCAGGCAGAGAGTTCCATAGTCTCACTGCTCTTACCGTAAAGAATCCTTTTCTATGTTTGTGTACAAACCTTCTTTCCTCCAGACGCAGAGGATGTCCCCTTGTCACAGTCACAGTCCTGGGGATAGATAGATGATGGGATACATCTCTGTACTGACCCCTGATATATTTATACATAGTTATTAGATCTCCCCTCAGTCGTCTTTTTTCTCAGCTCTACTATGTATTTCTTGTGCACAGGAGCCCAGAACTGTACACAGTACTCCATGTGTGGTCTGACTAGTGATTTGTAAAGTTTGATTTGCATGTTTTCATCACATGCATTTATGCCTCTTTTGATGCACTCCATAATCTTATTGGCCTTGGCAGCAGCCTCCTGACACTGGTTTCTACTAAGTTTACTCTCAACTAAAGTTATTAAGTTCTTTTCCATGTTACAGTCACCCAGGGTTTTACCATTTAGTACTGTATGTAGGGGTGACTTGGTTTAATCCTTCCCATGTGTATAATTTTATGTTTATCAGTGTTATATTCATCTGTCACTTCTCTGCCTAAGCCTCCAATGTATCCAGATCCATCTGTGGCAAAATACTATGTTTTTAACTTTTTTGATATGTGTTGAGTGCTAAACCTAGCTCTGCTTTTTTTTAGTGACAAGCCCAGTATTCGAGCACTGTAGTACCTTTTTTCTCTTAAACGTTTTACCATTTACAGTGGGATGCGAAAGTTTGGGCAACCTTGTTAATCGTCATGATTTTCCTGTATAAATCGTTGGTTGTTACGATAAAAAATGTCAGTTAAATATATCATATAGGAGACACACACAGTGATATTTGAGAAGTGAAATTAAGTTTATTGGATTTACAGAAAGTGTGCTATAATTGTTTAAACAAAATTAGGCAGGTGCATAAATTTGGGCACTGTTGTCATTTTATTGATTCCAAAACCTTTAGAACTAATTATTGGAACTCAAATTGGCTTGGTAAGCTCAGTGACCCCTGACCTACATACACAGGTGAATCCAATTATGAGAAAGAGTATTTAAGGGGGTCAATTGTAAGTTTCCCTCCTCTTTTAATTTTCTCTGAAGTGTAGCAACATGGGGGTCTCAAAACAACTCTCAAATGACCTGAAGACAAAGATTGTTCACCATCATGGTTTAGGGGAAGGATACAGAAAGCTGTCTCAGAGATTTCAGCTGTCTGTTTCCACAGTTAGGAACATATAGAGGAAATGGAAGACCACAGGCTCAGTTCAAGTTAAGTCTCGAAGTGGCAGACCAAGAAAAATCTCAGATAGACAGAAGCGACGAATGGTGAGAACAGTCAGAGTCAACCCACAGACCAGCACCAAAGACCTATAACATCATCTTGCTGCAGATGGAGTGACTGTGCATCGTTAAACCATTCGGCGCACTTTACACAAGGAGATGCTGTATGCGAGAGTGATGCAGAGGAAGCCTTTTCTCCGCCCACAGCACAAAAAGTGCCGCTTGAGGTGGGCTAAAGCACATTTGGACAAGCCAGCTTCATTTTGGAATAAGGTGCTGTGGACTGATGAAACTAAAATTGAGTTATTTGGCCATAACAAGGGGCGTTATGCATGGAGGAAAAAGAACACAGCATTCCAAGAAAAACACCTGCTACCTACAGTAAAATATGGTGGTGGTTCCATCATGATGTGGGGCTGTGTGGCCAGTGCAGGGACTGGGAATCTTGTCAAAGTTGAGGGACGCATGGATTCCACTCAGTATCAGCAGATTCTGGAGACCAATGTCCAGGAATCAGTGACCAAGCTGAAGCTGCGCCGGGGCTGGATCTTTCAACAAGACAAAGAGCCTAAACACTGCTCAAAATCCACTAAGGCATTTATGCAGAGGAACAAGTACAACGTTCTGGAATGGCCATCTCAGTCCCCAGACCTGAATAGAATTGAAAATCTGTGGTGTGACTTAAAGAGAGCTGTCCATGCTCGGAAGCCATCAAACCTGAATGAACTAAAGATGTTTTGTAAAGAGGAATGGTCCAAAATACATTCAACCAGAATCCACACTCTCATTGGAACCTACAGGAAGCGTTTAGAGGCTGTAATTTCTGCAAAAGGAGGATCTACTAAATATTGATTTCATTTCTTTTTTGTGGTGTCCAAATTTATGCACCTGCCTAATTTTGTTTAAACAATTATAGCACACTTTCTGTAAATCCAATAAACTTAATTTCACTTCTCAAATATCACTGTGTGTGTCTCCTATATGATATATTTAACTGACATTTTCTATCGTAACAACCAACGATTTATACAGGAAAATCATGACGATTAACAAGGTTGCCCAAACTTTCGCATCCCACTGTATATATTTGAAAAACATTTTAGGGTCAGTTTTTGACTCCAGCTTGGCTGCCTTTATCTATCTTTTACATGTTCTATTGTTTCCTTATAATTTTTAGTGCTTTTTCGCTACCTTCATGTTTTAGTGATTTAAATGGTTTTTTTTTAATTATTGCCCCCAATACATTTCTGTTTATCCACATTTTTTTCCTGTTCCTAACCCTTTTATTAGCCTAAGGTATATACCTCTGAAATGATTTTTGGATGCTTTTAAAAAATATTCAATTTTGTCTGTAAATTTTATTTTTGAGGACATTGCTCCAGTTGATGAGACTAATGGCCCCTCTAAGCTGATCAAATTTTGCTTTCCTAAAGTTCAGCGTTTTTGTGCCTCCCTGGCAAACATCCTATTGAATGTCAACTGGAAGTTTATAATATTATAATTGAGGGGGATTTTGAACTGTTCTTCCCTGCAAATGTGTTTCAGTTCATCAATATTTCTGGGATGCCTTGCGCAGGCCCGACCATAAGGCAGACCAAGTGGCTGCCTTAGGGCACACCCGGCGCAGAGAAGGGGTGGGAGGAAAAAAATGAACCTTTTAAAAAAAATTAATAAATCAATTCACTTCACCGCAGCGCCGCTGGGCGCCTTCCCCAGCCTGCGCAGCTGTGCTGCATGCGTGTGTGTGGCCCCGGCGGCAGGTCACTCACAGAGCAGCACATGAGTGAGCACAGCCGGTCACGGGGTCAGGGGGTGTGACTTGCATGGCTCGCGGCGGGCAGCAGCAGGGACTGGGGGGAGCTGGTGGTGACTCATGCTGTGAGTCACACAGCCAGACTGCAGACTGGAGTGGTAGGTGAGCGCCAGTGGCAGTACCATGGAGGGGGAGAAATGCGCCATGGGGGAGGGATGGTGTGCAATTTAAGGGGTCATGGGGTGATGTAAAAAGGAGGGGTTGATGTGCCATGGAGGGGGAGAAATGTAACATGGGGGGCTGATGGCTGACATGGGGGCATAATGGCTGACATGGGGGCTAATGGCTGACATGGGGGACATGATGGCTGACATGGGGGGCATGATGGCTGACATGGGGGGCATGATGGCTGACATGGGGGGCATGATGGCTGACATGGGGGCATGAAGGCTGACATGGGGGACTGATGGATGGGGCTGATGGCTGACATGGGGGGCTGATCTGAGGAATTGGGGGTCTGATCTGAGGTGTAATGGAAAATATTTTTTTCTTATTATCCTCCTCTAAAACCTAGGTGCGTCTTATGGGCCAGTGCATCTTAGAGGGCGAAAAATACGGTCCTCAAACCAGCGATTGTGTGAAGCAGAGAGAAAATACCAGGACCACATAGAGGAGAAGCCAGCTGCTGCAGACGGGACCAGGGCCAAATGTAGCTTCGCTTGTGTTGGCAAAAATCCTTGCACCGGCCCTGGCCTTGCATGCACAACGGCAAGCGGGTCATACCAAACCATCTCAATAGGGCTAAGGTCAAGACTATACACAAATCTTATTTTTTACCCATTCTTTAATTGATTTACTTGTTTGCTTTGGGTTATTGTATTGTTGTGTCACCTAATGTCTTTTCAGCGATGAGGTCATGGACTGTTGCCCTTGCATTCTCTTGTAAAATGTTTTCATACATCTTATAATTCATTTTTCCTTAAGTGACTGCAAGGTGTCCAGATCCCGAGGCAGCAAAGCATCTCCAAACCATAATGGTCCCTCTACCATAATTCACAGTTGGGATGAGGTCTTGGTGCTGGTGTGCAGTCATGTTTTTCCTCAAAACATAGGGGAAATTTATCAAAACTGGTGTAAAGGAAAATTGGTTTAGTTGCCTATTGAAACCAATCAGATTGCGGCTTTCATTTTCCAAAGGAGCTCTAAAAATAAAAAGTGGAATCTGATTGGTTTCTATGGGCAACTAAGCCCATTTAACTATAATAAATCGCCCCATAGAGTCTTTAGCAATACTTTTGTAGTTTAAGTTTATGTCCAGCTTAATAACATGTCTGCTGGGGTATTCTGAAAGTTGTTTTCATTGAGGCATGGTTCACCTTAAAGGGGTTCTCTGGGAATTAAGAAAATACAATTACTGAAAATACTTAAATTTTACTTTATTATAAAAAGGTTCCCAAATTCCTCTCATTGGTTACAGTTGCAAGAAAAAGTATGTGAACCCTTTGGAATGATATGGATTTCTGCACAAATTGGTCATAAAATGTGATCTGATGTTCATCTAAGTCACACCAATAGACAATCACAGTCTGCTTAAACTAATAACACACAAAGAATTAAATGTTACCATGTTTTTTTTTAGCACACCATGTAAACATTCACAGTGCTGGTGGAAAAAGTATGTGAACCCTTGGATTTAATAACTGGTTGAACCTCCTTTGGCAGCAATAACTTCAACCAAACGTTTCCTGTAGTTGCAGATCAGACGTGCACGACGGTCAGGAGTAATTCTTGAATATTCCTCTTTACAGAACTGTTTCAGTTCAGCAATATTCTTGGGATGTCTGGTGTGAATCACTTTCTTGAAGTCATGCCACAGCATCTCAATCGGGTTGAGGTCAGGACTCTGACTGGGCCACTCCAGAAGGCGTATTTTCTTCTGTTTTACTTCTGTTTTATGCTTTGGGTCGTTGTCCTGTTGCAACACCCATCTTCTGTTGAGCTTCAGCTGGTGGACAGATGGCCTTAAGTTCACCTGCAAAATGTCTTGATAAACTTGGGAATTCATTTTTCATTCTATGATAGCAATCCGTCCAGTCCCTGACGCAGCAAAGCAGCCCCAAACCATGATGCCCCCACGACCACACTTCACAGTTGGGATGAGGTTTTGATGTTGGTGTGCTGTGCCTCTTTTTCTCCACACATAGTGTTGTGTGTTTCTTCCAAACAACTCAACTTTGGTTTCATCTGTCCACAGAATATTTTGCCAGTACTGCTGTGGAACATCCAGGTGCTCTTGTGCAAACTATAAACGTGCAGCAATGTTTTTTTGGGACAGCAGTGGTTTCCTCTGTGGTATCCTCCCATGAAATCCATTCTTGTTTAGTGTTTTACATATCGTAGATTCGCTAACAGGGATGTTAGCATATGCCAGAGACTTTTGTAAGTCTTTAGCTGACACTCTAGGATTCTTCTTCACCTCATTGAGCAGTCTGCGCTGTGCTCTTGCAGTCATCTTTACAGGACGGCCACTCCTAGGCATAGGCGTGCGCAGCCTATTGCATTAGGGTGTGCACCCTAAAGCACAAACACACACACACCACGTGTATGTATATATGTATATAGCCTTTATGCCATTAGCCCCCATCATCAGCCCTTATGCCTCATTAGCCCGCATTATAAGCCCTTATGCCTCATTAGTCGCCATTATAAGCCCTTATGCCTCATTAGTCCCCGTTATGTCTCTCATTAGCCCCCATTATGCCCCTCATTAGCCCCCATATGCCTCTCACTAGCCCCAATTATGCCCCCAGCAGCCTCATTTTTTATAAAATAAAAAAACACTTACGTCTCTGCTCCTGGACGCCGCTGCTCCTCGCCACCCGCAAATTTCTATCTCCTGATATCGGCTCTCGGCTGTGCACTCTGAACTGTCACAAAGCACCTCACGCTGTGCGCAGCCCTGCACAGCCGACAGCCGAGGACCAGGAAGCGGTAAGTACAGAGCGTTCACCGCTTCCTGGTCCTCCAGTACTAAGAAGCGCTCCCAAAATGGAAGCGCTTCATTAGTATTTGCCGGCCAGCAGGCTTGATTAAGGTGTGCCCAGGCACACCCGGCACACCCCGTGCGCACGCCTATGCTCCTAGGGAGAGTAGCAGCAGTACTGAACTTTCTCCATTTATAGACAATTTGTCTTACCGTGGACTGATGAACAGCAAGGCTTTTGGAGATACTTTTATAACCCTTTCCAGCTTTATGCAAGTCAACAATTCTTAATCGTAGGTCTTCTGAGAGCTCTTTTCTGCGAGGCATCATTCACATCAGGCAATGCTTCTTGTGAAAAGCAAACCCAGAATTGGTGTGTGTTTTTTTTATAGGGCAGGGCAGCTGTAACCAACACCTCCAATCTCATCTCATTGATTGGACTCCAGTTGGCTGACACCTCACTCCAATTAGCTCTTGGAGATGTCATTAGTCTAGGGGTTCACATACTTTTTCCACCTGCACTGTGAATGTTTACATGGTGTGTTAAATAAAAACATGCTAACATTAAATTCTTTGTGTGTTATTAGTTTAAGCAGACTGTGATTGTCTATTGTCTTGATAAAGATCAGATCACATTTTATCACCAATTTGTGCAGAAATCCATATCATTCCAAAGGGTTCACACACTTTTTCTTGCAACTGTATAATGGCTCATTTTAGCTAGGAAGCAATCATTAGGAGAAATAAAATGGCCACCGTCTTATTAGTACACACAAAACCTGTCCTAATTACAAATGAGGACAAGTTACTTCAGAACAGTGAGCTAAAGAGCTGCTGCATCCTCCTCTCTGCTCTACTTGTCAGGGATTATGATTCAGCTGAATCTCTGTGGGAACAAAGTTCATGAGGATACATGGAGTACAGGATAATAATCCCTGACAAGCAGAGCAGAGAGTAGGCTGAAGCAGCTCTTTATCTCAGTGTTGTGATGTAACTTGTCCTCCTGTGTGATTAGGACAGATTTTGTGTGTACTAATAGGATGGCAGCCATTTTATTTCTCCTAACGATTGCTCCCTAGACAAACCTATATCAACATCGGTAGGACTGCCAAACCATCTAATGTGTATGGGGGCCTCCCAACTCTCCACAGATGAGATAAAGATTGGGCAAAGGGATTTCAACATACCCGATTTCAGGGAGACATGTCACCACCAGAAGGTGTCTGACAGCAGCTTTCTCCCCTCTCCCCTTACAGAACTCAGCCATGTGTATGGGAGAGTTGGGAGAGAGCGAGTCAGCCGAATGAGGGTCACTTTAATATGTATATTTACCTTTAGATGCCAGAAGCACATTTCATGGCTGCCTGGCTCTTGAGATTTGTCCAGCCGTATAGCCTAGGGACATTTTGCATGAATGTTACCTTCGCTAATCATTAACCTTTCAGCGTGATGGAACCTACTGCAATATTTATGCGATGTATCCCGCTATAAATCTATCCTGCTGTTAACAGAGGATAGCAAATCCATTTGATAATAAGAACACCCCACAGCTGGGAATCATAAATGAATATACAAATGTTATTGCAAATATGCATATGAAACATTTTATTTTTTTAAATAACTAAAAAAGGTTAATGCCGAGCACAGATGGAATTACTGAGAGGATGCGTTGCCAACAAGAAACATCACCCTTCTTAAAGCAACGGGGGAAAAATTTGTACATTTTTGTCTTGTTCTGTAAAGACAGTACAGCTCAGCGTCTCCAAATCTGGAAGAAAAATGTGATGCTCAGATGTGAAAAAGCCAAGAAGAGAAAAGCAAAATGCAGTACATACCAGATACAGCTGGGTTTAAGTAATGTGGCATGTATGAAATAATACAAAATTTGTAAATGATCCTTGACAAACCCTGAGCTATGCACTTTTACTGCATTTGGATGTCATGGAGGACCTTCCCTGGTCAGGACCCACTTTTTGCCACAGTGCAGAGCTATTGCAGAGCACAGAAAACCCTGTGGAGGACTCAGCATAGCCATATTTTGATTGGGCATTATGTAATACCACATTTCAACTGCAGTGGCCACTGTAGAAAAATGGTCACCCTTATGTTCCTCTGGTGAAAACCACTGATCGTCAGAGGTTTCAGCTGCCTGGACCAGGAAAATCACCTGATTAGAATAATTAGTTGTGGGTCTTGATTTACAGAAGGAGTTGTACAAATTGTATAAAGTCGTGCAACTACCTAATATACAACAGAGCAGATTTACTGTGTCTGTGCCTAGCAACTTTGTAAAAAGCGGCACATATTGGCAAAATTTGGGCACAATTTGCCGCATCTAGGGTTTCTACACTTTTTTCAACTAACTCCTAAAGAGAGTGGGGCTTTGTGGGAAAGGAAGCATGTCCCAAAATGTGAAGTTTTGCACGGAAATTGCACCTAAATTCCTATGTAAAATTCGGTCTCAAAATAAGCCAAGCAATAGTTTGTATAGAGTTAGACAAATAAATCTGGTGCAGGTCTAGACAGCCTGTCTAAGGTTACACCACCTATATTCAGGGGCGTACATAAAGGCTCATGGGCCCTGGTGCAAGAGTTCAGCTTGAGCCCCCTTCCCTCAGTGCTTTGTGGCAATGGACAGGGGAGCACATAGCCTTCATGCTGCCTGAGGCAAAAACTGAAACAGCACCCGCCCCACCCTCCATGCCAAATTCTTGATCTAACCCCTTCCCTCCAGCCAGAAGTGTAACTTGAAGATTCTGGGTCCCAGTGCAAAATCTATGACAGAGCCCTCCCAGGGTGCGCTTTCTATAATACAGGTGTCTTCTAATACGGCACAAAGGTCTTTGGGCCCCCTCAGGCTCCTGGGCCCGATAGTGACTGCTACCTCTGCACCCATTATAGCTACACCCCTGAGATTAGTAAATCTGGGCCTTAATCTTTTACCATCTCTTAGGTCCTTGTCTGTTGTCAGTAGAATGGACACCTTTTTGTTTGCATCCAGAAGCTAAAAAGTCCTTATAGGTATGATACTTACAGCTGTAGATTTGGTACAATGAACCTAATATGCAAAGAGGTGTCTACCTTGTGGAAGTAGCTCCCTATAAATCAAAATCCAACGTTTCAACAAGCCTTGGAATATGACAAGGGAAAATGCCAAGCCACATATCCATCTGTAGACAGCTGTTTCGGGGTGCTTGTCCCTTACCCGTACAAGAAGGATTCTGGCAGGCTGTAAACTTAAATATTAATTGGACAGAACCTTGCATCTTAATGTATACTGGGGTAAAGAAATGTAGGACGGGAATATAACAGATGAGCCATCTGTGGCACAAAGTGGTCAGGGTGGTAGATGAGAGGGCCACACATCTGCCCACTGTCTTTAGGGACTTTTGAATGGGCCAAGTTAGTGACCACTATGATAACCCCGAAAAATTAAATACTGTACCTGTCAGATTCTCTTTAAAGCTATTATTCATGGTAACGTAATATATTCTAACTTACCACGGGCAAACCATAGCTGTGACCTAACTTAACTTTCCTCTTAGCTTGAAATAACCTGAGATGAGTGGTGCAAGATGAACAGCTTTGAAAAACTGTTTGCGTTACTCTGTCTTGCTTCTTTCATCTCAAGATATCTTGAGCCAAGAGGAAAGGTACAGAAGAACACATGTCAAGAAAAAAAGAAAAGGTAAGGAAGGACACATCTGTATCTTCTCATGTCTCTGAGGAAACACAAGGTTTGATTTGACAGTTTTTTTTAACCCTTTAAGGATGAGGCCTATTATATACCTAAAGACACATCCCCATTTTTTAAATCTGACATGTGCCACTTTATGTGGTGATAACTGTGGAATGCGTTTATTTATTCAAGTGATTTGTTTTTGTGAAAAATTGTACTTTATGTTAGAGGATATGTTTTGGCCAATATATTTTGCTTTTGTTCATAAAAAAAAAACATAATTAAAATTTTACAAAATTAGCAATTTTCCAAATTTGAATATCTCTTCATTTAAGACATTCATATCTCACAAAATAGTTAAAGGGGTTGTCCGGCTTCAGAGCTGATCTCGGACATGTGTCTTCTTCACCCAGGCAACCCCTCTGAGATGAGCATTTCATGCTCCGATGCTCTCCCTTGCCCTGCGCTGAATCACGCAGGGCAAGGTCTTTTTCCTGCAGGTCTGTGACATATCGGGTCTCTGCTAGGTGGAGGCTTCCGCCTAGCAGTGTTTCCTGTGGCTCACTGGCACTAATAGGCTAGGGCAGCGCTAAAGCCTGCCCATTAGTGCCTGTGATGTCACCAAGAAGACTGCAAGACCGAAGCCTCCGCCTAGCAATGTAAAAATGTAAACAAAAAAGACATTGTCCTGCGCCATACAGCGCAGGGCAAGGGAGAGCATCGGAACATAAAATGCTCCAATGCTCATCTCAGAGGGGCGGCCTGGGTGAAAAGGGGGATATGTCCATAAAAGAAAAAAAGCTGAAAAATAAAAATTCTATTTTTCTGCCACAACTTTTACTATAAAGATTATTTTACAGGTTTTAGTGAGATTTGAACCACATACCTGCTATACAGTAAACTGCTGACTTACCCACTTCTCTTTAGAAAAGCTCTGCTGTGAAGATGGGATTTTTATAGCTAATGTAGGGAACATATTATTTATGGTGATTGGTAAACAGTGTGAAAAAAAAATGAGGGGAGAGGGACACATAGTTGCTTTATGGAGCCCTGAAATGTCAGATGGTAGCCCTGGATCCAAGCCTGCTTGAAGCCCCACTGGAAAAACCCCACCCTAAAACACAGCATCATTGTTGACATCACGTCTACACGGTCCAGAAGAATGAGTAGAAGACCACCATGAGAGGCAAGGTCACCGATGAACTTGTGTCTGCAGGGCAGAGCCTTACAAGCCTTGTCACACCTCAGAAGTAGACGTGATGTCATTGGGATAGGTAACCACCATAGTGGAAAATGTCACATGACCGCGATGGAGTGCCGGAAAACTGGGCATTACAAATAAACAATCATTATTAGTAAGTGATAATACTGTATGTGATGTTACCTGTCGATGCTGAAAATTACAAAACTGGAACACTCCTTTAATAGTTAATATTTCCCATATGTCTGAGAGTTCACATCACCGTTATTTTTCCGATCTTCTGATCCGTCAGAAGAACAGAAAAAAAACAGGATCCTGTGAAAAAAAAAGATCCTATGCATCAGTTATGCACATTTGGCATCCATTTGAGCATGTAGTACTTTTTTCCATCAAAAAATGGATCTCAGACAGAAATGACTCAAATGCCAAGAACGGATGAGAACAGAAAAAATAAGGGTGATGTAAACTCTCCTTTATTCAGTTCTGAAGTGGCTTTGAGAGGCCTATATAATAGAACCCTTATAAATAACCCCATTTTAAAACTGCACCTCTCAAAGTATTCAACATGACATTTAGGAAGTTTGTTAACCCTTTAGTTGTTTCACAGGAATTAATGCAAAATGAAGGTAAAATTTAAAAAAAAATTTTTTTTGCAGATTTTTTATTTGAATCCATTTTTTGGAACAAATACAGCAGGTGATAAAATAGAACTAATACTCAAAATGAATTACCATTGTAGATTTTGCGGCCCCCATTTTTTAGAAAGTTTTTTTCTGGCACCATTTTAGGTTCCAGAGGCCTTGAGGTGCAAAAACTCAAGAAACACCCCCAAAAAGCCAAATTTTAGGCAACTTTCAGCATTTTGACCCCCACAGGTGTTTCATAGCTTTTATTAGAATCGGAGCAGGAAAATAAAAAAATATATGTTAATAATAATAATATATACTTTTAGCTCAAAATATTTAATTTTTACAAGGGTTTACAGGAGACAATGTACCCCAAAAATTGTAATGCAATTTCTCCTGAGTACGGCAATACACCATGAAGTTTTAACCTGCTGTATGAGCACACAGCCTGCCCTGCTGAGAAGGGGCACCATTTGAGTTTTGAAACCCACAGTTTATGGGTTTGGACACTTTGTCAAATTTGCAACACCCCTGGGGTACCAATACATTAGAAACCCAAAGAAATAAAACCATTTTTGAAACTACACCCCCAAGGAATTCAGCTTGGGGTGTACTGTTAGTTTTAACCCCACAGGTGTTTCATAGAATTGATTAACATTGGACCGTGAAAATGAAACATTGCTTTAGTCCTAAATTTTCAAAGGGGTTAAAAGGATAAAAAGCACAAATAATGTGTTCAGAAATTTTTCCCAAGTACAGAAATACCCCATATGTGGTCATAAACTGCTGTTTGGGGACATGCCAATGTTCGGAAGGATTTTGTAACATGGAATTTTTACTGAAATGTTTTTTAAGACCCATAACTTTTAAAATTTCTGGTTGACTGAGCTGTGTGAGGGCTTGTCTTTTGCGGGACAAGCAGGGGCGGATTAAGTGCATGATAGGCCCGGGGCTTTCTACCCAACTCGGGCCCCCCCCTCCATTTTAGTTTTTTTTCTGTATAAGGAGGCTGTGGTGCTTCGTAAGCGCCACAGTCTCTTCCTAGGCCATATGACATTGTTCCGTGGGCGTACATACAGGGGTCGCAGTTGCGACCGGGCCCGGCTGCCTGTGGGCCCGCCGCCCAGTGCTCCGTTTCTGCACGATGCAGCCCGCCCCTCCCCTCCCCGCCCCGCTCAGTGTTCTAACAAATTTCCCTACCCGCACTTCCTGTTGGGAGGCCGCACCGGATATGAGGTTTCCATGTGAGGTGCGCCGCCGACGGGGTAGGGAAATTTCACTCCAGTGGGGAGAAGGGGCCACCGTTGCGCATACACCTGCCCTTACCTGAGGAGTCGACTCAGCTGGACACCGGCGCTTCACTGTCCTGAACGCGTACAGTAGGAAGACAGGGAGAGGAGCGGAGAGCGGGACTTCTGCCAGAAGAAGAGGAAAAGCCATGGTCTTGATTTCTCGACTCTCAGATTTATGGTGAGTTTAGAGTTGGTTTGATGATCTGAGGTCTGATGGGGCTAAGTGGGGGTCTCAAAAGTCTCATCATAGGGGTCTTTGGGCTGATCAGGTCTGATGGGGGCTGAGTGGGGGTCCGATGGGGTTCTTTGGGCTGATCTGAGGTCTGATGGGGGCTGTGTGGGGGTCTCATGGGGGTCTTTGGGCTGATCTGAGGTCTGATAGGGGCTAAGTGGGGGTCTTTGGGCTGATCTGAGGTCTGATGGGGGCTAAGTGGGGGTCTTTGGGCTGATGTAAGGTGTGATGGGGGCTGAGTGGGGGTCTTTATGCTTATCTGAGGTCTGATGGGGGCTGAGTGGGGGGTCTTTATGCTTATCTGAGGTCTGATGGGGGCTGAGTGGGGGTCTTTGGGCTGATCTGAGGTCTGATGGGGGCTGAGTGGGGTTCTTTGGGCTTATCTGAGGTCTGATGGGGGCTGTGGGGGTCTTTGGGCTTATCTGAGGTCTGATGGGGGCTGAGTGTTTTTTTTTTGGGCTTATCTGAGATCTGATGGGTGCTGAGTGGGGGTCTTTGGGCTTATCTGAGGTCTGATGGGGCTGAGTGGGGGTCTCATGGGGGTCTTTGGGCTGATCTGCGGTCTGATGGGTGCTGAGTGGGGGTCTTTGGGCTTATCTGAGGTCTGATGGGGGCTGAGTGGGGGTCTCATGGGGGTCTTTGGGTTGATCTGAGGTCTGATGGGTGCTGAGTGGGGGTCTCATGGGGGGTCTTTGGGCTGATCTGAGGTCTGATGGGGGCTGAGTGGGGGTCTTTGGGCTGATCTGAGGTCTGATAGGGGCTGAGTGGGGTCTCATGGGGGTCTTTGCGCTGATCTGAGGTCTGATGGGGGCTGAGTTGGCTGATATGAGGTCTCTCTGCAGTGGTAGAGAGACTCACTGAGGCCAGCAGCAGCCACTTTAGTCAGAATACAGCCACTCTGCAGCTTTGGCTCTAATCTGACTGAAATGGATGCTGCTGGCCTCAATCTCTCTGCCACTGCTGCTCTTAGGGTTTCCAGACTCCTGGTCCGGCGCAAGGCCAGGACAGACGGCCAGAAGTCCCCCTTTTTTGTTGTTATGGATGATGGGACGGCGGGTCCAGCTCAGGCATGGTCACTGTAAGTACCAATGGCAGGGGGAAGGGCCTGGCAGCATGTCCGGATCACACTGCGCCCTTACGTGATGTCACAAAGTTATCAGCGCTGCAGGTCAGGCAGGAAGTTGGGAACAGAGGAGCGCGGGAGCCACTGCTAGTCTGCCTGTGACTGCCCACTTGCCCAGTAGTCTGACCCTATACTACAGTCACTCACCGCACCTCGCCTCGTTCTCTCTCCCTCTGCCAGACATTTTTGCCAGCCTGAGCCAGGCCCAGAAGCAGCACTCATTCAACCAGAGCCCACACTGAGCCCAGCCAGCCTCCAGCATTCAGCCTTGCCAGTTGCCACTGACTTTCAGCTGGTCGATTCAGCAGCTTTCAGCCTGAGCCAGCTCAGGTAAGAGTTACTATCTGGCCTTGGTATGTTCTGTATATTATTATATGTGAGCTGGTCTGGTATAAGTTATACATCTTCTGGTATATTAAGATGTATAACTTATACCAGCTGTACCTATATGATCATATAAGGAGATACCTAGGTTATACCAGCATGCTCCATATGCCTATATACAAGAAGATGTATAACTTATACCAACTGTACATATATATTTATTTACAGGAGATACCCAGGTTGGGGAGGGAACAGCGACGGGGAGGGGGCCCCATGGATCAGTTTCGCACCGGGGCCCCATGGATTGTGTGTACGCCACTGCATTGTTCACATGGTCTTGGTTCAGCTCTGTCCCATCTGAGTGATTGGGTCTGAGCTGCAATACCAAGTGCAGTGCTATCAAATGGACAGAGCTGTGCTTGGTAATGAGCAAAGAGGCTGCGGCACTCACTTTAAGGCCCCTTTCACACGGGCGAGTTCTCCGTGCGGGTGCAATGCGTGAGGTGAACGCATTGCACCCGCACTGAATCCGGACCCATTCATTTCTATGGGGCTGTGCACATGAGCAGTGATTTTCACGCATCACTTATGCGTTGCGTGAAAATCGCAGAATGCTCTATATTGTGCGTTTATCACGCAACGCAGGCCCCATAGAAGTGAATGGGGCTGCGTGAAAATCGCAAGCACCCGCAAGCAAGTGCAGATGTGGTGCGATTTTCACGCACGGTTGCTAGGAGACGATCGGGATGGAGACCCGATCATTATTATTTTCCCTTATAACATGGTTATAAGGGGAAATAATAGCATTCTTAATACAGAATGCATAGTACAATAGCGCTGGAGGGGTTAAAAAAAAATTTAAAAAAGGAAAACCTGTGGTGACGTCACTCCGGTCATTACATGGTCCATCACATGATCTTTTACCATGGTGATGGATCATGTGATGAACCACGTGATGACCGGAGTGACGTCACCACAGGTCCTGTTCCTGCAATCAGCAAAGAAGAAGACAGAAGAGAAGCCAGGCTGCGCGATCAAGTGGACTAAGGTGAGTTAAATTATTTTTTATTTTTTTAACCCCTCCAGCGATGTTTTACTATGCATTCTGTATTAAGAATGCTATTATTTTCCCTTATAACCATGTTATAAGGGAAAATAATACAATCTACACAACCCCGATCCCAAACCCCAACTTCTGTGAAGAAGTTCGGGTTTGGGTACTAAACATGCCGATTTTTCTCATGCGCGTGCAAAACACATTACAATGTTTTGCACTCGAGCGGAAAAATCGTGCATGTTCCTGCAACGCACCCGCACCTTTTCCCGCAATGCCCGTGTGAAACCAGCCTAACATCGCAGTCTCCTCAAACAGTTGATTGGTGGGGGTGCCAGGCGTCAGACCCTCACCATCTCATAACTCTCTGAGTACAGATTTCATAGATGTTACCTGCAGTCCTATGTAACACCCCACATAACACAGTGAACTATTGTGTTATGTGGGGTGTTACATATGACTGCATGGAACATCTACTACATTATCTGTACACAGAAAGTTAGCACTGTTATGTGGGCTGTTACATAGGACTGCAGGTGACAAATTAACATTTTTGTTGCCAAATTTTTTATGTATACGATTATGATAAAAAAAGACTTGGAGGAGGAGATGAGACACAGGTCACAGTAGTGAGCCAGCTCTACATATAGGGGAATACAGCACCACATACCTCTTACTTCCAGTGACTTCTCCTGTCATGTAGATCTTCTCTTTCCTCTTCTCCTCCGTTTGACCCAGACCGCCGTGACAAATTCTTTCAGCCGCATTTCTTCTCTACAGAGTTTGTTACACAGACAATTTAGATTTCTCATAATTGGGGTCATTTTTCAAACTGGTGTAAATTAGAACTGGCTTAGTTGCCCATAGAAATCAATCAGATTCCTTTCATTTTCCAAAGGAGCTGTCAAAAATGAAAGGTGAAATCTGTTGCTATGGGCAACTAAGCCAGTTCTACATTACACCAGTTTGATAAATTACCCCAAAGGTCCCTATAGTGTCTACAGCAATTATAATGTCCCCTAGAGTGCCCCCAGTAATAATAACACCCTATATTGTGCTCCAGGTACTGCCTGTATAGTGTCCCCAAAATAATGTCCCCTAATAGAAACCCCCCCACACTGCCCCATATAGTAATTTCCCTCACACTGCCCCCACATAGTAATTTCCCCCACACTGCACCCACATAGTAATTTCACCCACACTGCCCCCACTTAGTAATTTTCTCGTCACTGCCCCCACTTAGTAATTTCCCCTACACTGCCCCATACAGTAATTTCCCCCACACTGCCCCACTTAGTAATTTCCAACACACTGCCCCATACAGTAATTTCCCCCACACTGCCCCACACAGTAATTTCCCCCACACTGCCCCACTTAGTAATTTCCCCCACACTGCCCACTTAGTAATTTCCCACACACTGCCCCCATTTAGTAATTTCCCCCACACTGCCCCCACATAGTAATTTCCCCCACACTGCTCCATATAGTAATTTACCCCACACTGCTCCATATAGTAATTTCCCCCACACTGCCCCCATGTAGTAATTTCCCCCACACTGCCCCCATTAAGTAATAACCCCACACACTGCCCCCATTAGATAATTTGCCCTGACACTGCCATCCATTAAATAATTTGCCCCGACACTGCCATCCATTAAGTAATTTGCCCCGACACTGCCATCCATATAGTCATTTTCCCCCACACTGCCCCCCACTAAATAATTTGCCCCAACACTGCCATCCATTAAGTAATTTGCCCCCCACAGCATTAATTTCCCCACACTGCCCCCACAGTATTAATTCCCCCCATGGTAGTAATTTGCCCCCACAGTATTAATTGCCCTCCACACTGCCCCTAGAGTACTAATTTCCCCCAAACTAGTAATTTGCCCCCACATAGTAGTTTGCCCCCTACTGTCCCTTCAGTGGTATTCTCCTGTGCCCCCCAGGAATGTCCCCCAAAGTTGGCACACACAAAAAAAATAGTAATAAAAGCTAATACTTACCTGTGTCCCAGTCGGCGCTCACTCGTCGATGGTGCAGGCGCGCTGCGCGCACACGTCAGTCTGCTGCATCTGGGCACAGGCGCGGCGCGATGACATCATCACGCCCGCCTGCGCTGGGATTTTACTACCTCATAGGCTTCAGGCCTACTAGGCCTGAAGCCTATGCTGGTGATCGGCGGACAGCGGCGGGGCAGGGAAGTATGCGCTCCCGTGCCGCGCCGTTGTTTGTGGGCATTTGGGTCGGAGTTGGGCCCCCCAGCGATGCCGGGCCCGGGGCAACCAACCCAAACGCCCCAATTATAATCCGCCACTGGGGACAAGTTATAGTTTTTATTGGTACCATTTTAGGTTACATTTGGCTTTTATTTCATTTTTTGAAAGGTTAGGTGAGAAACATTGCAATTCTGTCAGCATATTTTTTATGGGGTTAAACATGTGGAGTATATGATTTCATAACTTTATTCTGCAGATTGACATGATTATTGCAATACCAGATTTATAATTTTTTTCAGGTTTTACTACTTTTGCATTATAAAATCAACATTTTTCTTTTCTTTCTTTTTATTTTTTTATAGAACCCATACTTTTTTTGTATTTTTCTGTTGAAGCAGCTGTGTGAGGGCTTGTTTTTTGAGGGACAAGCTGTAGCTTGTATTGGAACCATTTTTGGGTACATATGAATTTTTTTATCACCATTTTTTGTGGAGGTGAGATGACAAAAACAGCAATTCAGTCATGTTATTTTTTTATATATTTTTTTAGGTCCCAATTGGGAACTTGAACATACAGTTGTTCGGTCGCTGGTACAGTGCACTGCAATAGTTATCTACTGTAGTGCATTGAACCTGTCAGTTTCTATACTGACACTTTCCCTACCAGAGCAGACCCGCCATAGCAACCATCGGGACCCTAAGATCGCATCATGGAAGCCTGATAAGGGAGAGTAGGTGTTCCTGGGCTGCTGCCATCGCTATGCCGTAAATGTATGGCATGGTACGCCAATGTAATACTTACCATGCCATACATTTATGGCATGGTGCACTAAGGGGTTAAGTGTTCAGAGCAAAGAGAAAAGACCAGCACATCAAGTATGATTGGCTATCAATGTGTAACTCCTGCTAAAAGGTTGCCTCATCATGGACAACCCCTCAAATATGGCAGCCACTCCCAAGACCTCCAGCGGATTTTGCCAAATGAAGTTGCAGCCATCCAGACATATGTAGTGTTCAGTGGAGAGGAGGCAGACCATGCAACTGCTATGGGGTCTGGAGTGAGGAAGCCTCAGTTCTGAATTCTGTTCCCGGGATATATCCCTGGCATTTTCCTACAGCCGTCACTAGAGGGAGCTCAGTGCAAAGAGATTTTTTTTACAGCTTCCATGGATATAAATGGTAACTCTATATAGTCCTGTAACTGAACACCCCTAGTGCTGGACGCAGGCAGACAGTTTTATCATGTACTGAAGGGAACCAGGAGACATAGAGATTTATCAATGTACTCATGCCTATTGTCTGGTGTAAATACTTTGAGAAATAAAGTGTTCAGAATAGGCACCATATTTCTACAGCACCTGTTCCATGTTTTCAGATACAGCTGTCGACTAAAATGGGTGAGGTGAAGTGCACTTTTTTTTTACATTTTATAAAGAAAATTCTTTTATCAAAAATTTCTTACAGCATAAAATATAGCAATTCATCAAAAATGCTTGTTTTATTTTCTGTGACGCATGCATACCGGGAAACTCTGTGAGAACTGCGTATGTCCCTGGTAGTGTTACATGGTACTAGCCAGTCTCTAACGAATGGCCACCGAATTCTGTCATAGTTGGAGCCACTAATAGAATGCAATGCACTTGTCCACTGTGTTTTTACTTTCTCTTCATAAATCTTTGTGTTATTTTTAAGCAGTCCGTGGAGATGCCTTCTACGTCGTCACATTGAAAACAGTGAAGTTTGAAAAAAAAAAATGAAAGAATGCATCTAGGACGAGGACTGAATGTTAATTCCAAATATTTTTCAAGTTGTTGTTCTCTGACAGTGTTCACAATTTCCCAGCTGAAAATGAATTCATTTTCTCTCACATCTGTTTTTGTACATAATTGGCACGTGAATAGCTGTCAATGCGTGCCAAGTGCTCACTGGAAAATATCTCATATTGAATCAAATCTGGCACGCTATCTGCAGAATCTGACGCCAAACGAATATGACTTTGCTGCTCTAACTAACTCCATATTTAATAAATATGGGGCATTCGTTTCACAACAGCTCTGTACTTGGGTGACTTCTGAGGGTAAGCTGCCGGAAGGACTTTTGTTCATAATTTACTTGTAGAGTCATGTGATGAAAGTGGGGACACCACAACCACAAGTAATTTAAAAAATAAAAATTACCATTTGGATAGATCAATATTTTGTGTTTATTCTAATCAGGGGCGTAGCTAAAAGCTCATGGGCCCTGGTGCAAGAGTTCAGCTTGGGCCCCCGTTCCTGCACATAGCCTTCCTGCTGCCTGAGGCAAACATTGAAAGGGCACCCCCTCATGCCAAATTCTTAACCTAACCCCTTCCCTCCAGCCAGAGGTGTAAATTGACCAGTATGCACTTTCTATAATGCCAGTGTCTTATGTGGCACAAGGGTCTTTGGGCTTCCTCAGGCTCCTGGGCCCGGTAGCGACTGCTACCTCTGCACCCCCTATAGCTATGCTCCTGATTCTAATAGTAAATGTGATGAAACAGAACAAAAAATGGCAATTAAATAATATATACAAATGTCTAAAAACTGTTGTGCGTCTGTTTTTGTGATTCCATCCAAACCTGCATTGGGCCACACACACCCAGTTTTATGTCCTTCCTATGTGTGAGTGGGGCATAAGTTGACAGGCAGCTAACCTCCCTCCTAGCACCCAGTGTCAGACTGGGGTTCTTTCGGCCCACCAGAGGATATGATCCTTGAGGCTCAACTCATATATCATGTATAAAGTCTAATAGGTTTTGAATCAAAGATATAGATCCTAGTGGCAAGTAATTGGCTCCAAGGGCAGCCAAATAGGTTTGTTTCTCCTCAACCTTTGGGACCGCCTATGGTATCAGAGCCTAGGCCCACTGGAGGATTCTCTGGTACTTTGGTGGGCCAGTCCAATGATGCTAGCAACTCACTGACACAGGAGTAAATCCAATTTCAACTTTTATCTCAAGGACAGGGTGAAACTGAGGAACCAAAAGAAGACTTACTATAGTGAATGGAGCAGGTGATTCAGTGGTTAGCACTGGTGCCTTGCAGCGCTGGGGTCTTAGGTTTGAATCTGACCAAGGAAAACATCTGCATGGAGTTTGTATGTTCTCCCCTTGTTTGCTGGGGTTTCCTCCGGGTTCTCTGGTTTCCTCCCACACTCCACAGACATACTGATAGGGAACTTAGATTGTGAGCCCCATTGGGGACAGTGTTATGCTAATGTCTGTAAAGCGCTGCAGAATGTAGCAGCGATATATGAGTATAATAAATAAATATGCTATAAAACATTACAGTAAAAAGCTATACAAAAAAAATAAGCCAGATGTACATGAATATAGGATACATTCAGTACAGCGTATTAATTTCCATGAATATACAATGATAACAGAGCTGCTTTGTCCTTCTGTGGATCATGGAAAAGATAGCTGATATGAGCTGAGTTGATTATGTCACCTGGGTCATAGGTAACAGTTACAGTGGCTTGCATAGGACATTCCCAAGATTAAATGCTAGCTAGCTGGAAACTGTTTGCACAAACGGCCACTAGATGGAGCTAAAGCAACATGAATACTAACATAGTAATTTTACCATACAGATAGCTTGCTGGAGGCATAACACCCTGCTCTGCATCTCACATCTTGTCTGGTTTGGGAACTTCATTAAATTTGGGGTATGATCTGACATCTAAATTAATTTAAAATTAAATTAATTTAGTTAATTTAATTAATTTCTGTGTTCCAAATGTAGTTAGTAATCTGGTGTGTGAATTATTTTAGGTGTCTGGTCTGGTGTCTGAATTTAGGGTTTTGCATTGAGGTCTGAATTATTTTAGATGTCTGGTATAGTGACTGAATTTATTTGGGGTTCTGGTATGGGGTCTTAATCTATTTAGGGGTGTTGACTATAGAAATGGTAAATGGGGGGGCGTGGCCTGGACGTCTAAGCAGATGGCGGCGTGAACGCTGAGCTCTGCCGCTGAAAAAAGCAAAGGGGGACTTTGAAGCGGGAGCAACGCATCCTATGGGAAAAAAATGACCCTCTAAGAAGCCAGGTAACCCTCCGATCCCCATCCCGGCCAGCTACACGCTGGACAATTACTTTATAAGGGGCCCAACACTCGTGGCTCCGATTTGCGGCCTACCTCAGCCCGAAGCCTCTGTGGAGTTCAGCAGTGTAACCGCTCCAACACTCCGCCTGCCACAAAGGCAGGAGCGCACCGCCAGGCCACAGATCAAGCGGTCCGTCCTCTCGCCTGCAGCAGGGGAGTTTGTGCCTGGCCAGAGTGAACACTGGGCTGATAAGCCGGCAAATATAACGGCAGAGCCCTCCGTTAAGGCCCTTTTAACACTTGAAATGCCACCTAAAACGGCACTGAAGCAGACCAGGCAAGCAGCAACCCCGTCTCAGAAGAGGAGAGATTTGGGTGATGCTGAAGGAGATCTTACAGAGCCAGCACGAACCCTGGGGAGAAGCGAGGGTGCAAGTGTATGCTGGGATCAACTCTCGGATGAGGGGAAAGAGAATACTGTACCGTCCTCACAGTCCTCCTTGCTACTTGATCAGTCTCTGAAACATTTGCCTACCAAAGAAGGCGCTGAGGTGAGGAGTGCTGGTAAATCCGAAATATCTTCACTGCGTCAAAATTTTAAGCTAATGCCTGCTCGCATTGACTCTATAGAAGCTGATCATGACGATACACATCGCTATGTGACTCACTTGCAGTCAATTATTACTAGTCAATCTCAGACTGTTAAAGATCACTCTCGCCATTTAGAAGACTTAGATAACAGGGGGCGCAGGAACAATATCAGGATTAGGGGCATACCAGAATCGGAGTCGGATGAACACCTGGACGACTTACTAGGAGAACCTTTTAATATGATATTAGACTCTCAACTGCCAATAGCTATTAAATTGGATCGGGCACATAGAGCATTGCGCCTTAAAGGTACTTCAGCATTACCACGTGACGTGATTTGTTGCCTACATGACTTTCAACTTAAGGAATCCATCATGGCTAAGGCTCGTTCCCTACGCTCTATTGAATTCCAGGGTACTTTTATCCAGCTCTACCAAGAACTTTCCCAACTAACACTTCAGAAAAGGAGAGCCCTGCAACCCATACTAGCATGTCTACGTGATAAGAAAATACTATACCGTTGGGGATTCCCGTTCGCCTTGCTGGTGTCATGGCGGACGGAGAACTCAGACACACAGATAAACCAACAACCAGGCTCTAGGCGAGAAGCAGGGGAAGGGTCACCTCCTAGCTAAATCCTGACCTCTTTCCCTGCACTGCTCAGCCCACATTCAGACTTTGAAGGTAGGAATGATGTGTCCTCGTGCCTGGGCTAAAACACCCTAGATTCCCTGAGATGGTGAAAAGGGGAAAAGGAGCAGCCTGCTCGCACAGAACCTGGATTGGAAAGAAGACACAAACACAACCTAGACAGCAATCAACAAAAACTGAAACCACACTTATCTTTTCTGAGCTGGAACAGACAACCTTCCTTCCTTGCTTCCAAGGCCAGACTGATTTCTATATCCCGCTCAGAACACTGGACTAGAGTGATATTTAAACCAATGACCCCACCCAGTGCACCTGATGGGAGGCAGGTCCAGCACGACTCCAAAACAAAACAAAACTAAACACGTGCTGCTATTCTGGCCGACCTCCGCACATAGTCAGAGCAGGGCATGACAGCTGGCCTCTAAGAATGGCAGAACATCTGTCCTACGAAGTCATGCGGATCTGCAACTTTTTTGTTCTGCTTTGGACATTCCTATTCCACCTATTGATGATTGGGAGATTCCAGAAGCTTCGCCTGCTCTTGCTCCGGTGTGGCACTCCGCTTGTCAGAAACTACAACGTTCCCCTCCACAGGGAGACTTATCCAGGCCTGGAATTCGGGATGCGCCTCCATGAAAATGATCACCATTGGGAATGCATCTATTACAAGTCCCCCCCCCTTGATGCCGTATTGCTCAGCGGCGGTTACAACACCCGAAGAAACTGTATGATGGTTTTATTCATCATTCTATGTTTTTTTTTTTGCTCTTTCATTTTTTTTGTTATTGCAACCTCAGCCTTTGTGGGCGTTCAGTCACGCTCCAACAGATGGGGTTTACTCTCTTACCCCTCCCCCTTCGTTGTGGTTTTTGATGGATGGGGAGAGGTATGGGGAAACATTGGGGTTGTTTTTTATACCCATCAAACCCAGTTAACTGAATTATCTTATGTGTACTGTACTGTGTCTTTCCCTACTCCCTTTTGTGTCTTTTCTTCTGTATTTCTACTTTCAGATATCCTGGCCATATTGTAGTCGAGGTGACAACTTTGGATCAAATTTCTGGGTTTGGGTTCTCCTGGAGGATTACTCTATGCATGTCCTAAACAGCAAGTATGGTTCTCTATATACACACATAAATGATTTCACTGAATGTTAAGGGTCTTAACTCCAATGTCAAACAGAAATTAGCCCTTAATGAATGCCGTTCTCAAAAGGCAGACGTGGTTTTCCTTCAGGAGACTCACTTTGATCATAATGGCTCCTTTAAGTTTGCTTCCAGGTTGTACCCTCGAATATACTATTCATCAACTGACAAAAAGAAAGCAGGAGTAGCTATTCTTTTATCTACAAACTGCCCTTTGCAGGTGGAATTATCAGTTTCAGATGTAAATGGCAGATATGTTATACTTAAAACAACTCTTAATGGTAGTACACTCATATTGTGCAATATCTATGCTCCTAACTCGGCTCAAATACCCTTCCTAAACAAAGTATTACTAAAGCTATCTTCTTATCTTCCTGCTGCGTTAATCGTAGGGGGGGATTTTAACCTCGCTTTTTCAGATCATATGGATAGAACTTCCCTTAGTGGAAATACAGTCCCACGCTCTCAACGTAGACTTTCACATTTATTCAGACAGTTGATTCGGAAGTTTGCACTATATGATCTGTGAAGAATAAATTATCCCACGGCCAGAACATATACTTTTTATTCTCATCCACATCGCACGCATACCCGTATTGATTATTTTTTTGGTAATATCCCAACTCTTAGGTTGCTAGGTGACGCGGAAGTCGGTGATATCACTTGGTCAGATCATGCCCCAATCTCGATCTCTATAAAAACATCTGAAATGTGTACTAGGGTGTGTCACTGGAGGTTAAATGAGACTTTACTCACTAGGCCAATACTCAGACAAGAACTTCAAACTACTCTTTCTGACTACTTTTCTATTAATCAGCCTTCTGTCTCCTCTGTTTCTGTGTTATGGGAAGCGCATAAGGCAGTGTTTAGGGGTAGCTGTATTGCTTTGGGTTTGAGGCTGAAGAAAGATCGTGCTTTACTCCACAAATCTATTAAAACTCAGTTGAAAGAGCTTGAGTCCCAGTTAGAGAAGCAACGTTCTTATCACTTGCTACCTTCGAGCTAGATTACGACTGACATAGCCTTTGCAAAAACAGAAAAACTCTTATTATACTCGAGACAATGTTTTTATGCTTGGGGCAATAAACCTCACACTATGTTAGCAAGACAACTCCGAGATTCTAACATTTTGGGATCCCCTACAGTCCTAAGACGTCCTGATGGGACTAAGGTTTATGACCCTGGAGAAATATCGAGGATCTTCCAAGATTTCTATGCCTCTTTATATTCCCTTCCACAACAAGTGTCATTTGACCAGGTGGGAAGAAATAGCCCCCTTACCTCATTTTTGAATAAATGCAATCTCCCAAAGGTAACAAATGAAGCCCTATCGTCACTCAATGCTCAGATAACGATAGAAGAAATTTAAGAGGTAGTAAGCCAATTACCCAACAACAAATCCCCTGGTCCAGATGGCCTGCCCTACCTCTATTATAAGACTTTCTCCTCTATCCTTTTTCCACATATGCTGTCATTTTTTAACTCTTTTCTACAGGGTTTGCCAATTCCTACTTCCATTCTACACTTGTATTTTACCCTTATCCCAAAACCGGGTAAAGACCCATTAGATTGTTTGAATTATAGGCCTATAGCCCTTCTCAACTCAGATTTGAAAATCTTCACCAAGATCCTGGCCAATAGGGTAGCGTATTGGTTACCACAACTAGTGCATAAAGATCAGGTGGGTTTTGTGCTGGGTCATCAGGGTGGGGACAACACGAGGAGAACTATAGACCTTATAGATATTATCAATAAACATAACCACCAAGCTCTTTTGTTGAGCCTTGACGCTGAGAAGGCATTTGATTGCCTGAGCTGGCCTTTTTTGTTCGCTGCATTAGGAGCTTATGGTATCTCGGGACCCTTTATTACGGCTCTGCACGCTCTGTATACCCAGCAAACGGCTACCATTAAAATGCCACATATTCAATCTCAGCCGTCTTCCATCTATAATGGTACACGTCAGGGATGCCCACTTTCATCTCTTCTTTTCGTGTTGTGCATTGAACCTCTGGCAGCTGCCATTAGATCCCAACCTGATATACATGGAGTTAAGGTCAATCAGGTAGAATTTAAAATATCCCTATTCGCGGACGACATTTTGCTTACTTTGACTGACCTGCATGTCACTCTCCCTAATCTCTTTAAACTACTAGATTCCTATAGTAAATTGTCAGGATATAAAATAAACACCACAAAAACAGAAGCACTTCCACTTAATGTCCCTCCGGAAAGGCTGTCTACTTTTCAGTCTAACTTTCACTTCAGATGGAATGATAAGGTTTTACGTTATTTGGGAGTGCAGCTGACTCCCTCTTACTCTACTTTATACACTCAAAATTTCCAGGCCCTTTTTAGAGAAATTAAGGCCCTCTTAAATAAGTGGATGTCTTTGCCTATTTCCCTTTTAGGTCGTATAGCCACCGTCAAAATGTCTATTTTGCCCAAGATACTATATTTATTTGAAATCCTTCCAGTTCCAGTACCTGGAAAAGAAATGAGAGCACTTCAGTCTGCAATATTAAAATTTATATGGAATGGGAAAAGACATAGAATAGCGTGTAGTACTCTTACAGCTCTTAAGACACAAGGGGGGCTGGCAGCACCAGATATCACTCGTTATTATTGGGCTACTCATCTTAGGCGGTTGCCGGCATGGTCAGCTTTATATGCATATTCTAGGTGGATGGAAATAGAGAAGTTCTGGATGGCGCCTATACATCCCAACTCACTTTTGTGGTCACCTATCCCACCTACGTTACTACCACAGTTGTTGGGGCCAATGTCTTTTACATATAAGTTGTGGTGCAGGTGCAAAACACGGTTTCACTTGGCTTCTGACAACTCCTCCATGACCTCTTTTTTGTTTATCCCTTATTTCCGACGGGTATGCGTGCATCTTTTTTCAAACCATGGTTCTCTAATAAGTTGTTCAGATTCGCTGATGTGGTAGACTATAGAAACCTGCAAATGCTGCCATTTGATACACTCAGGTCCTCATTTCAGTTGCCAGATTCTGCCAACTATCAAAACCTGCAGATACGACATTTGCTTACTAGCCTATTTGGCTCATCGTCATCACAGGTCTCCACACCGACGGCATTTGAAAAACTATGCAAACTTTCAAATTCAACTAGAGGACTCATTTCTGAGATCTATGTAATACTGTCTTCATCCTCTCCTTCCACAACCAACAAACATTCATATATGTCCAGGTGGGAGTCGATTTTAGATTGTCCTATTTCCTTAAAAGAATGGGGGCTGATTTGAAGAAGAGCTTCACTATCCTCTACTTGCACTACCCAAAAGGAGAATTCGTACAAGATACTAATGTTCTGGTATCATACTCCACAATTACTGAGACACTTTGACTCCAATATTTCGGATAGGTGTTGGAGATGTGGAATAGGGGTGGGCTCCCATATACATATTTTTTAGGAATGTGTACTACTGGTCCCATTTTAGAAATCGACTCAGAATCTCTTATTCCAGCTATTGGACATTAGGTTCCCCTTAGATCCCTTATTCTACTTATTGAATATGCCTCCTACACCTCTGAAAAAACACGTTTTGACATTAATTTTACATATATTAACGGCAGCTAGACGTCTGATAGCTAGTTTCTGGAAGAGGACAGACTCACCTACTCACTTAGACTTACTGGCCAGTATATTAGAGATCAGAAGAATGGAATATCTTAGGCTACTTTCACACTAGCGTTTGGAGCGGGTCCGTCTGATGTTTCATCAGACGGATCCGCTCCTATAATGCAGACGTTTGCATCCGTTCAGAACGGATCCGTCTGCATTATAACTTAGAAAAATTTCTAAGTGTGAAAGTAGCCTGAACGGATCCGTTCAGACTTTACATTGAAAGTCAATGGGGGACGGATCCGCTTGAAGATTGAGCCATATGGTGTAATCTTCAAGCGGATCCGACCCCATTGACTTCCATTATAAGTCTGGACGGATCCGCTCGCCTCCGCACAGCCAGGCGGACACCCGAACGCTGCAAGAAGCGTTCAGGTGTCCGCTCACTGAGCAGAGTGGAGGCTGAACGCTGCCAGACTGATGCATTCTCAGCGGATCCGCCTCCACTGAGAATGCATCAGGGCTGGACGGCTGCGTTCAGGGCCACTTGTGAGCCCCTTCAAACGGAGCTCACGAGCGGACACCTGAACGCAGGTGTGAAAGTAGCCTTACAGCGTCCGTAACTGATCAGATTGAAAAGTTTAACCGAATATGGCAACCCTGGGATGATTATGCTGATACACTTCTTTAGAAGTTTTTTCTTTTCCTCCCCCCTAAGTGTCTATCCCTTTTGTGTCCAGTCTTGTTGTATTTCACTATTATGTGTTTCTCGTTGCCTTGTGGATAAAACATGGCGATGCCATTTATATACTGGTCAAGAGATATGATGTAATATTTTAATGTGCCAGATAGTTGTTGGTCTATCGTTTATACCCATTGTTACTGTTTCAATGACATTGCTACCAGTAACTTGTTTCGTATCTTTTCTCTTCTTCCTTAATGTATGGATATTTGCATTATTTGAAAAAATATAATTGAAAATACTCAGTATAATGATACTATTCTATTATGATTTTCAATAATACAAACCGGATTCCAAAAAAGTTGGGACACTATACAAATCGTGAATAAAAACTGAATGCAATGATGTGGAGGTGCCAACTTCTAATATTTTATTCAGAATAGAACATAAATCACGGAACAAAAGTTTAAACTGAGAAAATGTACCATTTTAAGGGAAAAATATGTTGAATCAGAATTTCATGGTGTCAACAAATCCCCAAAAAGTTGGGACAAGGCCATTTTCACCACTGTGTGGCATCTCCCCTTCTTCTTACAACACTCAACAGACGTCTGAGGACCGAGGAGACCAGTTTCTCAAGTTTAGAAATAGGAATGCTCTCCCATTCTTGTCTAATACAGGCCTCTAACTGTTCAATCGTCTTGGGCCTTCTTTGTTGCACCTTCCTCTTTATGATGCGCCAAATGTTCTCTATAGGTGAAAGATCTGGACTGCAGACTGGCCATTTCAGTACCCGGATCCTTCTCCTACGCAGCCATGATGTTGTGATTGATGCAGAATGTGGTCTGGCATTATCTTGTTGAAAAATGCAGGGTCTTCCCTGAAAGAGATGACGTCTGGATGGGAGCATATGTGTATATGAATATATTTTTCTGCATTGATGGTGCCTTTCCAGACATGCAAGCTGCCCATGCCACACGCACTCATGCAACCCCATACCATCAGAGATGCAGGCTTCTGAACTGAGCGTTGATAACAACTTGGGTTGTCCTTGTCCTCTTTGGTCCGGATGACATGGCGTCCCAGATTTCCAAAAAGAACTTTGAATCGTGACTCGTCTGACCACAGAACAGTCTTCCATTTTGCCACACTCCATTTTAAATGATCCCTGGCCCAGTGAAAACGCCTGAGCTAGTGGATCTTGCTTAGAAATGGCTTCTTCTTTGCACTGTAGAGTTTCAGCTGGCAACGGTGGATGGCACGGTGGATTGTGTTCACTGACAATGGTTTCTGGAAGTATTCCTGAGCCCATTCTGTGATTTCCTTTACAGTAGCATTCCTGTTTGTGGTGCAGTGTCCTTTAAGGGCCCGGAGATCACGGGCATCCAGTATGGTTTTACGGCCTTGACCCTTGCGCACAGAGATTGTTCCAGATTCCCTGAATCTTCGGATGATGTTATGCACAGTTGATGATGATAGATGCAAAGTCTTTGCAATTTTTTGCTGGGTAACACCTTTCTGATATTGCTCCACTATCTTTCTGCGCAACATTGTGGGAATTGGTGATCCTCTACCCATCTTGGCTTCTGAGAGACACTGCCACTCTGAGAAGCTCTTTTTATACCTAATCATGTTGCCAATTGACCTAATTAGTGTTAATTGGTCTTCCAGCTCTTCGTTATGCTCAAATTTACTTTTTCCAGCCTCTTATTGCTACTTGTCCCAACTTTTTGGGGATTTGTTGACACCGTGAAAATTGGAATCAACGTATTTTTCCTTTAAAATGATACATTTACTCGGATTAAACGTTTGATCTGTCATCTACGTTCTATTACAAATAAAATATTGACATTTGCCATCTCCACATCATTGCATTCAGTTTTTATTCACAATTTGTTTAGTGTCCCAACTTTTTTGGAATCCGGTTTGTACTTTTATAAAAACACAATTATAAAAGAAAGGATAAATGGTGAAGAAGGAAAGGTCAAAGTTTGGAGAACAACCCATTACCTATGGTCTACCGTAGGTAATCCACCACTGGAACATTATGTGAGACCCTCCATCAGAAGATTACAGCTCAGCAGAGCTTGCAATATGACAATGACCCATAAACACCTCAAAAATATACCAAAGATTGGAAAGGAAAAAACGAAAGTATTATTTAATGGTCAGGTCAAATTCTAGATATATTTGCCATTGACATACCGTGAAAATGCCAACAGCCCTAAAAAAAATCTCAATGGCAAAAACCTTTAACAAACAATAGATCACACATATTACATGGCTTACTTCACTCAAAGAAGCCCTGTGTCTCAGGTTGTCTTGTATTTACCCTCCCACACAGGCAGAGAAATTCTTGTCTTTCAATAAAGCAATACAAACTGTCCCTGGGAAATTACTCATCAGCTTTGACATGAGGAGAGAAAACATCATGAGGCTGAGGATATTATACTGTATACTAAGGTAGTGCATGAAATAATACAACAATATAGGGATTTAAGAGTGACGTACACAGGGCTGGTTTCTGCAGCTAAAGTTTCTGCAGCTAAAGTTTCTGCTTGCGGGTTTCTAGAAGGAATACAAAAGACTACAATCGATTGTTACAAATAAAGGACGCCAATGAATAGACAAATAGACAAAAGTAGCTTTCTGGACAGTTTCAGTAAATGGTGAACACAAACGGCCTCCACTCCTGATACAATTGTTACTGTCTTCTGACATCCGTTATGTCCTAGGAGAACATGATTGCAGATTATTAGATACTAAATCTTCGAGGTCATTGAGTTATATTCATTCTAAACTTCAGCCTTGACGAATACATATAACATGAAATCTAGCTTTGCAGTGTGAATGTAAAGAGAGATAGTGAATACATTCATGTAATATCATTACAGTAGGCTAAGAACATCGGGGGTGACTTTTGGGAATTTAGTGAAATATATTTTGCAGCCAATTGCGATTATAAGTGGAATTTAGAGTAAAATAATCATTTTAGAATTATGATGATGTGATGGCTAGTAAGTGACATCACTGTGTTTACTACCCCTGTACTGTGACATCACTGTAATTAATATTCCTGTACTGTGACATCACTAGGGTAGATTTATCATACTGGTGTAGTGAAGTAAAACTGCTCCTTTGGAAAATGAAAGGTAAAATCTGATTGGTTGCTATGGGCAACTAAGCCAGTTCTACTTTACAGCAGCTTGATAAATCTCCCCCACTGTATTTATTATTGCTATACTGTGACATCACTGTGTACATTATCCCTGTACTGTGACATCACTGTGTACATTATCCCTGTACTGTGACATCACTGTGTTTACTATCCCTGTACTGTGACATCACTGTGTTTATTATCCCTGTACTGTGACATCACTGTGTTTATTATTGCTATACTGTGACATCACTCTGTTTATTATCACTGTACTGTGACATCACGGTGTTTATTATCACTGTACTGTGACATCACTGTATTTATTATACCTGTACTGTGACATCTCTGCTTAATATCCCTGCACTATGCTATCACTGTTTATTATTAGAAGAGAATAAAGGGCTAGCCGACTGCCTTAATGAATACTTCTGTTCAGTTTTTACAAAAGAAAAAGGAGAAGGACCTCCACTAGAAAGAATGACTATTAAATCGTTTGATGCATGTATCTTTACAGAGGAAGATGTTCTAAGTTTGCTGTCTAAGGTGAAGACAGATAAGTCACAGGGGCCTGATGAGATACACCCAAAATTATTAAAAGAGCTTAGTGGTGAGCTGGCAAAACCGTTAACAGATTTATTTAACCAATCATTAGTAACAGGAGTCGTCCCGGAAGATTGGAAATTGGCAAATGTCGTGCCCATTCACAAGAAAGGTAGTAGGAAGGAATCGAGCAACTATAGACCAGTGAGTCTGACATCAATAGTAGGCAAATTAATGGAAACCCTATTAAAGGATAGGATTGTGGAACATCTAAAATCCCATGGATTGCAAGATGAAAAACAACATGGGTTTACTTCAGGGAGATCATGTCAAACAAATCTTATAGATTTTTTTGACTGGGTGAATAAAATAATAGACGGTGGAGGTGCAGTAGACATCGCATATCTAGATTTTAGTAAGGCTTTTGACACTGTCCCACATAGAAGACTTATCAATAAACTGCAGTCATTGAGCATGGACTCCCATATTGTTGAGTGGATTAGGCAGTGGCTGAGTGACAGACAACAGAGGGTTGTAGTCAATGGAGAACATTCAAAACAAGGTAATGTTACCAGTGGGGTTCCACAGGGATCTGTACTGGGACCGATTTTGTTTAATATCTTCATAAGTGATATTGCAAAAGGCCTCGCTGGTAAGGTTTGTCTTTTTGCTGATGACACAAAGATATGTAACAGGGTTGATGTTCCTGGAGGGAAACGCCAAATGGAAAAGGATTTAGGAAAACTAGAAGAATGGTCAGAACTCTGGAAACTGAAATTTAATGTGGATAAGTGCAAGATAATGCACCTGGGGCGTAAAAACCCAAGGGCAGAATATATAATATTTGACACAGTCCTGACCTCAGTATCTGAGGAAAGGGATTTAGGAGTAATTATTTCAGAAGACTTAAAGGTGGGAAGACAATGTAATAGAGCAGCACGAAATGCCAGCAGAATGCTTGGATGTATAGGGAGAGGTATAAGCAGTAGAAAGAGTGAAGTGCTTATGCCGCTGTACAGAACACTGGTGAGACCTCACTTGGAGTATTGTGCGCAGTACTGGAGGCCATATCTCCAGAAGGATATAGATACTCTAGAGAGAGTTCAGAGAAGAGCTACTAAACTAGTACATGGATTGCAGGATAAAACTTACCAGGAAAGGTTAAAGGACCTTAATATGTATAGCTTGGAAGAAAGAAGAGACAGAGGGGATATGATAGAAACTTTTAAATACATAAAGGGAATCAACTCGGTAAAGGAAGAGAGCATATTTAAAAGAAGAAAAACTACCACAAGAGGACACAGTTTTAAATTAGAGGGGCAAAGGTTTAAAAGTAATATAAGGAAGTATTACTTTACTGAGAGAGTAGTGGATGCATGGAATAGCCTTCCTGCAGAAGTGGTAGCTGCAAATACAGTGAAGGGGTTTAAGCATGCATGGGATAGGCATAAGGCCATCCTTCATATAAGATAGGGCCGGGGGCTATCCATAGTACTCAGTATATTGGGCAGACTAGATGGGCCAAATGGTTCTTATCTGCCGACACATTCTATTATCTCTGTACTGTGACATCACTGTGTTTATTATTGCTGCTTTGTGATATCACTGTGTACATTATCCCTGTACTGTGACATCACTGTGTTTATTATCTCTGCATTGTTACATCACTATTTATTATTGCTGTACTGTGACATCACTGTGTTTACTATCCCTGTACTGTGATATCACTGTGCTTACTATGTCTGTACTGTGACATCACTGTGTTTATTATTGTTATACTGTGACATCACTGTGATTATTACTCCTGTACTGTGACATCACTGTTAGAGGTGAGCGAATTAAAAAAAAATTAGATTTGCCGTTTTGCCGAATTTTTGGGGAAAAATTTGGTTCAATCCAAATATATTCACTGCGAATTACGTTAAAAAATTGCTATTTCCTGGCTGCTGAGAGCCTTTATAGTGGTGTAGAACACTGAGCCTTGCAGTAACACGCATAGGGAGTTTGCTTTGTTAGTGAAATGATACTGTAAGTCTGTATGACATGCAGATAACAGGCGTCGCTCTTAGAATCACTACACACATCACTTATTTGGGCAGGTACGGGGCCAAAACTGACCACATAACTCAAGTGTGAACTCAGCCTTACAGGTCAATGTTAGTGCCAAGAAGAAGCGCACTCCTTTTACACCGTCACTAGCTGATTCCATATAGATGCTATCAGAACCTGTTCTATTAAATGCTTATACAAGTAGAGCCCCCCCAACAGAGTGGAGAGGGTGTCAGCAGTAAGTCTGTGTTGACGTCACAAATTATTTTGCCCTTCCTCTGATCCGCCAGAACAAAAACGGATCCTATCTCTGGAGCATACGCCTTCACTCGGTCAGCATGTGGTCAGTAATCCATCAGTATTGGTAATGTAAAAAAAAAACAGGACTGGATCTAAAACAGACATGACACGTGGATGGAATATTTGCATGTCTTCTGTGTTTTGTACCCACTCCTGCTTTTGGCTATCAAATCATATGCCAATTCTGATGGGACCATACAGGCCTTACAGCTGCTACACGGACAGGATCAGTTGTGCGTCTAATTTTTCCTTCCTTCTGACAGATCAGGCCAAAAGGCAAAATAGTGGCCCAGTCATGAAGTGGGAAGGGTGGGAACAGAGTGGTCCAATGACAGGGTCTGGAGGTTGCGGCAGCATCAGGAGACCACATAGTGGCACAATGGCAGAATCTGGAGGTGGTGGCAGCATGAGGAGACCACAGAGTGGCACAATAACAGTGTGGAGGTGGCAGCAGCATCAGGAGGCCACAGAGTGGCACAATTACAGAGTCTGGAGGTAGTGGCAGTAGCAGCATCAGGAGAAGGCCACCAAGTAGCACAGTGACAGAGTGTGGAGGTGGCAGCAGTATAAGGAGGCCACCGATTGGCACAATGACCGAGTGTGGAGGTGGCAGCTGTATGAGGAAGCCACCGAGTGGCACAATGACAGAGTCTGGAGGTGGCATCAGCAGCAGTAGCAGCATCAGGAGAAAGCCACCAAGGTGCACAATGACTGAGTGTGGAGGTGGCAGCAGTATGAGAAAGCCACCGAGTGGCACAATTACAGAGTCTGGAGGTGGCGGCAGTAGCAGCATCAAGAGAAGGCCACCGAGTGGCACAATGACAGAGTCTGGAGGTAGCAGCAATATGAGGAGGCCACCGAGTGGCACAATGACAGAGTCTGGAGGTGGCAGCATCAGCAGTAGCATCATCAGGAGAAAGCCACCGAGTGGCACAATGACAGAGTCTGGAGGTGGCATCAGCAGCAGTAGCAGCATCAGGAGAAAGCCACCGAGGTGCACAATGACCGAGTGTGGAGGTGACGGCGGCAGCGACATCAGGAGAAGGCCACAGGGTGGCGCAATGACAGAGCACGGAGGTAGCGGCGGCAGCATCATCCGGAGGAGGCCACAGAGTGGCACGACAACGAGAGATTGCGGAAGTGGCAGTAGCATGAGGGGGCCAGAGAGTGGCATGCTGAAGAGAGATTGTGGAGGTGGCAGCAGAATGAGGAGGCCACAGAGTGGTCGGTTTGTCTATTAATTTATAGGGAATATGGAACAGAAGGTTAAAATTTCTCAACTTTATAAAGTGTTGCTTAAAATACGATTTAATAATACACGTTCTCCGGCACAAAAGGCTTGGCAAATTGATTGTCCGTAAATTTCCCTCGAAGATTAGGATAATATATTGGCGAATTTAAGTTTGCTTTCTTATAATTAAATTAAATTTTAATCAAGTTTTGGTTCAATTTAATATTCATTATTTAATAAATGTAATAATAAAAATTAAGTGTTGCCTAAGAATCCGCCAGTCTTCTGTTTATTCAAAGATGTGGTTATGATGGAGAAAGCATTACAAAAAACTATTTCTCTCCACCTGAAGACGAATCCTGTCAAGATTTATGCAAGTGCGGTATCGGCTGCTCATCGACCCAGATACTTCTGGGGGAACCTGCCTGGCATGAACAGGCCTCTAGTAGCTACAGACAATGAGTTGACAAAGCGTCAAGATAGCTTTGAGCCCGGAAGAGTCGCGAAGTTCATCAAGATACGTCACTAAAGATTTTACAGCATATAACCACAACGCTGACCGCTGCATAAATGTAGATTTTTTTATCAAAATACTTAAATAAATATTTTACCGCATATAACCGCAGCTCTGAACGATTAATAAAATTTGTGTTTCCACCTAAATACATCCCAAAAGGTTTTAACACATATAACTTTGACTGAAATACGTCAATAAAGATTTTACCACATATAACGGAGCACGGAAATGGAGAGGGTCTTCGGATTCCCCCCGCACTATACGGACGTCTCCGAAATTAACCGCTGCTCCCGACAGCAGCTACTGGGAAGGTCATGGAGCGTCCCGGTCATCGGCATCTATTCGCCCCGCTGAAGGATTACTATGGACTATAAATCCATGCAGATTTATCATGGAGACATCATGGAGATTTTACCACATATAACCGCAGCACTGACTGCTGAATACATTTTGTTTTTCGACCGAAATACTTCAATAAAGATTTTACCACATATAACCACCGCCGACATGAACTGAGAATGTATTTTTCTTTTTGTACTGAAATAGGCCACTAAACGCTTTCAAGACATATAACCGCCGCGGACGTGAACTGAGAATATATTTATTTTTATACTGAAATAGGCCACTAAACGCTTTCAACACATATAACCGCAGCCGACATGAACTGAGAAAGTATTTTTCTGTTTGTACCAAAATAGGCCACTAAACGCTTTCAACACAGATAGCTGAGAATGTATTTTTCTTTTTGTACTGAAATACAAAATAACACATATAACAGCCGCACTGACTGACTGCTACCGCCGCTACTTCCGTGAACACCTGCACCACTACTTCCCGGGTAGGCTGCTGCGAAGCAGGTGCTCTACCCAAAGGCACGTTTGGCTCCCGACCTTCCACTGCTGCCACCCTGCTAACTCCCAGCCATGCTTTCAACACATATAACCGCCGACGTGAACTGAGAATATATTTTCTTTTTGTACTGGAATAGGCCAGTAAACACTTTTGCCACAAATAACTGCACCAGTGAAGTGTGTATATATTTTTCTTTCTGTACTGAAATAGGCCACTAAACCCTTTTGCCACAAATAACTGCAACAGTGAAGTGCATATATTTTTTTCTTTCTATAATGAAATAGGCCACTGAACGCTTTTTCCATAAATAAGTGCACCAGTGAAGTGCACATATTTTTTTCTTTCTATAATGAAATAGGACACTAAATGATTTTGCCACAAAAAAGTGCACCAGTAAAGTGCGTATATTTTTTTCTTTCTGTACGCTTTCAACACATATAACTGCAGAAATGAACTGTGTATATATTTTTATTGTTTGAAAAGATATAAGCCACCAAAGGCTTTTCAACATACCATTTGCACCCCAAGAACAAATTGCTGGAATGACAGAGCTGTATAATGGCTATTTGGATCCCCAAATAATCTTTCCCTGCACTTGTAAATCGCTTTTCTAGCACTGTCCTTAGCGCCATCTGACGTCTATCCCTGCACTAAGATGCTGTGAAATGATTCCTCCCTATCCTTTGCCTGCACTTATAAATAGTTTTTTCTGTTTTTTTCACAATCAGGTTTTTCAAATTGCTGTCCCTAGCGCTTTCTCACGCCTGTCCCTGCACTCAGAACGCTTGAAAATGTCTGACTCTAAGATGGCCGCCATATTTATAGGGCTGTGACATCACAGGGCTGGCTGGCTGCTGATTAGCTGCATGCATGGCATTATGGGTCAGCCCATCTTCCCAGAGTTCCTTGCCCCATGTCCTCACACGTGTAGCCGCCATTTTAGGAAAAATTGCGATTCGTTACCACGAAGCACGAGGAAATTCGCATTAGTTGCGAATTGAATTTTTCCTGAAATTCAGATCAAATTCCACTTTGTCGATTCACTCATCTCTAATCACTGTGTTTATTATCTCTGTATTGTTACATAACTGTTTATTATTGCTGTACTGTGACATCACTGTGTTTACTATCCCTGTACTGTGACATCACTGTGTTTACTATCCCTGTACTGTGACATCACTGTGTTTACTATCCCTGTACTGTGACATCACTGTGTTTACTATCCCTGTACTGTGACATCACTGTGTTTACTATCCCTGTACTGTGACATCACTGTCTATGTTATCTCTGTACTGGGACATCACTGTCTATATTATCCCTGTGCTGTGACATCACTGTAAGCATTATCTCTGTACTGTTACATCACTGTTAGCATTATTTATGTACTGTGACATAATTGGGCAGATTTACTAAGGCTACTTTCACACTAGCGTTGTTTTAATCCGGCGTTCAATTCCGACACCGGAACTGCCCGCCGGATCCGGAAAAACGTGTGAAAACGGATTACATTTGAATCCTGATCAGGATTTTGATCACAATGAAAAAATGCATTGGAAAAAACGGATCCGCCAACTTTTTTTTCACATTTTTCGAGTTTAACATGCAAAAGCCGGATCCGGTTTGACTGAACACACGGCGCCGGATCCGGCGTTAATGCAAGTCAATGGGAAAAGGACCGGATCCGGCGTTCAGTCAAAGTGTTCAGGATTTTTGGCCGGAGGTAAAAATACAACATGCTACGTTTTTCTGAAAAGCCTGATCAGTCAAAAAGACTGAACTGAAGACATCCTGATGCATCCTGAACGGATTACTCTCCATTCAGAATGCATTAGGATAAAACTGATCAGTTCTTTTCCGGATTTGAGCCCCTAGGACGGAACTCAGCGCCGGAAAAGAAAAACTCTAGTGTGAAAGTACTCTAATAGTGTTGCCCTTTGCTTTATCTAAGAATACAAAATTTGGGGTATACTAAATCCTGTGCCAGACTTACAATGGAATTCTGTTCGCACAGCAAATAAAAATTAGTCTGTGTGCCCAAAAAATGTCTGTATGGCAAAAATTTGTCGAATTTTACAGTGCGTCAAAATTTTGTCACAGCTGTGGTAGACAGTGGGGAAAGAGATTTAAAATACTGTCTAACAATAAGAAAGTATAAACTTAGACTAGACATTCTTAGGCTACTTTCACATCTGTGTTTTGTATTCCGGTTTTGAGAGCCATCAGAGGATCTGAAAACCAGAGGTAAACGCTTCAGTTTTGTCCATATTCATTGTCAATGAGTCAAAAGCTGCAAGCTGCGGTTTTGTGTCCGGTCTGTGAAACTGAACAAAAAAATCCCAAAAAAACAAATCCGGCCACCTATTGACTTATAATGTTTTTACTGCTGGATCTGGTTTGTTCAGTTTCAATTTAATACAACCGCTTCCGAATGGAACAGATGCATCCAGATGTATTAAATCAAACTGAAGCATTTTGCTCCGGTTTTGAGATCCTCTGCCGCATCTCAAAGCAAATGCAAAACGCATATGTGAAAGTAGCCTTAAACTGTACCAGATTCATCCCAGTCGCTGATGTTGGAAATTTTGCACAGCTTTAGACTGTCTATTCAAGTTTATGCTGCCTAAATGGGTGTAGTTTTACTCCAAAAATGCGCCAAAAAAAGTACTTTGTAGAATGAGGCTTGAAAAAGTTATAAAAGTGTCTAAAACTGTTTATAAATGTGGTACAAGCCATGAAAACTGACACATTTTCAATAGTAAATCTGCCCAATTGTGTTAATTATCCCTGTAATGTGACATCACTGTGTTTATTATCACTGTACTGTGACATCAATACGTGTATTACTGTTACTAATAGTTAACTATCCAGTGACCAGCATAATGTTATGTTTTACCAAGTTGAGTTAAACAGTAACTACACTGATGATGCAAATCCTGCATCCTCAGTGCAGTTTAGAGGCTTGAAACCACCTGAATCTTCTAAGAGTAAATGAACCCTCTTCAGAGTAAAATAACTGAACTGATAATGGTGCACTTCTGAGGATAGAAGGGTGCAGGATCTGTGATGATATCATCACTGGTCTTTAACCCCTGAGATTATGGAGGATAACATCAGAAGAAGCTCTCTCCCTCCAACTCCAGCCTCACTGCTCCTGTCCTGCAAGTTCCCAAGAGATGTGAAATATTTAAATGGAGACAATGCTTCTGCCAGTAGGATAGGAATTGTTAGGGGACAATACTGCTGCCAGTGGGGGATGGATGGTCAGAGGAAAATACAGCAGACTGTGGTGAAGGGGTTGTCAGGTAACAATAATGGTGACTATTTTGTCCTTCATGGGGATATTTATTTGGCGTTATTGGGGAGATATTTTGTACTGCACTTTGGTGTTTGCTACTGCTGGGATGGCATTTTATTCTGCAAGCTGGTGTTTATTTGGTGCTGCTGGGAGGTACTATATGCTGCACAGTGGTATTGGATGCTGTAAGGGGGGTATTTTGAGCTTTATCATGGTATGTGGTTCTATAAGCAAGGGTAATGTATGCCCCTGACCATGTGATTAGGCATTTCTGTGTTCTACTTTCCTTTCTTGTATTGATGGTTTGCATAGGGGCATGACCAAGTAAAGCAAAATTCACGCCCACCATTATTTTTATGCAATGTCATATGTGAGTTGGTGGGGTTTGTGTGCCTGTAATTTTGTACCCAGGATATGCATTGGAGTGTCCGTCAGCCACTGATTGCCTAAGTGGAAAGTCACCACTGCGACCAGTGATTTGCTAAATGGGGAGTCCAAACCATTTCCAGTGTGTTTACCCCGGGAACAGGAAGCAGAGAACAGCAATGTTTGGGGAATGGTGGGACAAGTAATTTTTTTTCCCCCCCCCCCCCCCCCACCTAGAAAACGTCTGGATAGGACAACAATGCAAATTTCTAAGAAGAGAACATAAATGTGAGTTAATGAATAAAGACAACTATTACTACTACCGTGCACCTTACAAAGACATCATCTGAGGAAAATGAATAGTCTTATGAATAATCTTATTACTGATTAGCTATAACGCCCCATAGGAAAACATTCCAATGTTTCCATATGCACATAACAGTGTTTACACAGCACTAGGCAGCCACTATTCAATATCTGAATATTATACTGTGCAGATACAGTACAAGCATTTCCTTACTCTTTGCAACAATCGTGAATGACCAGGACATCAAATATTTGACAAGGACTGCCCCAAATGTTCCTTTGTTTCAGTGTAGAACACAGAGAAAGATGTTTCCTGAGTTCTGCCTCTCCCGTACAGTAGTAGAGGCCCCTTCCCCCATGGTTTTCTTCTAGACTTCTATATACTCAACAGTATCATGTGATAAGACGCACTGGCCTTAGACTTGTGTCACAACAAAGCTGCAACTTGTGAAAAGAGTTTTGTGGAAGTAAAGCTTAATCACTATATAAGTAATAATAAATAATAATTATAATATTTATTTATATGTACAGTACAGACCAAACGTTTGGACACACCTTCTCATTCAAAGAGTTTTCTTTATTTTCATGACTATGAAGGCATCAAAACTATGAATTAACACATGTGGAATTATATACATAACAAACAAGTGTGAAACAACTGAAAATATGTCATATTCTAGGTTCTTCAAAGTAGCCACCTTTTGCTTTGATTACTGCTTTGCACACTCTTGGCATTCTCTTGATGAGTTTCAAGAGGTAGTCCCCTGAAATGGTCTTCCAAAAGTCTTGAAGGAGTTCCCAGAGATGCTTAGCACTTGTTGGCCCTTTTGCCTTCACTCTTCGGTCCAGCTCACCCCAAACCATCTAGATTGGGTTCAGGTCCGGTGACTGTGGAGGCCAGGTCATCTGGCGCAGCACCCCATCACTCTCCTTCATGGTCAAATAGCCCTTACTTTCAAAGTTTTCCCAATTTTTCGGCTGACTGACTGACCTTCATTTCTTAAAGTAATGATGGCCACTCATTTTTCTTTACTTAGCTGCTTTTTTCTTGCCATAATACAAATTCTAACAGTCTATTCAGTAGGACTATCAGCTGTGTATCCACCTGACTTCTCCTCAACGCAACTGATGGTCCGAACCCCATCTATAAGGCAAGAAATCCCACTTATTAAACCTGACAGGGCACACCTGTGAAGTGAAAACCATTTCAGGGGACTACCTCTTGAAGCTCATCAAGAGAATGCCAAGAGTGTGCAAAGCAGTAATCTAAGCAAAAGGTGGCTACTTTGAAGAACCTAGAATATGACATATTTTCAGTTGTTTCACACTTGTTTGTTATGTATATAATTCCACATGTGTTAATTCATAGTTTTGATGCCTTCAGTGTGAATCTACAATTTTTATAGTCATGA